>NC_059343.1:85494578-85818328 GCF_018350155.1 Leopardus geoffroyi
GAGGAAATTGAAGCTCAGAGAGATTAAGTCATGTTTTCAAGGTCACACAGATGGGAAGTTGCAGAGCTGAACTTCAATCCAGGCCAATTAGATGCCAGAGCATGTATGTACTCTTAAAAATGACACTATCCTACTTACTCCCTTGGAAAAGGGCTCCAAGTAAAGCAGATGGTAAGTTTTCCAATTTGTCATACAGCAAATAAATAATGCAACATACTTCTTAGAAAGTATTGGTTCGACATTTAGGCTTAAAAACTCTATTTTGATGACTCAGAAAATATCTGGAGAACCCGTTTCTAAGTTTGTAGGGACATGATGATTCTACTTTGGTTGCGTTAGAATTTATACTCCTAGTAGTTTGGCTGTGGTGGAGTGGGAAGTACAGTAGACATGTAATTGAACAACTGACGTCACATTGTGTATTTCTTACTAGATGTGTGATCTTGAGACTTAAACTCACTGAGACTCAACTATGCCCTCATCTATGAAATGGGGCTAATAATCCCTTTCTCAGAAATTTTTATGAAGATTAGATGAGCCAGTGGAAATAAATGCACTTTAAAAGCTATAAAGCACTGTATAATTGTAAAAGATAAATGTTATTATCTGAAATGATTATAGCAACATTGCAGATGTAATGTACAGGACAACTTGGATGTGCAGAGAAAATCAACTTGTACAATTGTGCCTATATCTAATCTGGCCTTTCTTTTGAGCCCATCTATCTACCCATTTAAGAAGAGTGGGTACCAAAATTATATATATCTAATTTGGCTTAAAACTTAGTCTGATTTGGTAATTTAAACCATGGATTGCCAAACTTTTCTGTAGAGAACTACATAATAAATATTTTAGGCTTGTGAGGCTATAGTCTGTTGCAAAGTACTCAACTCTGAGAATGAAGGCAGCTATATACAGTATATAAATGAACAGGAGCTGCTAAGTTCCAAAAAACTTTATTTACCAAAACAGGTGGCAGATTTGACCCATGGACCATTGTTTGCCAACTTCCAATTTAAATGATCTTTTTAGATAGTGTTCAGTTTCTCTTAAATAAAAACGCAGTGTCGGATAACCTTTCCCTACTTTTTCCATAAGATGGTGTCTGAGTTAATGAGGAGAGGGCTTATGGAACCTCTTAGTGTTGTTAAAAATAAAGCCACAGGCACAAGGTGGAGTCATTTGCCCCCAAGGTAGCAAACCAAGACTTAAGTGCAGTTTCAACCTCTCCAGGAGTAGTATTTTAAGTCAGTGAATCTGGAAATTTTCTAGTCAGCACCAATGAGGGAATTGTCACATGGGCCCTCTCCATCCCCCAAAGCAAGAGGAAGTAATAAGACCTAGTAAGACTTTCCCTTTCCCCTAGGGGAAGGTGACCTTTCCTGAAACAATCCTTTTTTTTTCCCCTTTGCTAATAACTTCCTGCCCCACCCTCTTTCCTATAAAAACCTTTCCATTTTGTACAACTCCTATGAGCATATTTCTGCTTGCTGTGTGGGATGCTGCCCCATTTATAAATCACTTAATAAAACCAGTTAGATGTTCAGATTTACTTGGTTGAATTTTGTTTTTTTAACAGTGTAAGGAGAAGATCAGGATTCTTGGATTCAGGTAGCCTTTGTGCTCTGGTTCTGGTGGCTGACTGATGCCCCTTGTCTCCTGTTTACTGCTTGTTCCACTGGTGTTTACAGCTGAAAGTTCCAGTTTCACCAATTGTAATTTGACTCCCTTTTCTTGGTTTAGTCAGAGCCTGGAAATGTGCCCTGTTTGCCTCTGCTTCCTCTCAACCCCTACTGTCTGAGTCTCTGCCAGGTCTTCTAGCCCACTGGCAAGTCTCTGGAGTGGACTCATTTCTTTGCCACAGTGGTTTTCATGGCAGGCACAATGTCTCTTACTTCCATATCCATTCCTCCTGGAAACGGAAGTCCTTTGGGGAAAACTAAGCTCCAGGGTCTCTGCCTTACCAAAGAGATTTTAATGTATATGTCTATAGGGAAGTATGTGAGGTAGCCTCTCATAGTTTAGTTGGGGAGTAGTGTTACCCTTACTTACTATGCTTCTCTCTGCAGACTTCTCTCTCTTTCCTGCCTCTGTCTCTCTTGTATTCCTCTCATAATTTCCCCCAGACTGGGAAAGTAGAAATATTATTTTACCTCTACTAGGTTGTGTCCTGCTTCTAACATAGAGTTGGCCTAGCTGTCACGAGGAAATGTCTTTTTCTGGGGCACTCTGTAACCTGAATCCTTAAGACTTAACCCTTGATTTGCTAAAGGAGGAGACAAAGGAATTTGGAATATATATATATATATATATATATATATATATATATATATATGTGTGTGTGTGTGTATATATATATTTACTATTACCTACATGCCTCTTTTCCATTTCTTTGCCAGGAAATATATATATATATATTTCCTGGCAAAGAAATGGAAAAGAGGCATGTAGGTAATAGTAAAAATCCTATCAATTACACTTGTTACTGTCATAGGACAAAAGCTTGGATTATAAGGCTATTGCCCTACTCCATAATCTTTTTTTTTATGTTAGAAGTGAATACTGCCCTGACTTTCTCTTCATTTCTTCTCCTTCTGTCATAAATGCTAATGTCTCCATTCCTATCCTCTCACCAAATGATTGCCTCAGGCAGAATAAGGTGTAAGTTAAGTACTCAAGAAGGCAAAAGAGAAAAGCACAATAATTTTCTAACTATTACTTCTTTTAAACATTTTTTTTTTTGCCTCTTGGAAGAATTGATCTGACTGAATGGCAGTAAAATATAGTGATCAAAAGCACAGGCTTTGGAGTCATACATATTGGTTTGAAGTCTCAATTTAATTACCAGAAGTTAAACAATTTCTCAATGCCTTAGTTTTCCAAACTGTAAAATGCAGGTAACAGTAAATAGTGAAGGTGAAATGGGATGGAACAGGTAAAGTGTTTTGCAACAATAAGTAATCAATAAGTAGTAGTGGTTTGTTTTATTGTTTGCAAAAACAGTACACCTATTGAGCAAATGAGCTAGATTCTGTATCTGGGTCACTATCTCAAGATCTGGTCTCAGAATGTTAGATGAAATTCATTTCTACCAGGAGAAATGTAGGAGAAATTGTGCAAGTACCAATTTACATGTAAGACTTAAGGTAGTTAGGAGAAAAGAGAAAAAGGAGTTTTTCTCATTTTTTTTTTCTTTTTTCAAAAACTCACACTATCTGCCAGGAGGGTAGAAAGGGCAAACTGGAAGTAGAAAAAGGAAGAGGAGGCACTAAAGTGTGGCTTTCCCTCAGAATGGATCCAGAACACAGTTACATACTTCTCCCAGAACACCTTCTATGCATTCTGGTACCACAACAATTAGAGAAGACCACTGCAATTTTTGCTCAAATCAAAGGATACTGGAGGGTCTCAACCACATGAAGTCCAAGCAGTATAGTTGTATAGGGCTCTTCCATGGCAATACAAATGAAGGTAATGTTTTATGTTGGTTTACAAAGAACTGCCCAGGGAGAGGTTTAAAATATGTCAGAAAAGTAGAAAATCATATTTATTTGATCTGTTGCATTTCTTGTGTATCTTGAAAGGGGAAGAAATAAGTGGCTATAAAAGTTTGGGCTCTGATGAAAGTTTGTTACTTTTGTGCTGTTTTGTTTCTGTCCTTTGATACTGAGCATTAGTTCACAGTAAGGAAAAAGTAGTGTCTGCATTTTTTTTCTTGCACCTAACACATTTATATTCATTAAAATTGTCTCTATATCGTGTGAAGTGAACACCCTTATATTCATTAAAATTGTCTCTATATCCTGTGAAGTGAGGCTCATTGCTCCTGTTCCCTGAAGTAGGGGAAAAAAAGTAGGAGCTGGAAGAAATGGAAGGTGAAATGTCAAGTACCTAAGTTATTCCTCTGGGCAGGGCAGAGGCCAGCTACTGAATGCAGAAAGTATTAAGGCAAACTCTAGAATGTGTTTTTATAATGGGATGGCTTGCAAGCCCTGCTGACAGAGTGCTGTACTCTCACAGCTCTATTTCTTTATAACTCCCCCCACCCAAATGCTACAGAACAAGTATTCTGACAAGTTGGAATGCTAATAGATTATGCAAAAAGCAAATCAATAAAAACTCTTTTCAAAATGTCTGCTTTCCTCCAATAATTAGGAAATGGGAGACTGAGTGTTCTTTCTCATATCTAATGAAATTTACGGATCAGGAAGTTTGGTAGGGATAAAATACATGCCTTTTGACCTGATCTGTAAGATAGGAGGGATTCCGTTAGATTTAGAAATTCCACCCAATATTTCATATTTATACAATTTCTATTCTTCTGGCCAGTGTTTTTGTGCCCTCTAATTCCTATGGTTGGGTGGTCTTTGAGACCGTCTGTATCATAGTCTTTAAATTTGGAGTGTTGCATGTTCTAACCAACAACAGAGTAACTATTTGCTGGCTTTTTAAACTTGGCCCTGATTGGTCTATCTTTGGTCAATGATTTTTCATTTAGGAAAAGCTATTTACTATATAGACATATGGGACCATACTAGATGCATAAGGGTGTTTAATAATTAGGGACAGCTGCTTCAGGTAAATGCAGTTTGCAGATGGCAAAGGAATACCAGATTATGCTAATTTTCCCAAAATAACTTTTTCAAAAGCTTATAACAGAGCAGAGTCTTATGCTGTGTTCCTGAAACAATGACAATGCAAAGAGTAATGAGAGTAATGGGCATGGGTGGTGTCTATCCTCTCTTTCCCTCCACCCTGTGATTACAGTCTTGGATGGTTTTGAAGTATAGTCCAGAAGGCAAAATACACCAAAGTGAAGGAAGCAATCCGCTTATTTATTATGGTTCATGTTAACTAGCACCATGTTCTTTGAGCTTCCAGCACAAAAACATGGCATAACACCCAAAATGAAGCCAACCTTATAGACCATGAAGTGTATTTTTGCTCATCTCGTACTGTGGCTTTAGCCTGGCACAACTGAGGGGTTTCAGGAAAGTCCTGAGGCCTGAGTTCTAATCTTAGTTAAGCCACTTGTGTGACCAGGGGCAAAGTGGCCTCTAGGTTTCTACTCATTCATCTTTCAAATGGAGCAAGATGAGTTCACAGAAATATATTGAAGATGCAGTTAGTTAATACAAGTGCTTTGAAGAAAATATGTAAGTCTTTAAACAAAACATTAGTTTAGTTATTTTTCAGTTGCTCAGTGCTAGAGATAGTTTTTTAAATTTTATTTTATTAAATAAATCTCTGTTTATGTTTCCCAAAATCTTAAATGCCATTTTCAGGAACACATTTTACTCTGGTCACTCCATTTGTTTGCTAGCCCTGAGTATGTTGCCCCCACTACATAAAGTGACACCTGCTCTAGATTTTCTTATAAGCATTATTCTGGTCTCTTTATGATGTGTCCTGCCTTTGTACTATTAGAACAGTTCTTCTCAATGTGTGGTCCTTATGCCACCTGCACCAGAATTACCTGTTAAAGTGTGAGTTCCTGTGCAAGTGCTGTAAGATCCACATCAAGGAGGTCTGATGAGGACTTTTGCAATCTAAATTTTCACACTAAAGTTTGAGACAGATAATGTTAAGCTTGCCTAGGCCAGAGATAAATACATGATTTTTCCCTTTATCTGTTCTAGTCTAATCAGTGTCCAGCAAACATGGACAGCTAATTTGTACATGTTATTACATACTTTACCCACTCATTTCTCACAAGTGTGGGTTACCATTCTGTGTAAACTTGCATAGTTCTAGTAAAGGGTGGAATAATACTCTGTGATCTTTTTCCTCAGATTGGCACATGCAAACAGGAATCTTATTTTTCTCTCTTGTTGTATGCCCTAGGAGGATTTTTGATCTATGGAGTCAGAGTCAGAGTCAGGCAGGCTTGCATCAGTAAGATTCCAAGCCTCTTCACCACAGTTCCCAAAGCAGTGGTTCTCAAAGTGTGGTCCTCAGACCAGCAGCATCACTGTCACCTAGGAATTTGTTATGGAAATGCAAATTCACAGCACTCTCCTCTCCACTAGACCCACTGAATCAAACTTGAGTGTTCTTAACATCCATGTTTTGACAAGCCCTCCAGGGAATTATGATGCATGCTAAAATTCGAAAGCAACTGCCCTAAAGCATTTACTACCCCAAACTGCATTCTCTCTAAACCTTGAAGCAGCTGGAAAGGTAAAGGAAGAATTGATTTGAGCAGGAAAATATAGGTATGGATTAAGGAATTAAGTAATTAAGGAATTAATTACTTAATCACAAAGATCTTCTTTAGGGTATTTGTGCTTAAGGGAGATCAGATCTTTAAACAGCAACTTTCCTGAAAATAGCTATAAATATTGTGCACACACACAGAATTACAACACTCAACCATATATGTATACATGTATGTGTATGTATGTATATATATGTTTGTATATGTATATAAATATGCATATATTTATGTATATAATTACATATTATATACATAATTAAAGCAAATTGACTAAATTAAAATAATCTTTAGAAAGGAGCAGAACATAGCAATTACCAGCAAGGAAATTGAATTAGTAATCAAAACACTCCCAACAAACTAAAGTCTAGGATCACACTTCTTCACAGGTGAATTTTACCAAACATTTAAAGAAGAGTTAATACCTATTCTTCTCAAACTATCCCAAAAAATAGAAGAGGAAGGAAAACTTCCAAATTTATTCTATGAGGCCAGCATTATTCTGATAACAAAACCAGATAAACACAGCACTAAAAAAGAGAGCCACACAGTTGGAGGTTCCTCAAAAAATTAAAAATAGAACTACCCTGGGGCGCCTGGGTGGCGCAGTCGGTTAAGCGTCCGACTTCAGCCAGGTCACGATCTCGCGGTCCGTGAGTTCGAGCCCCGCATCAGGCTCTGGGCTGATGGCTCAGAGCCTGGAGCCTGTTTCCGATTCTGTGTCTCCCTCTCTCTCTGCCCCTCCCCCGTTCATGCTCTGTCTCTCTCTGTCCCAAAAATGAATAAATGTTGAAAAAAAAAATTAAAAAAAAAAAAATAGAACTACCCTACGACCCAGAAATTGCAGTACTAGGTATTTATTCAAGGGATACAGGTATGCTGTTTTGAAAGGGCACATGTACCCCAGTGTTTATAGCAGCACTATCAACAATAGCCAAAGTATGGAAAGAACCCAAATGTCCATCAATGAATGAATGGATAAAGATATGGTACACACACACACACACACACACACACACAATGGAGTAATACTTGGCAATCAAAATGAATGAAACCTTGCCATTTGCAAATACATGGGTGGAACTAGAGGGTATTACGCTAAGCAAAATTAGAGAAAGACAAATATCATATGACTTCATTCATATGAGGACTTTAAGACACAGAACAGATGAACATAAGGGAATGGAAACAAAAATAATATAAAAACAGGAAGGGTGACAAAACATAAGAGATTCCTAAATATGGAGAACAGAGGGTTACTTAAGGAGTTGTGGGAGGGGGGATGGGCTAAATGAGTAAGGAGCATTAAGGAATCTACTCCTGAAATCATTGTTGTACTATATGCTAACTAACTGGGATGTAAATTTAAATAAAGAAAAAAAAAGACCTACAGGCCAATGTCTTTGATGAACATAGATGTAAAATTCCTCAACAAAGTCCTAGCAAACTGAATCCAACAATACATTTAAAAAAATCATTCACCAAAATCAAGTGGAATTTACTTCCAGGATACAAGGGTTCAATATTTGCACATCAGTCAACATAATACATCACATCAATAGGAGGATAAGCGACATGTGATCATTTAAATAGATGCAGAAAAAGCATTTGACAAAGTACAACACACATTCACGATAAAAACCCTCAACAAAGTAGGGTTAGAGGGAACATACCTCAACATTTAAAGACCATGTATGAAAAACCCACAGTTAACTTCATCTGCAATGGGGAAAAACTGAGAGACTGAGAGATTTTCTCCTAAGGTCAGGAACAAGGATATCCACTCTCACCACTTTTATTCCACACAGTACTGGGAGTCCTAGACACAGCAATCAGACAATAAAAAGAAATAAAAGGCATCCAAATTGGTAAGGAAAAGTAAAACTTTCACTATTTGCAGATGACATGATACTATATATAGAACACCCTGAAGACTCCACCAAAAACTGCTAGAACTGATCAACAAATTCTGTAAAGTTACAGTATTCAAAATCAATGTGCAGAAATCAGTTGCACTTTTATACACTAATAATTAAGCAGCAGAAAGAGAAATTAAGAAAATAGTCTCATTTACAGTTGTACCAAAAATATTAAGATTCCTAGGAATAAACCTAACCAAAGAGGTGAAAGACCTGTACTCTGAAAACTAAAACATTGATGAAAGAAACTGAAGATGACTCAAAGAAATGGAAAACACAGTCTATGCTCATGGATTGGAAGAACAAATATGGTTAAAATGTCTATAGTGCCCAAAACAATATACACATTTAATGCGATCCATATTAACATACCAACAGCATATTTTACAGAAATAGAAAAAAAGAATCCTAAAATTTGTAGAGAACCATAAAAGACACTGAATAGCCAAAGCAATCTTGAGAAAGAAAAACAAAACTGGAGGTATCACAATTCCATACTTCAAGGTATATTGCGGAACTGCAGTAATAAAATCAGAATGGTACTGACACAAAAATAGATACATAGATTCCATTCTATTGAATGGAATAGAAAGCCCAGAAATAAACCCACAGTTATATGGTCAATTAAGCTTTGACAAAGGAAACAAGAATATGAAATAGGAATAAGAGAGTCTCTTCAACAAATGGTATTGGGAAAACTGGTCAGCTACATGCAAAAGAATGAAACTGGACCACTTTCTTGCACCATACATGAAAACAAACTCAAAATGGATTAAAGATCTAAATGTGAGACCTGAAACTATAAAAATCATAGAAGAGAGCACAGGCGGTAATGTCTCTGACATTAGCCATAGCAACATCTTTCTAGATATGTCTCCTGAGGCAAGGGAAACAAAAGGAAAAATGAACTATGGGACTACACCAAAATAAAAAGCTCTGGAAATCAAATGAAACAATCAACAAAACTAAAAGACAACCTACTCAATTGGAGAACATATTTGCAAATAATGTATCTGATAAAAGTTTAGTGTCCAAAATATATGAAGAACTTATACAAATCAATACCAAAAAAAAAAATCCAATTTTAAAAATGAGCAGAAGATATGAACAGACATTTCTCCAAAGAAGACATAGAGATAGCTAATGGCTACATGAAAAGTTGCTCAGTACTCATAATCAGGGAAATGCAAATCAAAACTACAATGAGATGTCACTTCACACCTGTCAGAATGGCTAAAATCAACAACACAAGAAACAAAAGATGTTGGCAATGATGTAGAGAAAGGGAAAAGCTCTTGCTCTGTTGGTGGGAATGCAAACTGGTGTAGCCACTCTGAATAACAATATGGAGGTTCTTAAGAAAGTTAAAAATAGAACTACCCTAGGATCCAGAAACTCCACTACTGGGTATTTACCCAAAGAATACAAAAATACTAATTCAAATATATACATGCACCCCTACGTTTATAGCAGCATTTTCTGCAATAGCCAAATTATGGGAACAGTCCAAGTGTCCATGGATTGTTGAATAAATAAAGAAGTTGTAGTGTATATGTATACACACACACACATACAATTGAATATTACTCAGCCATAAAAAAATGAGATCTTGTCATTTGCAGAAACATGGATGGTGCTAGAGGGTATAATGCTAAGCAAAATAAGTCAGAGAAAGACAAATACCATATGGTTTTACTCATATATGGAATTTAAGAAACAAACAAGCGAAGGAGAAGAAAAGAAAGAGAAAGAGACAAACCAAGAAACAGACTCTTGAGAACAAACTGATGGTTACCAGAGGGGTTGTGGGTGGGGGGCGGGATGGGTGAAACAGGTGATGGAGACTAAAGAGTACATTTATTATGATGAGCACTGAGTAATGTATTAAATTATTGAATCACTATATTGTATACCTGAAACTAATATAACACCGTATGTTAACTATACTGGAATTAAAATAAAAACTTAATAAAAGAAAAGAAAAAGAACAAAAAAAGAACAGAAAGAGTAGAGACCTTTGAGTGTAATAAAATTCTTAGCGAGAGCGACTGATAAACAAAAAAGAAGAAAGCAAGTGAACAAATTTGAAATATATACTAATCAGCAGGTCCAGATAATATGCATTCTGGGATCTTGAGGGAATTCACTAATAATTTCACTAAGACACTGACAATTGGAAAACCTGAGAAAACCCACTTGGGTATGCACCACGTTTTGCCCTGTCAGCATTCTGCATAATGGAGGTATTCTGGCAGCTGTATTCACTGGGCCCTGTGTGCCCTCCATCCCCCTCCCACCAAGGAAAGAAAATATTCAATTTCTAGGTATAGATGATGTAAAAATTAACAGAATATACTTTTAAAAAGTTCTTTTTATATAAATGGATCCTCCTCAGCACTGCATGCTGTAATTCAAGACCCTGGTGTGTAACACATGACAAATGTTTTTCCCAAGGCCTACACAGGGCAGCTGGGCCTATGTGGCCTTCATCTGCTTGTGCTGAGATTTACTAGTTTACAATATGGCAGTGGGAATGGAGAGAGCAAGCTAGGAGCTTTTCCACAGAAAGGGAGTTTGAGATCAAGGCATATTGCATCCTGATGATGTTTTCTCCTTTTGTATGGTCCTGAGACTAAATATGGAGAGACTGGAGAGGCTGGAGTGGCTGAGGAAATATTTGGCTGGAGATACAAACTTCTCAGGGATGAATGAAATTCTCTGATTCCTGGTGCTTCTGGAGACCAAACGGTTGGGCTGGGTTGGTCACTTCATCAGACCTAAGGCTTAGAAATTCAAGATATAAGTTGGGATTACTCCTTCTACAAACCAGCTAGTGTCCCCACATACATTAATAGGTCACACTCCTGACCCTAGCCATATGTTTTATCCTTAGTGATATCCATTCACTTCAGAAGTTACTGGGAACAATGGTAGAGCATTCTGTGCAATCCCATCCTGGGGACAAAGAACTCTAAATATGTATTCTTCATGGACAGCACAGATGTTTTGTGGTGATTAATGATTCTAGAGAATGTTGGATAGGGATTTGGTGTGTTAATCTTCTTTTCCTGGATACATTTACATATTCTTAACTAGCTTTTCTCATATTCTAATGAAATCTAGCCTTTCTCTCAGCTCATTTTGATGTGCTGTTTCAACCTCTTATGTAACTTCATGGACCCATACCAAAAAAAAAAAGTAGAAACAAGGCCATGTGTATTTAGATTGTCATATGTCAGAGGTAGTGATCATTAATGGAATGTTCTATTAATGGAATTACTGATCTAGGGGGTTGTTTATTATCCCAGGACTATCACTATCTAGCTTGGTCATTGTGGAGTCATCCTTTTTCCATTATTTGTCCTCAATTTCCTCATTTATAAAGGGTAGGTATTAGATGACATGACCTCTAATATCCACTTCCACTTCTAAATGGAAGTGAATTGTTTGTAGGAGATCATTAATGGATATAATTTTATCATTTGTTGTGTTGACTCTTTAAGAATAACAATTCATGTCCATGGTGGATAAGTTTGTCATTTTGTTAAGACATGAAAGTGAATTTCATAGATGAGGCTGGGGTTTGGGAGAGAGTTGCCTAGCTAATGAGTGAGCATAACTAACAACCTAGCACCTTCCTCTCAACAGGGTTATATTCTCCTCTATTAGATAGTTTCATGAGGGAAATTAGATGCAATGGTGAATTTGGAAACATAATCCTTGTTTACATGAATGGCCTATTAGGAGACATGAGACTGAATGTCACTACATATAAAGCCAATTTAGTCTTACATTCTTTGTACCTTAATTTCATCTGTTAAATAGGGATGTATTGATCAGAGGCTTATTTCTCTGTCATGCAAAGCTGATATGGAGAATAAAGACAAGGATACAGCATACCAGCTCTTATGTACTTTGGCCTCTAAATGACACATCACTTCTGCTCATAATTCAATTGGCCAGAACCAATCACAAGGCTCTACCCTTACTGCAATGGAGACTGGGAAATATATGAGAATAAATGGACTCTTTGGTGGATACCAATAGTCTCTGCCACTAGTACCTGCAAAGATAAAGGGATTACTCTTTTCCTCTCATAGCATACAGTGATGTTAACAACAACTACTACTATTTATTTTGAGCCAGATAATTTGCTGAGTGTTATGCATACATTATCTCAACAAATACAACCCTGTAAGGTAGGAACTATTATAACCACAGTTTACAAGTAAATGACAAACTTTGGCATGTAGCAATTGAAAGACTAGCCCAAGATCACGTGTGTAATAAGTATCTGAGCCCAGGTTGAGATAGAAGTACATTTAGAATGTAGCAAAGTTCTCCTTCCAGGAAACTAGCTGTCTATCCCATTGATTTTAGACAATGGTGCATAGTACCTAGGCCTGCTCCTGGATTAGAATTCTTAATAGGATTATATTGCCAGAAGGGGTTGTTTTGAAATTTTGTCAGGGTGTTTTTAGTGGTCACATGTTAAAGGGTTCTACTCAGTAAAAGGAAAGGTCAGTAATGTTAGATGTTCTGCAATGAGGACATTCTAACACAATGAAGAATTGTCCTAATTATGTCCCACAAGACTTTTGAATGTTAAGGTGTTCAAGTAGGTGTAAGACATGTTTAAAATTACCCAATCCTAGAACCTAAGTAAATTTTGCTTGTAAACAGTTTGCTTGCACAGTTATTAAGATATGCTGGGGCGCCTGGGTGGCGCAGTCGGTTAAGCGTCCGACTTCAGCCAGGTCACGATCTCGCGGTCCGTGAGTTCGAGCCCCACGTCGGGCTCCGGGCTGATGGCTCAGAGCCTGGAGCCTGTTTCCGATTCTGTGTCTCCCTCTCTCTCTGCCCCTCCCCCGTTCATGCTCTGTCTCTCTCTGTCCCAAAAATAAATAAACGTTGAAAAAAAAAAAAGATATGCTAAATTTTCTGAGAATGAAATGGTTGGAGTGCCTATGTGATTCAGTTGGTTGAGCATCTGACTATTGATTTCAGCTCAGTTCATGGGATTGAGCCCCACATCAGGCTCCGTGCTGAGCATGGAACCTATTTAATATTCTCTCTCTCTCCCTCTACCCCTCTCACTCACTCATGTATGCACTCTCTCTCTCTTTCTAAAAGAAAAAAAAAGAATGAATGGTTTATTGAACAAAGATTTTACTTTGTTAGAACTTTATTAATAATAATAATAGCTAATACTTATCCACCTTACTATGTGCCAAGCATTGTTGTAAACATGTTATATATATTAACTTTATTGATCCTCACAATACCCTAAAAAGCACATACTATTATTATTCTCATTTTACAGATGAAGAAACTGAAGTGAAGAGAAGTTAAATAACTTGCTCAAGGCCAGCCACACAGCCTTAGCAAATTGCAGTCACCATTTTGGAAAATTCTGTTACTGATGGCAATGCTTCTCATAGTATTTTACTTCATTTTTTAATTTTAATTTTTATTGGTTTTATACATTTATTTATTTAAATTCACACTGTTAACATGCAGTGTAGTATTGGTTTCTGGAGTAGAACTCAGTGATTCATCACTTACATATAACACCCAATGCTCATCCCAAACAAGTGCCCTCCTTAATTCCCATCACCCATTTAGGCCATCCCCCCATCCACCTCCCCTCCAGCACCCCTCAGTTTGTTCTCTTCATTAAAAATTCTATTATGGTTTGCCTCCCTCTCTGTTTTTATCTTATTTTTTCCTTCCCTTCCTCCATGTTCTTCTGTTTTGTTTCTTAAATTCCACATGAGTGAAATCATATGATATTTGTCTTTCTCTGACTGACTTATTTCACTTAACATAATACACTCTAGTTCCACCCATGTTGTTGCAAATGGCAAGATTTCATTCTTTTTGATTGCTGAATAGTGTTCTTTTATATATGTATACCACATCTTTTTTATCCATTCATCAGTCAATGGACATTTGGGCTCTTTTCACAATTTGGCTATTGTTGATAGTGCTATTATAAACACTAGGGTGCATGTGCCCCTTTGAATCAGCATTTTTGTATCCTTTGGGTAAGTACCTTGTAGTGTAATTGCTGGTTGTAGTGTAGTTTTATTTTTTTTATTTTTTAAGTTTATTTATTTCTTTTGAGAGAGACAGAGAGAGTGTGAGTGGGGGAGGGGCAGAGAAAGAGGGAGAATCTCAAGCAGGCTCCCCTGTCAGCAGGGCCCATGTGGGGTTTGAACTCATGAAGCTGTGAGGTCATGACCTGAGCTGAAATCAAGAGTCAGACACGTACCCGACTGAGCCACCCAGGCACCCCTCTATTTTTAATTTTTTGAGGAACCTCCATGCTGTTTTCCAGAGTGGTTGCACAAGTTTGCATTCCCACCAAAAGTGAAAACCATTGAGACTGGTGTGAGGTGATATCTCATTGTAGTTTTGATGTAAGGGAAACAAAAGTAAAAATAAACTATGAGGACTTCATCAAAATAAAAAGTTTCTGCCTAGTGAAAGAAACAATTGACAAAATTAAAAGGCAACTGATGGAATGGGAGAAGATATTTGCAAATGACATATCTAATAAAGGGTAGGTATCTAAAATCTATAAAGAACTTACCAAATTCAATACCCAAAAATCAAACAACCCAGTGAAGAAAAGGGCAAAAGCATCAACAGAAACATTTCAAAAAAAGATATCCAGATGGCTAACAGACATATGAAAAGATGCTCAACATCACTCATCATCAGAAAAATACAAATCAAAACCAAAATGAGATACCACCTCACATCTGTCAGAATCGCTAAAATTAACAACTCAGGAAACAGGTGTTGTTGAGGATTTGAAGACAGGAGAACCATCATACCCTGTTGGTAGGAATGCAAACTAATTTAACCACTCTGGAAAACAGTATGGAGGTTCCTCAAAAAGTTAAAAATAGAACTACCCTACAATCCCACAATTGCACTACAGGTATTTACCCAAAGGATACAAAAATACTAATTCAAAAGGATACATGCACACTGATGTTTATAGCAGTGTTATCAACAAAAACCAAATTATGGAGAGACCCGTGTCCATCGGTTGATGAATGGATAAAGAAGATATGGTGTATGTATATATATACAATGGAATATTATTCAGCCATGCCATTTGGATGGAGCTAAACAGTATTATGCTAAGCGAAATAAGTCAGAGAATGATATGATTTCCTTCATATATGGAATTTAAGAAACAGATGAACATAGGGGAGAGAAAGAAAAGACAGGAGACAAACTATCAAAAAGACTTAATTATAGAAAACAAAATGATGGTTACCATATGGGAGGTGGGCAAGGGTGGGGGGATGGGTTAAAATAGGTGATGGGTATTAAGAAGGGCACTTGTTGTGATGAGCACCAGGCGTTATAATGTAAGTGTTCAATCACTTAATTCTACAAGTGAAACTAATATTATCCTGTATATTAAATGCAATTTAAGAAAAACCTGGAAAATAACCAAACAATAGCCACTTCAGGATTGGTATTATATTTTCCAAATTTTCTATAGTGAACAAACATTACTTTATAATCAGGAACTAAAAAAGAAGACTTAAGGGAAAACAAATAAAATAAAAACAAAGAATTCCCCAAGTTGTATTTGTAAGGCTTTATAGTTGACAAATATTTGGATAATTTATTTTATTGTACTTTTAATTTATTTATTGTTTAATTTACATCCAAGTTAGTTACCGTATGGTGCAACACTGATTTCAACAGTAGATTCCTTAATGCCCCTTACCCATTTAGACCATCCCTCCTCCCACAACCCCTCCAGCAACCCTCTGTTTGTTCTCTATATTTTAGAGTCTCTTATGTTTTGTCCCCTTCCTTGTTTTTATATTATTTTGCTTCCCTTCCCTTATATTCATCTGTATTGTATCTTAAATTCCTCATATGAGTGAAATCATATGATATTTGTCTTTCTCTAATTTTGCTTAGCATAGTACCCTCTAGTTCCATCCAAGTATTTGCAAATTGCAAGATTTCATTCTTTTGATTGCTGAGTGATACTCCATTGTATATATGTACCATATCTTCTTTTGTGTGTGTGTGTGTGTATACACAGTTTTATACTTTTATTTGACAATCAGCAATTCTCATCCACATTAACAGTCTGTAGATTTTTGAAAGTGGTGACAGGTATATAGGTAACCAATATATAGAGCTTGTTTGGTGAATCCTCATCCTCGTTACGTTTTCTGGACAACCGCACACAGACATACGGAACATTCCTTTTTCCTTTGGTCTAGACAGCTTTGTTGAGCCTGGTGTCAATGTGCACATCTGGGGTTCCCATCTCCTTCATAGCCAATTTCCGGGTCTCTTTGAGAGCCCGAGGGGCATGCTTCTTGAAACCCACTCCATGGATGCGCTTGGGAATGTTGATGGTGTATTCTCTGGTCACTACCTTATTGATGGCAGAACAACACTTCTTCTTGCCACCTTTCTTTGCGGGAGCCATTCTGTGGGGCCCAGGTTGTAAAGCAGCCATAATTTTTAATTCAGCTTTTTCCCCCCTCTGTATCAAACATTGCTCTATTTTCACAAAAATTTCCTTATTTAAAATCTCCACAATTGTAACACTGTGGAGACATTTGATAAACATAATTTAAGCAAAAGATACCAAATAAAAAACAGCACATCATGTGTGATTCCATTTACATACAGTTCAATTAGAGTAAAAACTGGTTTATTCTGTGAGTAAAAGGATTTCCTTTGGACCCGGAAGGGTGTGGATGAGGTGCTTCTAGAGTGCTGGTGGTTGTCTATTTCTCGATCTGGATGCTGGTTACAGCGATGTTTTCAGTTTGTAAATATTTGTGGAGAGGTACAATTGAATATATGCACTTTTCCTTATGATTATTGTACTTGAATTACATCTTTAAAGAAAAGCCTTTACTCTTTTCATGTTTTGTCAACAGTATTGATTTCAAACGTTTTTTATAATTAATGAATATATTTTGAGAGACACAGAGACAGCACAAGTGGGGGAGGGGCAGAGAGAGGGAGAGAGAGTATCCCAAGCAGGCTCCATGCTGTCAGCGCACAGGCTGATGTGGGACTGAACCTCACAAATCATGAGATCATAACCTGAGATGAAATCAAGAGTCACATGCTTTCCCGACTGAGCCACCTAGGTGCTGCTCAATGGTATTGATGTTCTGAAATGCAGAACAGTTAAATAGACCAAGGTAGAAAAGAAAAAAAAAAAAGGGGGAAGAGTAATGCTGTGAATCAGCGCCCCCTTTGATGTCAAGGAGTTTCCCCTACACGTTAAGGTTAAGGTTGACCTCCCTGTTGTTCTGTGTCTCCACACTCAGTGACCAGCAGTACCTAGAGTGTAGCTCAGCGTTGTGTATACCATGGAAAAAACTTTCCCATGCAATTGTATGGGAGTTGAGTCTGCAACTTTCCCCTCCCCCAAACTGCACCTTTTTTTTTCAATATATGGAATTTATTGTCAAATTGGTTTCCATACAACACCCAGTGCTCATCCCAAAAGGTGCCCTCCTCAATACCCATCACCCACCCTCCCCTCCTTCCCACCGCCCATCAACTTCTTTATCCATTCATCCATCGATGGACATTTGGGTTCTTTGCATACTTTGGTTGTCTATAGCGCTGCTACAAACATTGGGATATATGTGCCCCTTTGAAACAGCACACTTATATCCCTTGGATAAATACCTAGTAGTGCAATTACTGGATTGTAGGGTAGTTCTATTTGTAATTGTCTGAGGAACCTCCATACTGTTTTCCAGAGTGGCGGCACCAGTTTGCATTCCCACCAGCAGTGCAAAAGAGATTCTCTTTCTCTGCATCATCGCCAACATCTGTTGTTGCCTGATTGTTAATGTTAGCCATTATGACAGGTGTGAGGTGATATCTCATTGTGGTTTTAATTTGTATTTCCCTGAAAATGAGTGATGTTGAGCATTTTTTCATGTGTCTGTTAGCCATCTGGATATCTTCTTTGCAAAAGTGTCTATTCATATCTTGGCCATTTCTTCACTGCATTATTTGTTTTCTGGGTATTGAGTTTCATGAATTCTTCATAGATTTTGGATACTAACCCTTTATCTGATATGTCTTTTGCAAATATCTTCTCCCATTCTGTCGGTTGCCTTTTAGTTTTGCTGATTGTTTCCTTCACTGTGCAGAAGTTTTTTATTATGATGAGGTCCCAATAGTTCATTTTTGCTTTTGTTTCCCTTGCCTCCGGAGACATTTTGAGTAAGAAGTTGCTGTGGCCAAGATCAAAGAGGTTTTTGCCTGTTTTCTCCTCGAGGATTTTGATGGCTTCCTGTCTTACATTGAAGTCTTTCATCCATTTTAAGTTTATTTTTGTATATGGTGTAAGAAAGTGGTCCAGTTTCATTTTTCTGCATGTCGCTGTCCATTTTTCCCAGCACCACTTGCTGAAAAGACTGTCTTTATTCCATTGGATATTCTTTCCTGCTTTGTCAAAGATTAGTTGGCCATACGTTTGTGGTTCCATTTCTGGGTTCTCTATTCTGTTCCATTGATCTGAATGTGTGTTCTTGTGCCTGTACCATACTGTCTTGATGATTACAGTTTTGTAGTATAGCTTGAAGTCTGGGATTGTGATGCCTCCCGCTTTGGTTTTCTTTTTCAAGATTGCTTTGGCTATTTGGGGTCTTTTCTGGTTCCATATAAATTTTAGGATTATTTTGTCTAGCTCTGTGAAGAATGCTGGTGTTACTTTGATAGGGATCGCATTGAATATGTAATTTGCTTTAGGTAGTATCGACATTTTAACAATATTTGTTCTTCCTATCCAGGAGCATGGAATCTTTTCCCATTTCTTTGTGTCTTCTTCAATTTCTTTCATAATCTTTCTATATTTTTCAGTGTATAGATTTTTCACCTCTTTGGTTAGATTTATTCCTAGGTATTTTATGGGTTTTGGTGCAAATGTAAATGGGATAGATTCCTTGATTTCTCTTTCTGTTGCTTCATTGTTGGTGTATAGGAATGCAACTGATTTCTGTTCATCGATTTTATATCCTGTAACTTTGCTGAATTCATGGATCAGATCTAGCAGGCTTTTTTCATGGAATCTTTTGGGTTTTCCATATAGAGTATCATGTCATCTGAGAAGAGTGAAAGTTTGACCTCCTCCCGGCCAATTTGGATGCCTTTTATTTCTTTGTGTTGTCTGATTGCTGAGGCTGAGACTTCCAATTCTATGTTGAATAACAGTCAAATGTGGTTTTTAGTTGGATTATTCTGGCTTTGGATCCTTTATGAGGTTTTAGCCAATCTGTAATCCAGGGCTGTGGGCACCTGAAAGCTTGACAGAAGGTAAAGGGCATACTTCTAAGCTCAGCCATGTGGCTTTTAGCAGAAGTCTCCAATTCCTCCCCATGCAGGCCTTTCCATAGCGCTGCTCACAAAATGGCAGCTGGTGAAAGAGAGAGAGATAGAGAGAGAGAGGTAGAAAGGAGAGAGAGAGAGAGAGGTTCTGGTAAAGTGGAATAGAGGATGGGTAATGTGATGTGGTTTGAGAATCAGGGAGGGAGAAATTCAATACCTAGGGTGCTTGCTTAGAGAGGACTCACCTTAGGAGGCAGCATGAGAGAACTGGGGAAGGCAAGCAGTGGGTGCTGGAAGGTGACAAATGGGAAGAGAGTTGTGAGTACAGAAAGGCTAGGTGACAGCCAAAGACACCCCAATTCATTCTACAATTTTTTCTGAGAATCTGGTGAGTGTGTGTTGTATGTTTCCTTGAAGAAAAAAGCCCTTTAGTCTTTCTTGGTGTAGAGTGTATTGCAAAGTGCCACATTTAGACAATGATATTAGAAAAACCTTTCCCCTTCAACTTCAAAGCATGCATGTTTCACACAGTTATATGCTGGGTGCTTCTTTCTTGTGCTTTCCAACATGGGAATTTCTCAAAATGCCCAGCCATCTTACCTTCAATAGGAGCATTTGGTATGTACCCCCTAAAAGTATCTTCACTTGGATCAAACAGTGTGATGAGATGGAAATTATTCTGTAATAAGGAGGGATTTTCACATCATTCTTGCAAGTCTTTCTGGCTTCCTTTAGACTTTTTAGTGCAACCTTGGCTTTCACGGCCAGATGCATCAGGTGCTAAGGAAATCCCCATCTCCATTCCAGTACAGTAAAGTAGACACCATGAGCTATGAGCACAAATCCCATGGACACTCACGTTGTAGGGTCAGAGACTAAATGTGATATGAAAAAAAAATCCATGCTGAATGTAGAATTTTCATGTAGATCACAATTTGCCTTTCATTTTCCAATCTACTTTGTGCTATTGCTTTAAAATGATTTCTGACAGGAGACCAGTCTAGAAAAACAATACCAAGTGCATAAACAAACCCCAAATCCCTCATTAAGCTATTAGCACTAATAGAGCTCATTATTTTTCACCTTCCAATTATTGACTTTTTAAATTAGAGAACATGCTCAAAGCTGCACTGCACCCAGTACTTTCTGCAGAACTTCAAGCCAATTTTGCTATATTAAAATTTCACTTTTCAACAGAAAGCTTGGAAAAACCAAAGTGGCTTGGAAGGAATTTTCACTCTTTCTATTGTGTTTTCTTTTTCAGATTCAAATAAGAAACATTCACATCTATGTGACAAGATTTGCTTGCTGTATTAATAGCTAAAAAGTTATCAGAGCTCAAAATTACCTCTCCTTAATCTAGAGATCTCAGATTACATTTTACTCCTTTGCCACCTTAAAATTGGATAGCAATGCGCAGTGCAAGATGTTTAAAGCATAGTGACAAATCAGTGTGATGTCTTTTTAACTAGCAACACAGGTGATTCTGATGCACTCTAAGTTTGAGAATCCCTGATTATGGCAGAAGTTTTCAAAATATTGGAAAAGTCACTTCAGTGAATTTAATTTGTGGAAGAATGAAAATAGTGAAGATAGAGGGAATTAATTGAATTTACTAAGTGGAAAGATATATATTTAAACCTTAAAGAATCTGTGAAAAAATGTTTTATCTGTACATTAAATGAATCACAGTACCCTGAAGAGGTTAATAAGCTCAGATTCCTGATTCCAGCAGGTGAATATTTAAATAATCAAAGGGGGGCACCTGGGTGGCTCATTCAGTTAAGTGACTGAGTCCTGATTTCGGATTAGGCCATGATCTCAGGAGATTGAGTCCCACGTTGGGCTCAGAATGGAGCCTGCTTGTGATTCTCTCTCTCCCTCTCTCTCTCTGGCCCTCTCCCACTCACACACACTCTCTCAAAATAAACTTAAAAAAATAAATAAATCATCAAAGGGCAGATGATAATGATGATACTACCAATAATAACAGCAACAGTAAATGACAGCAATAGATAACACATGGCCTCTATTTTCGTGGGACTTACAGCAAAGCAAAGAATGTGGACGTTAAGTGAATTGTATGTAAGATGAGAGTTATTAAAGGAAAGTAAAGGGTGCTATGGTAAGTCCAGAAAGGGATCCTAATCTTATTTGAGGGGTACTGGGGGAAGGCCTGCCTGAGTAGCATGAACCCTAAAAGCTAAGAGAGGATAACCAAGGGAAATGGGAGAAGAGTGTTGCAGCAGAGGAAATGGCATGTTCAAAGGTACACAATAGAAGTTAAAAGTGTAGTATGACTAAGGTAGGCCAAGGCAAAAAGTAGATAGAGAAGGGTATGTTAATATGTTCCCTGAGAGTAATAACTATTTTTCAACTCATTGTGTATCTCTCTCCTTGGAATACTCTTCCACCGGAACTTGACTGCCTCCTTTTCACCATTCAGAACCCACCTCCAATATCACTCCACATCAAAGCCTTTCTTGACCACCTTGGCCATGTCTTTCTATCACTTTTCACTCTATCATGTTGTTTACTATACTCATCAGTAACTGAAACTATCATTTTATGTTTCCTTATTTATTGCCTGTCTTCCTCACTGGAGCATAAGCCCATTGAAGGTACAGACCTTGTCTATGCCATTAACCACTGCATCTCCACTGCCTTGAATAGCACTTGGCAGAGAAGAAGTATAATTGATATTTTGTAATTGATATTCAATTAGTGGCTGACCACTTCTATTCATATTTAGCCAAACAGGGATGCTCAAACTAATGTCCCATGGCTTTGTATAGCTCCTCACAGCTTCAGATAGGGCCAAAAAACAAATGTAAAGAAAAAAAAATACCACCTACTATCAAATGATTTTGTGATTAGAATTGACTATGTAGTTTTCAATACATAGAATTATATAGCAAAATAGAGACACATGACAAAATTTAAAAGATCAGAGTAGTATTTTTATTACAATAGTAATAGTATTTAAGTTGTCCTTTGTATGTAAGATTTAGATTCATCGTGGACCTTCATCAATGATAGTGGTGAATTATCTTCTTACTGTTTTTTAAGCTATTATCCTTGGTGTAAGTCCAATCTCCCTTAGGGCATGTGCCAGATACTGCAATATAAAACTTCTTAATTATATCCAGTGACATTTCACCTGCTATATCCCCATATTTTTTCAGAGGTCAATTCATAGGGAGATTGTTATAATTTGTTGTAAGTTTCTCTGCACAGAAGTGTGATGGTTGCTACCTAGAATCTGAATCTCTTCTAAGTGATGATGTCAGCAAGGATTTACTAAGCATCAATCATAAATCCCACTTTGTTCCTGGTACTAGGGAAAGAAAGAGGAGTTCGCTTTTCATATTGCAGTGAGTTAATGAGCCACAAGTAAAGTAAACCAGTGTGTTTTAAACTTGGTGATCTACGCTGTGTATTATAGGCTTGGACACTGCTAAAGGAGATAGCTAAGGCTTCACATCTGCCAGTTTTCTAAATTTTAATGCTCTTTTCAGATGGTCTCGTCCTTCCTATGGTCTGACATGCCATCATGCCTTCACTAGTGGCTTTTATTTTGGATAACTGATAACACCTGGACATTTTCAGAAAGACCAGGAAAAGAACTTCGCTCAGTCACCTACTCTCAGCTTTTTCTCCTCATTTATCTGAGGGGAATCTGAGCATGTTCTTTGGTCCTTCTTTTTTACCTTGTGTGATCTGGGAATGTTTTCCTGTTATCTTTTATGTCTTATATTATTTGTTTTTACTCCTTTAGAGATCTAACTTGGTTTTCCCTTTTTTGTGGCTTTCCTTTTTCCCTTTCAGGTCACTATATTACATTAGGTTTTAACCAACTTGGCATCTGGCAACGTTGTAAAACACCCCTGAAATGTGATATTAGAGTGAAATTACTTTTCTGTGAGTCTTTTATATTCCATTAAAACTAATTTATTTTTAATGTTTATTTATTTTTGAGAGAGAGAGAGAGAGAGAGAGAGAGAGAGGAAGGGCAGAGAGAGAGAGAGGGCGACACAGAATCTGAAGCTGTCATCTTCAGAGCTCGATTCGAGGCTCAAACCCGTGAACTGTGAGACCATGACCTGAGCCACAATCAGGCACTTAACCAACTGAGCCACCCAGGTGCCCCAAAACTAATTTCTAAATAACTTCTCCCATAGCCACCTAAGAGATAGGTTGGTACATGAAAATATACTTTCTGTTTTCCTTATGAGCATTTTATCTAGAGCCAGTGTTTTTTTTTTTTTTTTTTTTAATTTTTTTTTTTCCAACGTTTATTTATTTTTGGGACAGAGAGAGACAGAGCATGAACGGGGGAGGTGCAGAGAGAGAGGGAGACACAGAATCGGAAACAAGCTCCAGGCTCTGAGCCATCAGCCCAGAGCCTGACGCGGGGCTCGAACTCAAGGACCGCGAGATCGTGACCTGGCTGAAGTCGGACGCTTAACCGACTGCGCCACCCAGGCGCCCCTAGAGCCAGTGTTTTAAGAGGGCAGATGAATGAGGCAAGCTTATATAGTCCTGTCTTAGCACAGGTTGCCATAACAAGCACCAAAGACTGTGTGGCTTAAACAACAGACATTCATTTCTCACAGTCCTGGAGGCTGTAAGTCCAAGACTAGGGTGCCGGCGTAGTCAGATTTTGGTAAGGGCGCTCTTCCTAGCTTGCAGAAGACCACCTCCTCACTGTTTCCTCCTATAATATAGTTGTTAAGAATAAAGACTGGAACAAAATTACCTTGGTTTGTCTCCCAGATAGCACTTTCTAGCTGCAAATCTTTCACTATATATGTACCTGGGTTTTTTCGTGTGTAAAATGAATATAATAATATCACTTACCTCATTAGTTGTGCATATTACATGAGTTAAACATATGAATATTAGAACAGTGTCTGGCACATAGTAGTTGCTCAATAATTGTCATTATTTGCATTCATTCTGGTCTGTTCTTGCCTCAGAAGGTGCAAATATGAGGTCATCCATCTTCTCCCACCCCTAAAACATTAACTGAGAACCTGAGATTGAAATGGAATTTTTTCATTCATCTCTTGGAGGGGGACCTGTGTGAGTCTGGCAGGGGTTCTGGTCAAGTATGCAAGGGCCTTAAAGGAGTTTCAGAGTCTGGAATTGGACTCAATGTGGAGTGTTAGTTATTACCTATTGCTGTGGTGTGAACGTTTGTGTTCCCTGCCAAATTCATATGTTGAAACCTTAATGCCCACTGTGATGGTATTAGGAGGTGTGGCCTTGGGAGGTGATTAGGTCATGAGGGCAGAGCCCTCACAAATGGGAATAGTGCCCTTATAAAAGAGGGAGGCCTGAGAGAGCTGGCTCATCCCTTCCAGCATATGAGGACACAACAAGAAGTCTGTGACCCAGAAGAGAGCCCTCACTAGCTATTCTGGCACCCTGTTCCCGGGTTTCCAGCATCCAGAACTATGAGTAATAAATTTATCTTGTTTATGAGCCACCCAGTGTGAGGTATTTTGTTATAGCAGCCCATATGGACTAAAACACCAAGGGAGGTCAGAAGTAGGAATAACCAGAGATAAAGATCTTAAATAAAAGCATGGGAAGCACAGTTTTTTCTGTCTTCTGAGGTGCAAGGGAAAGCACATAAACAAAAAAAAAGTCAAAAGGATTAGCAGCTGGTTGACATTGCAAAACAGCTAAGAGCAATAGTCCAACATGGGACATGGAGCCAGAAGTGATTCCACAATCATTTCTGTGAGAGGGGCTGAATAGATTAATCTAGTTTTAACTGATACTGGCTTCCTGAGTGAGTCTTGTTCAAAGGCCTAGGATCAAGGTGAACAGAAGTGGATGCTGAGTTCCTTCAAGGATGGAGCCAGTTGCAACAGTGACCATTCTTATTTATATTCTGATATTACTTATTGTCAGAAATTAAAAGCATTATATCCAAATCCAAGGCATTGGTCATTTGAAGATAGCCTTTCCTATTAAATTGCGAATTATAAATTTCTTTCGATCTGCTTAATTCAAAATATATGTGACTTGAGACCATTATTTTCTAGGGAAAGATACCTATGTTACCAGTTTCAAATAAATGTCTCATTCAGCTTGTTGGGAAGTAACCCTTCCTTTTATTTTTTTATTTTTTTTAATTTTTTAATTTATTTTTTAACACTTATTTATTTATTTATTTATTTATTTATTTATTTATTTCAATATATGAAATTTATTGTCAAATTGGTTTCCATACAACACCCAGTGCTCATCCCAAAAGGTGCCCTTCTTAATGCCCATCACCCACCCTCCCCTCCATCCCACCCCCCATCAACACTCAGTTTGTTCTCAGTTTTTAACAGTCTCCTATGCTTTGGCTCACTCCCACTCTAAACTCTTTTTTTTTTTTTCCTTCCCCTCCCCCATGGGTTTCTGTTAAGTTTCTCAGGATCCACATAAGAGTGAAAACATATGGTATCTGTCTTTCTCTGTATGGCTTATTTCACTTAGCATCACACTCTCCAGTTCCATCCACGTTGCTACAAAAGGCCATATTTCATTCTTTCTCATTGCCACATAGTATTCCATTGTGTATATAACCACAATTCCTTTATCCATTCATTAGTTGATGGACATTTAGGCTCTTTCCATAATTTGGCTATTGTTGAGAGTGCTGCTATAAACATTGGGGTACAAGTGCCCCTATGCATCAGCACTCCTGTATCCCTTGGATAAATTCCTAGCAGTGCTATTGCTGGGTCATAGGGTAGGTCTATTTTTAATTTTCTGAGGAACCTCCACACTGCTTTCCAGAGCGGTTGCACCAATTTGCATTCCCACCAACAGTGCAAGAGGGTCCCGTTTCTCCACATCCTCTCCAGCATCTATAGTCTCCTGATTTGTTCATTTTGGCCACTCTGACTGGCGTGAGGTGATACCTGAGTGTGGTTTTGATTTGTATTTCCCTGATGAGGAGCGACGTTGAACATCTTTTCATGTGCCTGTTGGCCATCCGGATGTCTTCTTTAGAGAAGTGTCTATTCATGGTTTCTGCCCATTTCTTCACTGGGTTATTTGTTTTTTGGGTGTGGAGTTTGGTGAGCTCTTTATAGATTTTGGATACTAGTCCTTTGTCTGATATGTCATTTGCAAATATCTTTTCCCATTCCGTTGGTTGCCTTTTAGTTTCGTTGGTTGTTTCCTTTGCTGTGCAGAAGCTTTTTATCTTCATAAGGTCCCAGTAATTCATTTTTGCTTTTATTTCCCTTGCCTTTGGGGATGTGTCGAGTAAGAGATTGCTACGGCTGAGGTCAGAGAGGCCTTTTCCTGCTTTCTCCTCTAGGGTTTTCATGGTTTCCTGTCTCACATTCAGGTCCTTTATCCATTTTGAGTTTATTTTTGTGAATGGTGTGAGAAAGTGGTCTAGTTTCAACCTTCTGCATGTTGCTGTCCAGTTCTCCCAGCACCATTTGTTAAAGAGGCTGTCTTTTTTCCATTGGATGTTCTTTCCTGCTTTGTCGAAGATGAGTTGGCCATACGTTTGTGGGTCTAGTTCTGGGGTTTCTATTCTATTCCATTGGTCTATGTGTCTGTTTTTGTGCCAATACCATGCTGTCTTGATGATGACAGCTTTGTAGTAGAGGCTAAAGTCTGGGGTTGTGATGCCTCCTGCTTTGGTCTTCTTCTTCAGAATTACTTTGGCTATTCGGGGCCTTTTGTGGTTCCATATGAATTTTAGGATGGCTTGTTCTAGTTTTGAGAAGAATGCTGGTGCAATTTTGATTGGGATTGCATTGAATGTGTAGATAGCTTTGGGTAGTATTGACATTTTGACGATATTTATTCTTCCAATCCTTGAGCAGGGAATGTCTTTCCATTTCTTTATATCTTCTTCAATTACCTTCATAAGCTTTCTATAGTTTTCAGCATACAGATCTTGTACATCTTTGGTTAGATTTATTCCCAGGTATTTTATGCCTCTTGGTGCAATTGTGAATGGGATCAGTTTCTTTATTTGTCTTTCTTTTGCTTCATTGTTAGTGTATAAGAATGCAACTGATTTCTGTACACTGATTTTGTATCCTGCAACTTTGCTGAATTCATGTATCAGTTCTAGCAGACTTTTGGTGGAGTCTATCGGATTTGCCATGTATAATATCATGTTATCTGCAAAAAGTGAAAGCTTGACTTCATCTTTGCCAATTTTGATGCCTTTGATTTCCTTTTGTTGTCTGATTGCTGATGCTAGAACTTCTAGCACTATGTTAAACAACAGCGGTGAGAGTGGGCATCCCTGTCGTGTTCCTGATCTCAGGGAAAAAGCTCTCAGTTTTTCCCCGTTGAGGATGATGTTAGCTATGGGATTTTCATAAATGGCTTTTATGATCTTTAAGTATGTTCCTTCTATCCCGACTTTCTCAAGCGTTTTTATTAAGAAAGGGTGCTGGATTTTGTCAAAGGCCTTTTCTGCATCGATTGACAGGATCATATGGTTCTTATCTTTTTTTTTTGTTAATGTGATGTATCACGTTGATGGATTTGCGAATGTTGAACCAGCCCTGCATCCAAGGAATGAATCCCACTTGATCATGGTGAATAATTCTTTTTATATGCTGTTGAATTCGATTTGCTAGTATCTTATTGAGAATTTTTGCATCCATATTCATCAGGGATATTGGCCTGTAGTTCTCTTTTTTTACTGGGTCTTTGTCTGGTTTAGGAATCAAAGTAATACTGGCTTCATAGAATGAGTCTGGAAGTTTTCCTTCCCTTTCTATTTCTTGGAATAGCTTGAGAAGGATAGTTATTATCTTTGCTTTAAACGTCTGGTAGAACTCCCCTGGGAAGCCATCTGGGCCTGGACTCTTATTTGTTGGGAGATTTTTGATAACCAATTCAATTTCTTCGCTGGTTATGGGTCTGTTCAAGCTTTCTATTTCCTCCTGATTGAGTTTTGGAAGCGTGTGGGTGTTCAGGAATTTGTCCATTTCTTCCAGGTTGTCCAATTTGTTGGCATATAATTTTTCATAGTATTCCCTGATAATTGTTTGTATCTCTGAGGGATTGGTTGTAATAATTCCATTTTCATTCATGATTTTATCTCTTTGGGTCATCTCCCTTTTCTTTTTGAGAAGCCTGGCTAGAGGTTTGTCAATTTTGTTAGTTTTTTCAAAAAACCAACTCTTGGTTTCGTTGATCTGCTCTACAGTTTTTTTAGACTCTATATTGTTTATTTCTGCTCTGATCTTTATTATTTCTCTTCTTCTGCTGGGTTTAGGCTGCCTTTGCTGTTCTGCTTCTATTTCCTTTAGGTGTGCTGTTAGATTTTGTATTTGGGATTTTTCTTGTTTCTTGAGATAGGCCTGGATTGCAATGTATTTTCCTCTCAGGACTGCCTTCGCTGCGTCCCAAAGCATTTGGGTTGTTGTATTTTCATTTTCGTTTGTTTCCATATATTTTTTAATTTCTTCTCTAATTGCCTGGTTGACCCACTCATTTGTTAGTAGGGTGTTCTTTAACCTCCATGCTTTTGGAGGTTTTCCAGACTTTTTTCTGTGGTTGATTTTAAGCTTCATAGCATTGTGGTCTGAAAGTATGCATGGTATAATTTCAATTCTTGTAAACTTATGAAGGGCTGTTTTGTGACCCAGTATATGATCTATCTTGGAGAATGTTCCATGTGCACTCGAGAAGAAAGTATATTCTGTTGCTTTGGGATGCAGAGTTCTAAATATATCTGTCAAGTCCATCTGATCCAATGTCTCATTCAGGGCCCTTGTTTCTTTATTGACCGTGTGTCTAGATGATCTATCCATTTCTGTTAGTGGAGTGTTAAAGTCCCCTGCAATTACCACATTCTTATCAATAAGGTTGCTTATGTTTATGAGTAATTGTTTTATATATTTGGGGGCTCCGCTATTCGGCCCATAGACATTTATAATTGTTAGCTCTTCCTGATGGATAGACCCTGTAATGATTATATAATGCCCTTCTTCATCTCTTGTTACAGCCTTTAATTTAAAGTCTAGTTTGTCTGATATAAGTATGGCTACTCCAGCTTTCTTTTGGCTTCCAGTAGCATGATAAATAGTTCTCCATCCCCTCACTCTCAATCTAAAGGTGTCCTCAGGTCTAAAATGAGTCTCTTGTAGACAGCAAATAGATGGGTCTTGTTTTTTTACCCATTCTGATACCCTATGTCTTTTGGTTGGCGCATTTAATCCATTTACATTCAGTGTTATTATAGAAAGATACGGGTTTAGAGTCATTGTGATGTCTGTATGTTTTATGCTTGTAGCGATGTCTCTGGTACTTTGTCTCACAGGATCCCCCTTAGGATCTCTTGTAGGGCTGGTTTAGTGGTGACAAATTCCTTCAGTTTTTGTTTGTTTGGGAAGACCTTTATCTCTCCTTCTATTCTAAATGACAGACTTGCTGGATAAAGGATTCTCGGCTGCATATTTTTTCTGTCTAGCACACTGAAGATATCGTGCCAATTCTTTCTGGCCTGCCAAGTTTCAAAAGAGAGTCACGAGTCTTATAGGTCTCCCTTTATATGTGAGGGCACGTTTATCCCTTGCTGCTTTCAGAATTTTCTCTTTATCCTTGTATTTTTGCCAGTTTCACTATGATATGTCGTGCGGAAGATCGATTCAAGTTCCATCTGAAGGGAGTTCTCTGTGCCTCTTGGATTTCAATGCCTTTTTCCTTCCCCAGTTCAGGGAAGTTCTCAGCTATTATTTCTTCAAGTACCCCTTCAGCACCTTTCCCTCTCTCTTCCTCCTCTGGGATACCAATTATGCGTATATTATTTCTTTTTAGTGTATCGCTTAGTTCTCTAATTTTCCCCTCATACTCCTGGATTTTTTTATGTCTCTTTCTCTCAGCTTCCTCTTTTTCCATAACTTTCTCTTCTAGTTCACCTATTCTCTCCTCTGCCTCTTCAATCCGAGCCGTGGTGGTTTCCATTTTGTTTTGCATTTCGTTTAAAGCGTTTTTCAGCTCCTCCTGACTGTTCCTTAGTCCCTTGATCTCTGTAGCAAGAGATTCTCTGCTGTCCTCTATACTGTTTTCAAGCCCAGCGATTAATTTTATGACTATTATTCTAAATTCACTTTCTGTTATATTATTTAAATCCTTTTTGATCAGCTCATTAGCTGTTGTTATTTCCTGGAGATTCTTGTGAGGGGAATTCTTCCGCTTGGTCATTTTGGATAGTCCCTGGCGTGGTGAGGACCTGCAGGGCACTTCCCCTGTGCTGTGGTGTATAACTGGTGTTGGTAGACTGGGCCGCAGTCCGACCTGATGTCTGCCCCCAGCCCACTGCTGGGGCCACAGTCAGACTGGTGTGTTCCTTCTCTTCCCCTCTCCTAGGGGCAGGATTCACTGTGGGGTGGCGTGGCCGTCTGGGCTACTTGCACGCTGCCAGGCTTGTGGTGCTGGGGATCTGGTGTATTAGCTGGGGTGGGTAGGCAAGGTGCACGGGGGCAGGAGGGGCAGGCTTAGCTCACTGCTCCTTAGGTGATCCACTTCAAGAGGGGCCCTGTGGCAGCGGGAGGGAGTCAGACCCGCTGCCGGAGGGGTGGCTCAGCAGAAGCAAAGCGTTGGGTGTTTGCGAGGAGCGAGCAAGTTCCCTGGCAGGAACTGGTTCCCTTTGGGATTTTGGCTGGGGGATGGGCAAGGGAGATGGCGCTGGCGAGCGCCTTTGTTCCCCGCCAAGCTGAGCTCTGTCCTCCGGGGGCTCAGCAACTCTCCCTCCCTTTGTCCTCCAGCCTTCCCGCTTTCTGAGCAGAGCTGTTAACTTATGACCTCCCAGAGGCTAAGTCGAACTTGCTGTCTGAACACACTCTGTCCGGCCTGTCCGCTTTTGCCAACCAGACTCAGGGGCTCTGCTTGGCCGACAGGCTGCCCCTTAGCCTGGCTCCCTTCCGCCAGTCCATGGAGCGCGCACCGCCTCGCTGCCCTTCCTACCCTCTTCCGTGGGTCTCACGTCTGTGCTTGGCCCTGGAGACTCCATTCTGCTAATCCTCTGGCGGTTTTCTGGGTTAGTTAGGCAGGTGTAGGTGGAATCTAAGTGATCAGCAGGACGCGCGGTGAGCCCAGCGTCCTCCTACGCCGCCATCTTCTGGAAATTCCCCGGTAACCCTTCCTTTTAAACCTTAAAAATCAAAACATAGAGATCCCCTTCTCCTCTTCAATTTTAAAAAAAGTAATAACTCTTGCATTAGAACCTATCTCTTAACTAGAAGTACGAGCTTACTTCAGCTTAAGAAAATTTGATATGTTAAAAAATGCTTTGTAAAATAAAGCAGTTAAAAGGAGAGGGGGAGGGCAAACCAAATAGAAAGACCAGAGGGAAAGGAATGGGTTTTCAAAGAGGGTGCTCTTCAAACTTTGAACTTCCATTGTTGTACTTCCCAAAAATCCATCTCTTTCAACAGTGCTCCTCAGCCTGGCCCATGTTGAGTAAGTCAGTCAATGACAATATTTCTTTACTGCAGCATGTAGTGGTTTTAAAGTACACTCTACATACAAGTTGATTAGTTACAGGGCATGGATCTCATCACTTAATTCTCATGACACTGGAAATCACTAGTAAGCAGAATTAAGTTGACTGACTCACCCCTACAACTCTCCCAGTCCTCAAAATTTTCTCCTTTACTTTTATCCTGGGCCAAGTTTACAGCTATTTCCCTCTCAGCTGCTGTTGGCTCTGATGAAGGAAGCTCCATTTTTGTTCCACCTCTTAGTGCAACATCAAACCTGCTCTCTGTACAGCCATCCAAACTCTAGCTGACTAAAGCTTCCTTAGTGCCTTACTCCCATGAACCTCCTCTAATAGGCCCTATTCCTGTGTACTTATATCCCAATGAGCTGTTCTATTCCTGCCCTTGTTCTTTCGCACCAGCCCCAAGGTAGTTTCCTATAATTGTTTGTAATATCTGCTCACTCAATTTCTTATCCTTTCTCTCCTTTACAGTATTTTTTTTTAATTTTTAAATTTTTTTATTTAAATTCAAGTTAGTTAACATACAGTGTAGTATTGGTTTCAGAATTATAACCCAGTGATTCATCACTTATATATAATCTCCTTTACAGTCTTACAGCTTTCACAAAACTTTCTGGCATCAACATTTCCTTCAGAGTGACACATGTCTATGCAGAGGGTCATATCTGGATAAATAATATGAGCAGTGGTTATGAGATCAGGCTGTGAAGTTAAACCATTTATGCATTCATTCATTTATTCAACAAATGCTTTTTTATAGATAACTATAACTGATTTTTATATTTACTTTTATGACAGTTTATTTAGCAATTAGGTAATTTTTTTAGTTTTTATTTTGGGTTAATTATAGACTCAGATGTAGTTGGAAGAAATCATACATGGAGATCCCAAGTGCCCTTTACGTGTTTCCACCAAGGTAATATCTTCAGAAATTATACTGCAATCTCACAGGATATTGACATCAAGTCCATGAAGATAAAGAGCAGTTTCATCACAAGGATCCCTCATGTTGCCCTTTTGCAGTCACACTCATCTCTCTGTGTAGATGTGTGGCCCTTTTATAGCCATACAACTCCCTGTCCCTGAACCCTGGCCATCATGAATTTCATCTCTATATCTATAATTTTTTCATTTTAAGAATGCTATGTAAATTGAATCATAGAGTGTGTAACATTTTGGTATTGAGTTTTTCACAGCATAATTCATTGGGAATTCATCTTAGTTGGTATGTGTATCAATAATCTGTTCCTATTTATTTCTGAGTAGTATTCTTTGGTATAAGCATACCACAGTTTGCTTAGCCGTCCACCCATTGAAGGACATTTTGGGTTGTTTCTACATTTTGGTTATTACAAATAAAGCTGCTATTATGGACTGGATTATGTTCCTCCAAACTTCATGTGTTGGAGCCCCTATCCCCAGTACCTCAGAATATAACTATATTTGGTGATATTATCTTTAATGAGGTAATTAGGTGAAAATTAGGTACAGCTCTAATCCCATGTGGCTGGTGTCCTTATAAGAAAAAGAAGAGACCCCAGGGGCACGTGTGCATAGAGGGATGAGGGTTGACCATGAGAAGAAACAGTAAGAGGCTGGCTATCAGCAAGCCATGGGGGGAAAGCCTCAGAGGAAACCAACCCTGTCAATGCCTTGATCTCTGACAGCCTCCAGAACTGTGAGAGAATAAATTGCTGTTGTTTAAACCATCTAGTTTGTGGTATTTTTCTTATGGCAGCCTGAGAAAACTAATACAGCTGCTATGAACATTTGTGTACAGGTTTTGTGTGAAGATAACCTTCATTCTCTGGAATAAATTTCCTGAGAGTTCTATTGCTGGGTCATATGGTATATCATGTTTAGTTTTATAAGAAGCTGCCAAACTGTTTTCTAGAGTGCCTTACTGTTTTACATGCCCAACAATGTATGGTATGAGTGATGCAGTTTCTCAGTATGCTCACCAGGATTTGATATCATCATTATTTTTTTTTATTTTCTGATAGGTATATAATTACATCTCATTGTAATTTTAATTTGCATTTCCATGATGGGTAATGATATTGTACACATTTTATGTGTATATTTGCCATCTTTGTATCCTCTTTGTTGAAATGTGTGGTCATGTCTTTTGCTTATTTTCTAAATCATTGGTTTGTTTTTTTATTGATAAGTTTTGAGCTTTTTTAAATGTTCTAGATATTAGCACTTTGTATTATATATAGCTTACAAATATTTTCTACGGTTTTCCAGCTCATTTTTTCATGTTTTCAACAGTCTTTTACAGAATGAACATTTTTAATTTTGAGTAGGCCCAGTTGCAATTGCATTGTATATTTCTTCTTGCATGAGTTTTGTAGTTTATGTTCTTTCAAGGAATGGGTCCATTCCATCTATGTTATCAAATTTTTACGTACAGAGTTGTTCATAGAATTTCCTTATGTTTTTAATAGATGTCACTTTATTGTTTTGTTTTTCTGTTTATCTTTTCTTATATTTATTTTTTAATATGAAATTTATTGTCAAATTGGTTTCCATACAACATCCAGTGCTCATCCCAACAGGTACCCTCCTCAATGCCCATCACCCACTTTCCCCTCCCTCCCACCCCCATCAACCCTCAGTTTATTCTCAGTTTTTAAGAGCCTCTTATGGTTTGGCTCCCTCCCTCTCTAACTTTTTTCCCCCTCCCCCTCCCCCATGGTCTTCTGTTAAGTTTCTCAGGATCCACATAAGAGTGAAAACGTATAGTATCTGTCCCTCTCTGTATGACTTATTTCACTTAGCATGTCACTCTCCAGTTCCATCCACGTTGCTACAAAAGGCCGTATTTCATTCTTTCTCATTGCCAAGTAGTATTCCATTGTATACATAAACCACAATTTCTTTATCCATTCATCAGTTGATGGACATTTAGGCTCTTTCCATAATTTGGCTATTGTTGAAAGTGCAGCTATAAATATTGGGGTACAAGTGCCCCTATGCATCAGTACTCCTGTATCCCTTGGGTAAATTCCTAGCAGTGCTATTGCTGGGTCATAGGGTAGGTCTATTTTTAATTTTTTGAGGAACCTTCCCACTGTTTTCCAGAGTGGCTGCACTTGTTTGCATTCCCACCAACAGTGCAAGAGGGTCCCGTTTCTCCACATCCTCTCCAGCATCTATAGTCTCCTGATTTGTTCATTTTGGCCACTCTGACTGGCGTGAGGTGATATCTGAGTGTGGTTTTGATTTGTATTTCCCTGATAAGGAGCGACGTTGAACATCTTTTCATGTGCCTGTTGGCCATCTGGATGTCTTCTTTAGAGAAGTGTCTATTCATGTTTTCTGCCCATTTCTTCACTGGATTATTTGTTTTTTGGGTGTGGAGTTTGGTGAGTTCTTTATAGATTTTGGATACTAGCCCTTTGTCTGATATGTCATTTGCAAATATCTTTTCCCATTCCATCTGTTGCCTTTTAGTTTTGTTGTATGGAACCACAAAAGACCCCGAATAGCCAAAGTAATATTGAAGAAGAAGACCAAAGTGAGAAGCATCACAATCCCAGACTTTAGCCTCTACTACAAAGCTGTAACCATCAAGACAGCATGGAATTGGCACAAAAACAAACACATAGACCAATGGAATAGAGACTCTGGAATTGGACCTACAAAAGTATGGCCAACTAATCTTTGACAAAACAGGAAAGAATATCCCATGGAAAAAAAGACAGTCTCTTTAACAAATGGTGCTGGGAGAACTGGACAGCAACATGCAGAAGAATGAAACTAGACCACTTTCTTACACCATTCACAGAAATAAACTCAAAATGCATAAAGGACCTGAATGTGAGATAGGAAACCATGAAAACCCTAGAGGAGAAAGCAGGAAAAAAACCTCTCTGACCTCACCCATAGCAATGTCTTACTTGACACATCTCCAAAGGCAAGGGAATTAAAAGCAGAAATGAACCTCATGAAGATAATAAGCTTCTGAACTGCAAAGGAAACAATCAACAAAACTTTTCTTATATTTCAATGGGTTACTTCAACAATTTGTGAGAAATCCATCTTGATTTGCTGCTAGTTGTTAAGCACATTGCTTTGGATAATTTTTGTAGTGGTGCTTCTAGGTGTTACAATATATATACATAACATATCACAGTTTACTAGTATTGACACATTACTTCTTTGAGTGAAGTATAGAAAACTGCTATAGTTTTTTTTTTTTTTTTTTATCTTCCTCCTTTTAAAATATAATTGTTTTTCTGGGGCACTTGGGTGGGTCAGTTGGTTAAGCGTTTGACTCTTGATTTTGACTCAGGTCATGATGTCACAGTTTGGTTTGTGAGTTCAAGCCCCACATCAGGCACTGCGCTGACAGCACAGAGCTGGCTTGGGATTCTCTCTCTCTCTCTCTCTCTCTCTCTCTCTGCCTTTTTCCTGCTCTCTCTCTCAAAATAAATAAATAAATTTTTAAATATATATAATTGTTTTCTCACAAATTATACGTTGAATACCATATTAGCTGATGTTAAAATATTTGCTTCAACTATCAAATATAATTTAATAAATTCATGAGATGTGGAATAATCATATTTATCCTTATTTTCACTCCTTCTAATACTTTTCTTTCTTTTCTGAAGTTTGAAGTCTTCTATTATCATTTCCATTCTGTTTAAAGAATCCCCTTTAGCCTTTCTTTAAGAGTATATTTGGTAATGACACATTCTGTTAGTTTTCTTTTGGGAATGTATTTTCCTTTCATTCCTCAAAGATATTTTTGCTTTATATAGAATTTGCAGGTGACAATACTTTTCTTTTAGTATTTGAAAAATGCTGCATCACTTTATCCTGGACTCCTGTGTTTCTGATAAGAAGTTCCCCATCATTTGAATTGTTCTTCCTTTATAGGTAATGTGTTATTTCTTTCTGGCTGCTTTCAAGATTCTTTCTTTGTTGTTTACAGAAATTTAGTTAGGTTGTCAGCATGGATATTTTTGGATTTATCTTGTTTGGGATTTTCTCAGCTTCTTGAATTTGTAGGTTTATGTGTTTTTTTGTTTGTTTTGAGGTTTTTTTTTTTGCCAAATATGGGAAAATTTCAACTTTAAAAAATATGTATTCAATTCTACTCTCTCATTCCTCTGCTTTTGTGGCTACAATGATATGGATGTTAGTTCTTTTGTCTGTCTGACAGACCCCAACACTATTCATTTTTTTCCTTCTATTTTCCTTTTTTTGCTTACATTGGATATATTCGATTGGCCTGTCCCCAGGTTTACTGGTTCTATCCTATGTCATCTCCACTCTACTTTTGAGACATTCAGTGAATTTTTAATTTTAGCTATTATAGTTTTCATATCTATGATTTCCATTTGGTTCTTTTTATAACTTGTATTTCTTTTCTGAGATGTTCTGTGTTTTCATTTGTTGCAGATAATTTGTTCAACCATTTTTATGATATTTGCTTTAAAATCATTTTCAGATATTTCCAACATCTGATTTATCTCAGTGTTGGCACTTGTTTATTGTAGTTTTTCATCCATGTTAACAATTTTCCTGGCTCTTGGTATGACAAGTGATTTTCTATTCTATCCTAGACATTTTAGATATTATGAAACTCAATCCTATTTAATATATATTTTAAACAGATAATTCCCTATTGAAGTATAGCATGAGAGTTGCTCCCCACTTGGCCCCACTGACAAAAGTGGATTGCTAACTCACACTGCTTCATTGTAGATGGCTGATGTAGAAGATCAGCAGCCTGCCTGGCCCTGCTGACACTTTCCAATGAAAGTAGGACACTGACTTACCACCTCATTGCCACTCTGTGAAGGTGTAAGATCAGCTCCCTGCTGGGCCCCACTGCCCTCATTGCTTGGAGAAATAGGCTGAATTACACTGCTTTGTTGTTGCAGGGTAAGGGGAAGACTATCAGATCCCACTGGTACCTACTGACACCAGTGGAAGAAGAGAAAGTAGAATGCTAACTAACCCTGCCTACCACTGCCTCATTCCATCTCATTAAGACAAGGCAGGAGAATCAGAGCAGCACCTGCTTCCCCTGGGAAGGGATGCAGCTCCTTGCTCAGCTCACCAAAACCAGTATGTGAAGGAAATCATTTTGCCTGCTTCTCCCACATAAGAGATGGAAGATTCACTTTCCAATCTGCTCCCATCAACACCACTGAAATAGGGTACCAAAGCCCTTCATTTTTACCACTATGAAACTTAGTATGGCAAGAGACATGCTAAATAAAGAAGTAAACTCAAACAAGTATATAAATGTAACTGTAATGTGGGTTATGAAGGAAGGGCACAGAGTCCCTTGAGAAAAAAGAGGCTTTTTGAGGAAGTGACATTTAAAACCTTGAAGGATGAGAAGGGGCCAGTAATGTGATGGTAGAGGGGGAAATATTCCAAGGAGAGGAAATGGCAGATGAGAAAGCATTGTGGTAGGAAAGAACTTTGATGTTCAAGAAAGTGAATATAAGTCCAGTGTATGGAAAAATTGAGGTGTCTAAGTAGTGAGAAAGGCCAGAGAGTTAGCAGGTACTGATTATGCACAATAATGACAGATATGTTGAGTACTTTGGATTTTTGTTCTGAGTGCAGAGAGAAGAAATTAAAGAGTTTTCAGAAGGGCAGGGATATGTTTTGACTTAACCACTAACAAACGATCACCCTGGCTGCTGTGTAAAGACTGCATCAGAAGGGAAGAGTGGAACAAGGAGACTAGTTAGGAGGCTGCAGTAGAAATCAAGATGAGAGATGATAAAAGTTGTAACAGGGTGGTAGTGTGGAGATGGGGAGAAGTGGAAATATTTAAAATAAAAGACATATCGCATTTGCCAATGGGGAATGTATTTCTAGAAATTAGAATATTTAACTGCATCACCATTATGTTAAGTTCTTATAGCACAGTCCCTATGGGAGAGGGATGATATTTCCTACTATCAATGTACAATTGGGCTTTACTGACTTTTTTTTTTTAATTTTTTTTCCAACATTTATTTATTTTTGGGGCAGAGAGAGACAGAGCATGAATGGGGGAGGGGCAGAGAGAGAGGGAGACACAGAATCGGAAACAGGCTCCAGGCTCTGAGCCATCAGCCCAGAGCCCGACGCGGGGCTCGAACTCACGGACCGCGAGATCGTGACCTGGCTGAAGTCGGACGCTTAACCGACTGCGCCACCCAGGCGCCCCTTTACTGACTTCTGAATTTGTCTTCTCTGTATTGTTTGTGGTAAGTCTAATATAGCAATGTAGCTAGACCTAGAAATTAGCCCAAATCCATAGAAGACTGCACCTTGTCAAGCTGCAAACACACTTGTGTGTGCTATAACCATTAAAATAATCCCATGTTAGCTTGTCTTTGGAAAACAACAAGACTATTTTCTGGGGATCAAAAGATCTGTGGCAAGGAGGAGAAAGGAAAGTAGGAGGATGGAACACTGTTTAGCTCAGAATAAGCCCTCAATAAATATAAGCTGATATTAGACTAAACTTAATTCAATTTATTTTAGTGAAAATGCCTGTATTTTAAAAGCTTAGTTTAAATGACAGGGGTAATTTACAAATCCATAAATATCTGGAGTAGGCTTTTTTCTTTGTCTTGTAGTTAATTATTTATTTTGTGAAACCGTGTTTGCATATATAATTAAATGCTTGATAGATAAGCTGGGCATTACAGAAATTTAAATTTAACATTTTATAAGCCAAATATCCCCTGAAATTCAATCAAAATAAAACTGTGGTCTTTTATACTATGTTATTTAATAAGCAAATAAGGATTCCTTGTAAAAATTGTTTCTCAAGAACACATCTGTATCAGTTGGGATTCAGTTGTAGGAAAAAAGGGCCACTCTCCCTTTCTAGGTATTTAATACATGAAATAGAGGCCTCCTAAAAATATTGACTGGGCTGGAGGAGTGAATTTTGAATTGGGCCTCCCGAAATGAATCTCAGAATAACACTGAAGAACTGATCTATCAGAGGATAGGCTACCTCTGTTCACATCAGAAAGGCAGTGTAACTGTTAAGTTCAAAGACACAGGCATGGCTGTGCTTGAGGGATCCAGAGGCCATGACTACTGCAGCTACCTTTTTACTTCATGAAGCTGGTGTCTGGGCATTCAAAGCTGAGTCCACCCTTCACCCCAGTACAACTACCTCTCAACACCAGCTAAGCTAATGGACATTAGAATGCAGCTACAGAAAAATTCAAGGTCTTCAAGATTTTGCTTGCCAGCAACAACCATGAAAGCAGTAGGAAAATGATCTTCAAATCACTTCTGCCTTCTAAATCTCATGAAAATAAATGTAATTGGTGGAGCCTAATTTGCATCCAGAAGCCTAACTGTAAGAGAATCTCTGAAATGTAGATTTTATTTATTTTTCTAGTACAGGGCGCCATGCTAGAAGGTGCTGAAAACGGGTGCCGAATGCAATTCACCTCTCTCAGTACTAAACATTGTACGTATGTGTCTTTTCATACTTACATACATTACATACTTTGAACAAAAAACAGTGATGACAATATGGCAATGTCTAACATAATGCACCTCTTTCTGATAAAAACGAAGCTGGATACATCCTCTTTCAAGGAGGGAGATATCTAGAGTTTCCTCAGTAACTGAATAGATTTCTGCATGATGTTCATTCATCATGTGGTTTTGTCATAATCCCACCTGGAGGTACTGTGACTTAAAGAGTATAATAAACTTAATTACTACCAACACATTTTTACATAAAATTGTTGAGAAAAAAGAAAGGGAACAGTGTGTGTTTGTGTGTGTGTGTATGTGTGTGTGTGTGTGTGTGTGTGTGTGTGTGTGTGTAAGCAAGGAAGAAAATAGGATGAAACTGATTATAAAATGGTCTCATAAGCTGTTATAAATTTTCTTCTTTTTCTATCATTTTCATGTTCTTTTGCCTTCAGCCAGCACTTCAGCAGATTTGGGTTCTTTAATTTGTAAAGTGACCTAAAACTACTCCTGAGGGGCATGAGTCCTTCATAGTTCTGCTTCAGTCTTCAATTATTTTCTTTTTTTACTGGACTTCAGGAACATACCCTTATTACTGCTTCATATATAGCCTGCCTTTATTTATGTATTGGTTATTTGATTAACTATAGTTGTTTTTAATAATGTAATAAGCATTCTCAACCCAACCAATCAAAATGAAAGTTAAGATTTTGACTGTAACCTTTCCCAGCACCACATTTCCCTCCATTTGAAGTACCACCAACCTGCTTCTCCTTTTCATGATTCCCTTGATTCATTTTTATATAGTTATATAGCATGGAAATATATTCCTAAAGATTATACGTTAAATTTTTACTTGTGTGGTATGCCTGGGTGGCTCAATTGGTTAATCCTCCAACTCTTGATCTCAGCTCTAGTCATGATCTCACAGTTTGTGAGTTGGACCCCCGTGTCTAGCTCTGTGCTGACAGTGCAGAACTTGCTTGGGATTCTGTCTCTTCCTCTCTCTGCCCCTCCCCAGCTCACACACACATATGCACTTCCTCTCTCTCTCAAAATAAATAAACTTAAAAAATATTTTTTGCGTGTTTTACTTTATAGAATGGATACAAAGCATGTAATGTTTAAGATTTGTTTTGATTTTTTGACTTATCCTTATTATTTCTCTAAAAATCATGGATATTGTGTATTGCTGTAATTAATTAATTTTGACTGGCTTATTGTAATCTATTATGTGTCTGTACCATGGTTTATCCATCCTTTCTCCTATTGATGGGCTTTAGGGTTGTTTCCAGGATTTTAGTAAGGTGAGTAGTACTACTATGAATATTCTTATACATATTTCTGGTTGTATGTATAATAGTTTATCTTTGATGAATACCTGGAAGTGGAATTACTAAGCCATAGTCTACGTAAATATTCAACTTTAGGAGGTAATGTGAAACTGTTTTACAAAGTCATTTCAGAAATGTTCATTCCCAGAAGTAAGGAGTAAGTCATATGGTAGCTCCACAACATCTCTAGTATTAAGTATTAGTAGACTTTTACTTTTTTAAAAAATATTTTTTTTTTAAATTTTTTTTTTCAACGTTTATTTATTTTGGGGACAGAGAGAGACAGAGCATGAACGGGGGAGGGGGCAGAGAGAGAGGGAGACACAGAATTGGAAACAGGCTCCAGGCTCCGAGCCATCAGCCCAGAGCCCGATGCGGGGCTCGAACTCACGGACCGCGAGATCGTGACCTGGCTGAAGTCGGACGCTTAACCGACTGCGCCACCCAGGCGCCCCTAAAAAATATTTTAATGTTTATTTTTGAGAGAGAGGGAGACAGACAGACAGACAGGACGTGAACAGAGGCGTGGCAGAGAGAGACGGAGACACAGAAATCAAAGTGGGCTCCAGGCTCCATGCCATCAGCACAGAGCCTGACGTGGGGCTCAACTCACAAACTGTGAGATCATGACCTGAGCCAAAGTCAGAGACTCAACTGACTGAGCCACCCAGGCACCCCAGACATTTTACTTTTTTTGCTAGAATGTCTATAAACTGGTATTTCATTGATGTTTTGATTTGACTTTCCTCAGTCATCATTGATATTAAACTCACTTCACACAATTTTGCCCTTATGTGTCTCATGTTCTATGAAATGAATCTTGTCCATTTTCTTTTTCTGTTGGGTTGTTTGTGCTTCTCTTATGGTTGTATAGAATTTCTCTATATATTTTAGATACTAACTCTTTCTTGGCTGTATTTACCAAAAGTAGTTTTCCTGTCTGTAGCTTGTATTTTTCAATTTCTCTAAGTTGTCTTTTAATGAGTTTTATTACCATTTTTTAGTGTCTTGTTTTAAAAAATTATCATTTTTAGTGTCTTGTTAAAAAGGCCCCAATGGCTTAAATATTTTCATGCATATTTTCTGCAAATAATTTTAAAGTTTTATTTTTGACTTTAAAATCTTTAATCCATCTGAAGTTGTTTTCTAGGTGTGGTGTGAGGCAGAAATCAATTTAAGTTTTTCCATATGGTAGTCATTTTCCCAGCTTCATTTATTGAACAGCTCCTCCTTTCTTTACTCAGCAGATGTGCCATCTCTGTGTTATATCAAAGTTTCATTCATGGGTGGGTATGTTTCCTCTATCCCACTGATTATTTGATCTATCTGTGCTCCAATACTATACTGCTTTAATTATTATAGCTTTATAATACAGTAAAACATTGGAATGCAAGTAACATCTTCTGCAAGTGTTCCACAAGATGAGCATCATTGCTAGTAAATTTTAACTTGATAAATGAGCGATGTCTTATAATACAAGTAATATGTGACATTGAACATCACATGATCACAACTGAGCCAATGGTTCTTGAAATTTGCTTTGATATATCAGTGCTTTGGATTACAAGCATGTTTCCAGAATGAATTATGCTCACAAACCAAGGTTTACTGTAATTCTTAATATCTGGTAGGGCAAATGCCCTACACCTGTTCTTCATCATCACTTATGTTCTGACTTATCATTGAGCCTTTTGTCTTCAATACAAATGTTATAATAATCAAGTCACATGAAAACAGAATATAAGTTCAGATTTCATTGAATTTCTTTCTAGATAAATTTGGAGAAAACCAGTATCTGTAAGATATTAAATATTCTTTTCAATAAGCATTTTTAAGATCTTTAAAAACATATATTAATAACACTATAATTTTCCCTATAGATGTCTTGTGCATCTTATATTAGGTTTATTCCCAGATACTTGATATTTCTGATACTATTGTAAATTGTGTCTTCTCTATAAGTATACTTTTAACTATTTGCTGTTAGTGAATAGAAATGCAAAATACTCATATATTAACCTATCTTAAGCCACTTTGGTAAACACTTCTGTTATTTCTAATGATGTGAATGTATTTTTAAAAAATTACTTTCCAAGTTTATTTACTTATTTTGAGAGAGATAGAGAGAGACAGAGCGCACAAGTGGGGCAGGGCAGAGAGAGAGGGAGAGTGAGAATCCCAAGCAGAATCTGTATTGTCAGTGCGGAGACTTAGGTGGGTCTTGATCTCATGAACTGTGAGATCATGACATGAGCTGAAATCAAGAGCTGGATGCTTAACCAACTGAGCTACCCTGGAACCCTAATGTGAATGTATATTATTTGCATTTTCTAAAGAAATTATCACATCATCTACAAATAGTCGCATTTTTTTTTCCTTTCCAATCCTTGTATACATTATTGTCTTACTTCACTGGATAGGACTTCCAGTACAATACTGAAAAGTGGCAATAATGGGTTTCTTTGTCTTGTTCCTGATTTTAGTGAGACTGCTTCCAATACTTGCTCATTTAAAGTAATGCTAACTTTAGGATTACAGATGCTTTTTATCAGGTTAAGAAATCTCTTCAATTTCTTTTATTTATTTATTTATTTATTTATTTATTTATGTATTTATTTATTCATTCATTCATTTAGTTAGTTATTTTTGAGAGAGCATGTGTGCATGAGTGAGCAAAGAGCAGAGAAGGAGTGAGAATCACAAGGTGCAGAGAGAGAGGGAGAGAGAGTGTGGAGCCAGGAGCAGGGTGCAAGCTCACCTGATGTGGGATTTGAACTCATGAACTGTGAGATCATGACCTGAGCCAAAGTTGGATGCTTAACTGATGGAGTCACCAAGATGCCCAAGAAATCTCTTCTATTTCTAATTTAAGAAGAGTTTTCTTTTTGTCATAAATAGGTTTCAAATTTGATGAAAAGTCTTTTCATATGTACTGAAATGATCATGTGATTTTCCATAAAAATTTGTTAATATATTAAAGTATATTTATAGATTTTCTTGCATAGCTGGGATAAAGTCCATCTGGTTATAATAAATTGTATTTTTATATGCTGTTGCATTTGATTTCCTAATATTTTGTTAGGATTTTTGCATCTGTATTCATAAATTAATGTAATCCATAATCTTCATTTCTCATAATTCTTTGTGTTCTGGTGTCAGGGTATACTTGTGTTGCAGAATAGGTTAGGTGATAATCCCTCATTTTCTATTATATTAAAGTGGTTGCATAAAATTGGAGCTATCTCTTCCTTGAAAGTTTGGTAGAGCTTGTCTATAAAACAGTCTTCATCTAGTGTTTCCTTTGAAGGAAGATTTTAATCACTATATCTTGAAAATAGTTTTAAGGTGATTTAAGACTTTTAAATTCCTTTTTGAGTGAGTTCCGGTAAGTTATATTTTTTGACAGATTTGTCCATTTCTCCAAAGTTCTTAAAAGTGTTGGCCTTCAGTTTTGATGACACTGTTTTATTATCTTTCAAAATACTATTATTTGGAGATCCAAAATGGCGGAGAAGTAGGGGGACCCAAAATTCCCTCATCCCTCAAACACAGCAATGTTGAGGCTAAAGGACTTTGAATTCCAAGAGTACAGGCTGTAAAGTGACAGAGACATCTCCAGGGGCCCATGGGGACAAGCTGGCAGGCCATAGGTGTGTGATTTTGAACTGGGAGAGATAAAACAGGCAGTGTAGGCACAGATGGGAGGGATCCCCTTCTGTGGAGAGAAAAAGGGAAGAGAAAGAGAGATTGTGGAAGTGTGTATCTGGACAAGAGAAAAACAACAGACAAGGACAGAGAACGATCCAATCTCTAACTGCGGGGCTTTCTCCAGACTGGGGCCGGCTGCCCTGTTCACACACCTGGGGAGGAGGGGAGCCAGCCCTGGGCTAGGTAACTAGTCTAGAGGTGCAGTCTGCAGTAGAAGAAAGCAATTACCTCCCTGGAGTGCTGTGGGAAGAAGGTATATAAACGTTCAAAGGACAAAGACTGCCTGTGCCCACCAGCCAGAGGCGATATATTGGTGACATGGAGCAGCACTTCCCTGGAACCAGGTGCATGGAGCAGGACACTAAAAGACATCAGGGTTTAAAGCCCAGCCAAATGCCAGGGAGGCACGGGAGTCAGCAGAGTAGGACAAACTGCCTCATTCGCGCCCACAGCACTGTGAAGATGGCCTGAACAGAGTGGTTTGTGACACCTGGTCCATGGAGGAGAGATCGAGGTGTCACCATTTTTCTTCCCATCACTAACAAGGTGGGGCTTCAGGGAACGGACAGTGGGCCCACAGTGGAGGCAGGACCGGCCTACACCAAACCACGCCCCTCCACTCCAGGTAACTGCATATCTACTAGAGCAGGATTGACGCTGACCAACCAGGCAGCCCCTCCTCCAGACCAGCACTGCCACCAGTTCCAAGGCACACAGTAGTTTTGCATTTTCTGATTTAGTTCTTGGACAAAATTTATATATATATTTTTTTCCTTCCTTTTCTCCCTCTTATTTATTCCCTTCTCTAGTCTCATTATTCTGGTTTTTGGTTTGTTTAAGAAGACATATTTAATCTATTCTCTTTATACCTGTTCTATATCCCTTTCTTTATCTCTCTCTCTCTCTCTCTCTCTCTCTGGGTTAAGCTGTATAGTTTTTTCTGCCTGGTCAATTTTCTTTTCTTTTCTTTTTCCCTGCCCCTGTCACTTTTCTCTTTGTATGGGATAAAGTCCTTTCTTTCAACACTGCCCTCACTCTGTTGTTTTGTTGGTGCTGGTGTTTTTGTTTGCTTGTTTTCCTTTCCAGGGCTATGTAAAGGAACAAATCAAAGCACACCTGGTGGAGAGTCCAAAACATCACTACAAGTAGGGAGATAAAGCAACCATAGTCACAACAACAGAGAGAAAGTAACACACTCCAAAAAACACCTCCTGAAGGGCCAGGCCCTGGACAGTGTATGACCCCTCTTTACTATAGTAGTGCTCACAGGTGTAGGGCACATAACAAGCTTTTAAAACTCATAAGAGACAGAAAACTAGCCAAAATGATGAAATGAAAGAATTCTCCTCAAAAGAAATTCCAGGAAGAAATGACAACTAAAGAATTTATTAAAACAGATATAAACAATATAACTGAACAAGAATTTAGAATAATAGTCATAAGATTAATTGCTGGGCTTGAAAAAGGCATAGAAGAAAGCAGAGAACCTATTGCTGCAGAGATCAAGGAACTAAAAGTCATGATAAATTTAAAAATTCTGTAAAGAGGTGCAAAATAAACTAGAGGTGGTGACAGCAAGGATTGAAGAGGCAGAGGGGAGAACAGATGAATTAGAAAATAAAATTATTGAAAAAGAGGAAGCCAAGGAAAAGATAAAAAAAAATCTAGACCATGAGGGGAAACTTCGAAATCTAAGTGACTCAATGAAATGTAAGACTATCCATATCATAGGAGTTCCAAAAGAAAAAGAGAGAGACAAAGGGGCAGAAGGTGAACTTCAACATATCATAGCTGAGAGCTTCCCCAATGTGGGGAAGGAAACAGACATTGAAATCCAGGAGGCACAGAGGACTCCCTTCAATCATAACAGGAATAAGTCTTCTGCACAACATATCATAGTGAAACTAGCAAAATACAAAGATAGAGAATTCTGAAAGCAGCTAGTGACAAACGGGCCTTAAACTACAAGGGTAGACACATAAGGGTAGTAGCAGACCTATCTACTGAAACTTGGCAGGCCAGAAGGGAGTGACAGGAAATATTCAATATTCAAATATTCAAAGTGCTGAATAGGAAAAATATGCAGCCAAGAATCCTTTCAGCAAGGCTCTCATTCAGAATAGAAGGAGAGATAAAGGTTTTCCCAGACAAACAAAAACTGAAGGAGTTCATCATCACTAAGCCAGCCCTCCAAGAGATCCTAAGGGGGACCCTGTGAGTGGAATGTTGCAAAGAGACCACAAAGAACTGGAGACATCACTACAATCATGAAATCTACAGATAACACAATGACTCAAAATCCATATCTTTCAATAATAACACTGAATGTAAATGGACTAAATGTTCCATTTAAAAGACATAGGGTATCATACTGGATAAAAAAAAAAAAGACCCATCTATTTTCTGTCTACAAGAGACTATTAGACCATTTTAGAACTGAGGACACCTTCAGATTGAAAGTGAGGGGATGGAAAACCATCTATCATGCTACTGGAAGTCAAAATAAAGCTGGAGTAGCCATACTTATATCAGACAAACTAGATTTTAAACTAAAGGCTGTAACAAGAGATTAAGAAGGGTATTACATCATAATTATGGGGTCTATCCATCAAGTAAAGCTAACAGTTATAAATGTTTATGCACTGAATTCGGAAGCACCCAAATATATAAAACAATCACAAACATAAGCATCTTATTGGTAATAATGTGATAATTGCAGGGGACTTTAATACACCACTTACAACAATAGACAGACCACCTAGACAGAAAATCAATAAAGAAACAATGGCCCTGAATGATACACTGGGCAGGATGGACTTGACAGAAATATTCAGAATTTTTCATCCTAAAGCAGCAGAATACATTCTTCTCAAGTGCACATGGAACATTCTCCAAGATGGATCACATACTCGATCACAAAACAGCTCTCAATAAACACAGAAAACTGGGATCATACCATGCACATTTTCAGATCACAATGCTATGAAACATGAAGTCAACCACAGGAAAAAAGTTTGGAAAAACTCAAATGCATGGAGGTTAAAGAACATCCTACTAAAGAATGAATGGGTCAACCAGGCAATTAGAGAAGAAATTAAAAAAAAATATGCACAAAAATGAAAATTAAAACACAACAGTCCAAACCCTTTGGGATGCAGCAAAGGCAGTCCTAAGAGGGAAATATGTTACAATCCAGGCCTATCTCAAGAAAAAAGAAAAATCCCACATACAAAATCTAACAGCACACTAAAGGAACTAGAAACAGAACAGCCAAGAACCACAAGGTCAGCAGAAGAAGAGAAATAATAAATAGCAGAGCAGAAATAAACAATATAGAATCCAAAATAACAGTAGGAAAGATCAATGAAACTAAAAGCTGTTCCTTTTGAAAAAATAAAATTGATAACCCCCTAGTCATACTTCTCAAAAAGAAAAGAGACAGGGCCCAAATAGATAAAACAACGAATGGAAATGGACTTATCACAACCCTCAGAAATCCTAGAAATGTCCAGAAATGGATAAATTCCAAGACACCCACACACTACCAAAACTCAAACAGGAAGAAATAGAAAATTGAACAGACCCATGACTAGTAAAGAAATTGAATCAGTTATCAAAATCTCCCAACAAATAAGAGTCCTGGGTCAGATGGCTTCCCTGGGTAATTCTACCAGACATTTAAAGCGGAATTAATACCTATCCTTCTCAAGCTGTTTCAAAAAATGGGAACAGAAGGAAAGCTTCCAGATTCATTCTATGAAGCCAGCATTACCTTGATTGCCAAACCAGACAGAGACCCTGCAAAAAAGGAAAATTACAGGCCAATATCCCTGAAGAACATGGATGCAAAAATTCTCAACAAGATACTAGCAAATCAAATTCAGCAGCATATAAGGGGAATTATTCACCATGATCTTGTAGGATTAATTCCTGGGCTGCAAGGCTGGTTCAGTATTCGTAAATCAATCAATGTGTTACATCACATTAATAGAAGAAAGGATAAAAACCATATGATCCTGTCAATAGATGCAGAAAAAGCATTTGACAAAATACAACATCCTTTCTTAATAAAAACCCTCAAGAAAGTGGGAATAGAATGGGAACATACTTAAACATCATAAAAACCATATACAAAAAGCCCAGAGCTAATATGATCCTCAATGAGGAAAAACTGAGAGCTTTCCCCCTGAGATCAGGAACACTACAGGGATGTCCACTCTCAGCACTGTTGTTTAACACACTTTGGAAGGCCTAGTATCATCAATAAGACAAAAAAATGAAATCAAAGGCATCCAAATTGGCAAGGAAGAAGTCAAGCTTTCACTTTTCACAGACGACATGATACTGTACATGGAAAACCCGATAGATTCCACCAAAAGTCTGCTAGAACTGATAAATGAATTCACGAAAGTTGCAGGGTACAAAATCAATGTACAGAAATAGGTTGCATTTTTATACATCAATAATCAAGCAACAGAAAGAGAAATCAAGAAATTGATCCCATTTACAATTGCACCATGAACCATAAAATCCCTAAGAATAAACCTAACCAAAGATGTTAAAGATCTGTATCCTGAAAACTATAGAAAACTTAAGAAGGAAATTAAAGAAGACACAAAGAAATGGAAAAACATTCCATGTTCATGGATTGGAAGAATAAATATCATTAAAATGTCAATACTACCCAAAGCAATCTACACATTCACTGCAACCCCAATCAAAATTGCACCGCCATTCTTCTCAAAGCTAGAACAAACAATCTTAAAATTTGTATGGAATCACAAAAGTCCCTGAATAGCCAAAGTAATGTTGAAAAAGAAAACCAATGTGGGAGGCATCCCAATCCCAGACTTTAGTCTCTACTACAAAGCTGTAATCATCAAGACAGTATGGCATTGGCACAAAAACAGACACATAGACCAATGGAATAGAATAGAGAACCCAGAAATGGACCCACAAATTTATGACCAGCTAATCTTTGACAAAGCAGGAAAGAGTATCCAATGGAAAAAAGACAGTCTCTTTAGCAAATGTTGCTGGGAGAAGTGGATAGCGACATGCAAAAAAAATGAAACTAGACCACTTTCTTACACCATACACAAAAATAAACTCAAAATGGATGAAAGACCTCAATGTGAGATAGGAAACCATAAATACCCTAGAGAAGAAAGCAGGCAACAACCTCTTTGACCTTAGCTGAAGCAATTTTTTGCTCAACACACCTCCAAAAGCAAGGGAATTAAAAGCAAAAATGAACTATTGGGACCTCATCAACATAAAATCTTCTGCACTGCAAAGGAAACAATCAACAAAACTAAAAGGCAACCTCTGGAATGGGAAAAGATATTTGCAACTGACCTATCAGATAAAGGGTTAGTATCCAAAATCTGTAAAGAACTTACCAAACAAAATCAAATTGCAAATCAGTTGCATTCTTATACACAAATAATGAAGCAACAGTAAGACAAATAAAGAAACTGATCCCATTCACAATTGCACCAAGAAGCATAAAATACCTAGGAATAAACCTAACCAAAGATGTAAAATATCTGTATGCTGAAAACTATAGAAAGCTTATGAAGGAAATTGAAGAAGATACAAAGATATGTAAAAACATTCCGTGTTCATGGATTGGAAGAATAAATATTGTTAAAATGTCAATACTACCCAAAGCTATCTACACATTGAATGCAATCCCAATCAAAATTGCACCAGCATTCTTCTCAAAGCTAAAACAAGCAATCCTAAAATTCATATGGAACCACAAAAGGCCTCGAATAGCCAAAGTAATTTTGAAGAAGACCAAAGCAGGAGGCATCACAATTCCAGGCTTTAGCCTCTACTACAAAGCTGTAATCATCAAGACAGCATGGTACTGGCACAAAAACAGACACTAGAACTAGTTCTGAAACCCCAGAACTAGACCCACAAAAGTATGGCCAACTAATCTTTGACAAAGCAGGAAAGAATATCCCATGGAAAAAAAGACAGTCTCTTTAACAAATGGTGCTGGGAGAACTGGACAGCAACATGCAGAAGAATGAAACTAGACCACAGGTTTTTTCCTGCCTTCTCCTCTAGGGTTTTGATGGTTTCCTGTCTCACATTCAGGTCCTTCATCCATTTTGAGTTTATTTTTATGTTTTCACTCATATGTGAAACTTGAAAAACTTAACAGAAGACAATGAGGGAAGCGAAGGGGAAAAATGGTTACAAACAGAGAGGGAGGGAGACAAACCATGAGAGACTCTTAAATACAGAGAACAAACTGTGGGTGGGGGGGTAGAGGGGAAAGTGGGTGATGGGCATTTAGGAGGGCACTTGTTTGGATGAGCACTGAGTGTTGTATATAAGTGATAAACCATGGGAATCTACCCCCAAAACCAAGAGCACACTGTACACACTGTATGTTAGCCAATTTGAGAATAAATGATAGTATAAATAAATAAATAAATAAATAAATAAATAAATGAATAAGAAACTACCAAACAAACAGAAAATACTATTATTTGTAGTTATGCCCCCTCTTTTCATTCATATATTTTATATCTTCTCTTTTTCTCCACCCTTGATCAATCTGGTTAGAAGTTTGTTTTGCTACCTTCCTTCCAAGGAGAAAATGCACTGGTTGTGAATATTTGTTTGTTTTAAATATCTTTTAAATGTTTATTTTTTTTTACAGAAAGAGAGAAAGTGTGTCAGCACAGAGCGTAATGTAGGTATCAAAATCACAAACCATGAGATCATGACTTGAGCCAAAATGAAGTGTTGTACACTTACCTGACTGAGCCACCCAGGCACCCCTGTATATTTGTGTTTTTTAATTTCCTTCATTTATAAGCTTACATTTATTATATCTTTCCATGTATTTTTGTTGGGCTTATTCTCTTGGGTTTTTTAAAAATAACTTCTTAAGAAAGACAATGATCTCATCATTTTTTTTTTACTTTCTCTTTATTATAGGGGTTTAAGGCTATAAATCTCCCTAAAAATACTGCTTTTATTTATACCCTGGAAGTTTTATTGTATATTTTTACTTTATTCAGTTCTAGGTATCTTTAAGTTTCCATTGAATATTTTGCCATTAGGGCCCAAGTGATTGAGCTGCTTGCTTTGCAGCCTGACCATCCTGGAGAATCTCCTAATGCTCTGGGCCTCATTCAGAGCATTGACAGAATTGACAGAATTATGAGTTACCTGCTAAATGCATCAAATGAGCTCATTAAAATATGGTATAGGTTGCCACCAAATTGCAAAGAAGCCCCCAAGTATTGTGCCTTTTTATTTAGTGGTTGGAGCTGTCAGATTCAGAAACTTATTTTTCTCATTGGAGAGAATACCCCAGTATATCTCTGGCCAGTGGACCTCTAGAAACTTCAATGAGGTAGCAGGTCCTCGATTTTCATGGATTTTCATCTTCCTACCACCAAGGCATCTGAAGTTCCTGAAAATCCCTATCACCATGATGTCATCAATAATAGTATACTATTTGGAGTGCCTGGGTGGCTCAGTCTGTTGAGCATCCAACTCTTGATTTCAGTTCAGGTCATGATCCCAGAGTTGTGGGATCAAGCCCCACTTCAGGCTCCATGCTTCGCTTGGGATTCTGTCTCTCTCTCCCTGTGCCCATCTCCCTTGGTCAATCTCTCTCTCTCTCTCTCTCTCTCTCTCTCTCTCTCTCTCTCTCTCTCTCTTCCTCTCAAAAATAAAATAAATAAAACAAAATAAAATATTATTCTAGCATCATTAGCATGATGTCCTATGGGGTAATCAATGTTCTCATGTTCTAAATTATGACCAAAATGTTTATGTATCCCTGTAATAAAAGTGTCCATCTAAGATCAGTACCTGTTATATTAGGAAAAGTTGCTTCTGGTCTTTCCTGCTGAGTGGTACAGAGGTAAATAAGCATTTGCCAGATTGATAACTGCATACCAGGTGCTGAGAACTGTGTTGATTTGTTCCAGTCTCTTTAAGAGGCTACATCTAGAACAGCAGCTGCAATTTGGAGCAGCTGGAGTTTTTCACTGATTAAGCTGTCAGTCTCAAAGACCTGAGTCTTCAGCAAAGGCAAATAAACTGCTTAAATGGGAAGTGATAGGGATCACAATCCCTTCGCACATCTTGGATATCACTACTCTGCTTTTCCCAGGAATATAGTGTTAACTTTTGGTGTACTCTTTTGGTGGGGAGAGAAGTTCCATATGCCTTCACTTGGCCCTTCTTTCTGTAATAGTCCTTGCTTTACAGGTTTGGGAGATTTGGCAATTACAAAATAATAATTTCAATTTATGCATTTGGGAACTGGAGAAATAGTCACATGATCAGTTTACAGACCTACTGAGCCCACTGTGAGATGACCAGAATTCCATTTTGTCATCTGATTCCTATAAGCCCCTGCTTATAAGCACCAGTAAAACACAGTGATGTTTTGGATCCCCTGGGATGAACATAATGCAAACCATGTCCAATGATCCCTAAAGGTTTTAGGTATTTCCCTTTCCCCAGTATGCAATAATCCTGGTAAGTGACTACAAGTTCCTTTTGGTAAATCTATGAAGAAAGATGTATAGTACATACTCATCATGGTATTATAGGATCCTTCCTAAAGGGGCTTTGTCCTGGGAATTGTCTCATGTTTGGGAATTGGGTAAGGAACCATGTTATACACATCCAGTAGGAATTTAGTAGGCTGTTCACCTATTTTATTCCAAAAGCCTCATGAATAATTAACTACTATCTAAGTCCTATGCAGGTCAAACCATTCTGAATAATATTCTTGCTCTGCTGCCTATTACAGTAAACATGCTCACCTTGCCTCTGGTGGTTAGGTAGGTGTTGCTGGTTGCTATCTGCATTCTTTGATGCCATCATTCCCACTGAAATAGGGGGTTCTATTTCCCACCTTCATCTCCAAACTACAGCCAGTATAGTGGTTATTTTAAATCCTTTTTTGGGGTAAAATATTACACACACTCAGAAAAATGCTTAAAATAAAAATGTACAGCTTAGTGAATTATGGTAAAGTGAATATTTGTAGATCATGCAAATTACAAAATAGAGGAAAGACTATACCCAGAAATCCTCTGCATGCCATTTTATAGTCAAATAACTCTCCCTTTCACCAAAGTATAGCTATTATCCTACTTTTTATGCAAGCATTACATTACATTTATTTATAATTTTACCACCTTAACACGCATCTCTAAACACATAATAATATTTGGCCTATTTCTGAACCTTGCTTAAATGAGGTATATATTGGAAGTTTACCTTAAATGGGAGTCTATATTATTTTATCTGGTTTCTTTTGCTCATCTTTATAGTTATGAAATTTATCCAAGTTGTCACATGTAGCTATAGTTCATTTTGATTGTTGTATAGTATTCATTTCATGAATGTACTACAATTTATACATTCTGTTGAAAAACATCTGGGTTATTTTGTTTGGTGCTGTTACAATAATGCTATAATGAATATTCTTCTATATGTCACTTGATGTACATGTGCATGCTTTTCTGTTGGGCATATACTCAGAAGCAGAATTGTCACCCTCCCGTGTATTTTCCCATACTATTGCCTCTCCATGGATCTTTCTCAACATGTTCTTCAAACTATATATTTGTTTACAAATTCTCTCTTCCTCTGCATCTAAACTCCATTTAATTCAACCACTAATTATTTTCTTTAAAGTTGTTTTTAATGTTTATATATTTTTGAAAGAGAGACAGAGCACAAGCAGGAGGGGGCAGAGAAAGAGAGGGAGACACAGAATCTGAAACAGGCTTCAGGCTCTGAGCTATCAGCACAGAGCATGATGCGTGGCTTGAACTCACAAGCCAGGAGATCATGACCTGAGCTGAAGTCTTACAACCATCTGAGCCACCCAGGCACCCGCTAACCACTAATTCTTAATGTCAATTATTACATTTTGTACTTATAGAATTTCTATGTTTTTAATTTTTTTTAATGTTTATTCTTGAGAGAGAGAGAGACAGAAAGAGAGACAGAGAGAGAGAGAGAATGAGTGGTAAGGGGCAGAGAGAGAGAGAGGGAAACACAGAATCTGAAGCAGGCTCCAGGCTGGAGCTGTCAGCACAGAGCCTGACATAGAACTCGAACTCACAAACTGTGAGATCATGACCTGAGCCAAAGTATGACACTTATCCAAGTGAGCCATCCGGGTGCCCCTAGAATTTCTATTTTTAAAATCTGCTTTAGGGCCCCTGGGTGGCTCAGTTGGTTAAAAGTCAGACTTCAGCTCAGGTCATGATCTTATGGTTTGTGAGTTCAAGCCCCACATCCGGCTCTCTGTTGTGGGCACAGAGCTCTCTTCAGATCCTCTGTTTCCCTCTTTCTTCCCCTTCCCTACTCATGCTCGCTCTTGTTCTCTCAAAAATAACTAAACATTTTTTAAAAGAATGCTTTATATTTTCCTGCCCCTGATCTGTTTAAATTTTCAATCATTTCCTTTATCTTTAGAAACTGGCAAACATAGTCATTTTAAAATCTACATCTCAAAATTTCAATATGTGGAGTCACATGGGTCTTTTTCTATGCTCTGTTTTTCTTCTATTTCTTGATCAAGTTGCCTGCTTTGGTTTATCTTTCATGTACTCCAGATGCTATATTAAAACATTTGATTTTAGAAATAATGTGAAGCTTGAAATAATGTTATCTTCCAGAAATGGAGTATTTTTTGTTGCTTCTGCCAGGTACCTGGGAACATTAGCAGTCCGGGTTCATGTTAATCCAATATTAGGATTGAGATTTTCTGGGTCATCACAATGACTCAGAGCTGAGTTGCAATCTTTATGAAAGTTATTTTACTTCCAATCCTAGGGTGCAATTCTCTAGGTTTCCAGCCCAAAGGGTAGGAGTTTTACCAGGACTTCTACTCAGTGGCCTTAATAAATCATGTGCAGGTTTCTGAGGTAGCACATTGAAGTCAGAGATTATTTTAGTTATACCCATTTCTACAAATCCTATCAAAAAGTATGCTTTTCCCCCTTGATTTGTGTCCTTAAATCCTTTCCTACTTATATGCCACAAGTTTATGCTGACAAAAATTAACAGCATATTGGAATGCTTTCAGCATGTGCTCGTTCTTTTCTCAAATCAGACTTTGAGGGGTGGTAGCACTATGGGATATTTCAGGAATGCAGGACCACCTTCATCAATAAGTGAGAAGAGGCTTCTTATGCTGGCAAAGGAAATTCAATGGATTTTGGAGGTTCAGATTAATTATCTTGCTATGAATTGTCTCAATTTCTAGGTGTAATATTCAGTAATTTTTCAAACTGGTGTGTTGGAGTCATTGACCAATTACAATCAACATCTGATTAATTAGTATGGATACTCACTACTTCCAAGTCACTCATCATGTTATCTTCTTAATGAAGAATGCTATGGCCACATCACTTACAGTTTCATCTTGCTCCAGACTCGGCACTGCCTATCCCTCTTATTTTACTTCGATAGCACTTTAACTTTCTAGCATACAATATCATTTACTTTTTTATTTCAGTTTATTTATTTTGAGAGAGACTGAGAGAGAGAGAGAACAAGCAGGGGAGGGGCAGAGAGAGAGAGAGAATCCCAAGCAGGCTCTGGTCCATCAGCACAGAGTCCCATGCAGGGCTAAAACCCACGAACCATGAGATCATGACCTGAGCAGAAATCAAGAGTCGGACACTTAATTTATTGAACCACCTAGGCGCCCTACGATATCATTTACTTTTAAAAGATATATTTATGGAGAACAAACAGAGGGTTACTGCAGGGGTTGTGGGAGGGGAGATGGCCTAAATGGGTAAGGGGCATTAAGGAATCTACTCCTGAAATCATTGTTGCACTATATGCTAACTAACTTGGATGTAAATTTAAAAAATAAAAAAAGATATATTTATTATTTTCTGTGCCCTTCCACTAGAATGTAAGGTATTCTGTGAGGGCAGGGATTTTTATTTGTCATGTTACTGTAATAAACATGGTATAGTATTCACTTATAAGAAATAGAACCACTCTGACAATTTTAGGCAACAAATTATTTAATATAGGCAATCATGTGCTTACAAAATTCTTGGCTAGAGAAGTGAGTTCTAGGCTAGTTTTCCCCAATTAACACTGTCAAACTGTCTCATCTGGGGTACTTCGAACTCTGCTACATTCAGGAAGCTTAGGAGTGACAGCAATGAGGAAGCCATGCCTGGAACTTTAAAGTCGACCTTAAGACCATGTTGGCATATCTGCAATTCAGCAATACGGAATTTACTGCCTTACTATAACTACTTCTCAATACTCACAAATCTAGTGATTGGACCCTGTAATGTTGCTTCAGCAAGACCCAGTGTTTCCAGATCTTGCTTGTGACGATTAGCAATGGTCAAAGTGGCGGGAAGATGTCCCTGTCTCACTTAAATTTTCCTAATTTGCAAATTGCCTCCAGCACCCTGGAATTTCTAGTCTTCTAGTATCTGTATTATGGGCAGGGATACTAGGAGGAGATGGGAATGGATGCTGTGTGCGAATTTATTGTATCTACTACATCAAACAAAGCAGGGTGTGTGTATATTATATTTAACTACCTATAATGTGCTCTTATCCAAACATCACTATTCTCTTGCAAAAAAAAGGGGGGGGTAGAGCTTATTATTATGCAAACCTAGTATAGTTAAAGAATGCCTTCTTTCCCTAAATTGTTTTAACACCTCTGGAAGATTCTTTATGCAAAGATGTATTTCTTGTTCTCTCCATTGTGAAATTAAAGTTGAAATCAACTGATAGCAATTGCATTTCCCCCACTTGTTTATGAAAGTGATTATTCGTTAGCAGAGGCATACTAAGAGAAGAAGGCAGTGGGAGCAATCTGCCTTGTGAGATTTTATCACTTACATTGTTTAGAATGATGGCACATGGTGATGATGAAAAGCAAACTGATTTTAGTTAGCTATATTATTAAAATTCTCTACAGAATATATACTCCTTATTGTCTGCACCCAGGGCAGTTGCTCCATTGCCCTATCCTTGTTACATCACTGTTTGTTAGTATTATTAAGGTTATTTTTACTTAGAATAAGTGATTTTCATCTTGCTCCCTAGGTAAACTCTTGAACAGATTTAAAAACAAAATTATGAGGTGTGAAGTTAGAGGACTAATATTAAAAGCATAGACGTAGAACAGTGATTCTCAATTATGGCTGTACATTAGAAAATTCTGAAGAGCTTCTAAAAAATGCTGATCTGGGTCCCACCACCATACATTCTGATTAAATTCTTCTGGGATGAGGACTGAACCTGGATACTTTTTAAAAGCTAATATAATTCTAATCTACAAACAATGTTGGAAAGTACTTTTTTCATACAAGTAAAGCACTTGTGGGGTGTATTTTAAGCTCTAAGTGTGGATGTTTGTAGATGGGGTAAGGTGAGCATTCTGCTGCTGTGCATTAAATGACCAAGGCTTCCTAAAGGAAGTAGGCTTGATACATGGTATAGGATAGAGCAGCAGGAGAGATTGGTAACATGGCAGTTTCAGTCCAGATTTGGAATTGGATGGTGATGAGAAAGCAAGCTTTATTGGAAGGGTAGGAACTAATTGGGAAAAAGGTAGCAATTTTGGAGGTATTTGGAAGTCCCTGATTTGTGGCAACATTCTAAGGTTATATATCTATTATATATGATCAAGGCAATGGATTCTATTAACCTACTAGTACCCCAGTAGTGGAACCCATCTGGAGCTCTTTCTAAAGTTTGGTGGCAGGGTTACACTTGTATCTAGGTCAATGGTTATCAACCTTGGATGTACTTTAGGATTACCTTTGCAGCTGTAAAAAATACCGGTACCCAGGCCCCAACTCTCACAGATTCAGATTTAATCAATCTGGAATGGTACATGGGGAATTAATATTTCCTGTTTTTGTTTTTATTTTGTTTGATCTCACTTAAAAAATCTCTTCAGGAGGTCCAGTGCACACATAGGATTGAGAAAAACTGACCTAGATGGATCACAAAGCCTTGCAAGGATGTCTATCCCAAATAGATTTTCTACGTGTTTTTCATAATGTTCTGTTCCTTTTTTCAACATGTTGTATGAGCATCAGATTTCACTGATAACCCTACCCAGACCCCAATAATTTTTCCCTCTTATGCTAATTTAGTATTCTCCCAAGCAGTTATCACCATTTGACATGAGTAAAAATGTTGTAACCAGAGTGATTTTTAAGATGTGTGTCAGATCATGTCACTGCTCTGCTTGAAAACCTGCCAATGGATTTTCATCTCTCTCAAACTGAGTCAAATTCTTTACTATGGCCTACAAGGTCCTACATGATCCTTACCTCTCTGAGATTCTATTACTGTCTCCTTCACTAACACTGTTCCAGTCACAGTGGCCTTCTTGCTGTTCTTTGAATATACCAGGCATCCTCCCACCTGAGAGTATTTGTACTTGCTGTCTTCTTTGCCTGGGATGATCTTCCCCCAGATATCTATATAGATTTTTCCACCTTGAGCACCTTATTTAATATTGCAACTCTCCCTGTCTACCCCACAAAACTTATTCCTTTGTCACTGCTTTATCTCTCTTCATATCACTTATCAACATCTGACATTATATATGTATATATATATATATATATATGACATGTTTTATATTTTATATTTTATATCTATATATACCTGTTTATTTTTTAGGGTCTGTATCTCTTCATTAGAATATGAAGATTCACAAGGAAATAGGAGTTTATCTATTTTGTTCAGTGCTAATCCCTGGAACCTAGAAGAGTGCCTGCCACTCTTTGATTTGATCCACAAATATTTTGTTGTTTGAATAAAAAAATCAAAGAGATTGGGTTATAACTTCACTATGCAAATATAAATGTGTTTGCTTTTCTCATTTGGGGGAAAAGGAAATAGCACTTATTGAGTATCTATCTGCCAATATGATAGGTACTTTTCACATGATATATTATTTAATTCTCAAAATATATCTAATGAAGTAGGTATGATTATTATTATACCCATTTTACAGATGTGTAACTGAGGCACAATTAGACTACTTTGCCCAAGTTCATATAGCTTATAAGTACTGGTGCTGCTAGATTTTGAATCCAAGTTTATCCAACTTCAAGGTTCATGTTATTGCTGTAAATGACCACACCCTCAAACTCATTCTTGGAAATGAGTTTAACAAATTAGTTCTTATTTTACTGATTTTGGGGGAGGACAAGGAAGGGACGGTGAAAGACAGAAAGGAGAAGTAGAAAGCTTATTGGCTGATGAGCTTCAATGGAGCAGTTAGGGACAACAAGCTCTGGAGGGGACAGACACTTGTGGGGAAGGGTCAGAGTTAGGAGTGTGTCACTAAAAAAAATCTCCATGGTTGGACTGACCATTTGGTTTGGCATTAAGTCATTGACCTATATCCCAGGAGCAAAGTAGAGGCATCCCAGCCCCTTTAATAGGAGTTAAAGGGTCTATAACCATTAATAAGACTATGGAGATTGTTCCTACACCTGCCCTGGGTTTCATGTACTGTAGCTTGCATTCTCCTCCTCCCCTCACCCTCGTTGTGCTTGACATTACAAGGGGGAAAGTGTTGTGGCAATGGCTGTAACAGTCACCTAGTCTCAGGGCAGGGATGAGACCTTTAGATGTCCTAAGCACTAAAATTATGACCACATAAAAACTCCAAACCTTAAAATAATGAAAGAAAGGTTTTTTTTCTCCCATATGACTAAATTGATGCTTTTCCCCCTTTATTTATCAAATATCAACATCTTTCAGAATTTGTTCTTCTTGATAAGGGAGTGAGTGGGTATAGCTGATTTGTTAGTACTTTAAGTAGCACTCTGTGTGCATTTGGGTAAATAGAGAGCAAAGACAAGAGGCTAGAGCAAAGAGAAGTTCAAGTTCGAAGGGTAAGAGGAGAAGGGGAAAGGCTTCAAGTGTGGAGTGCTGCTGGCAAACAGAAGGACCAGGTGAAGTGACTAAATGGGAACCCTTGGACAGCTAGAGGGGCATTCTGGGCTTCTGGGGGTCTGGGTAGCAAAAGGAAGGAAGAGCAGCATCAAACTGACCGTTTTTGCTAAAGATTCCCCCACCTGGGTATTGATGCCAAGTGGGTGAGCTGTGGCATGGTGATGGTACTACAGAGAGGGCTTAAATAGGGCCTTTGTCTCATCACTATTTCTATGCCAACCCAGAACTCCAGGGAGACAAAACTGTGACCTTGTAAGGGGTTAGATCTATAGCTTCCATTACACCACTGATTCCTGGTCCTCACCCCTGCCAGTTCTTCACAGCTAACTAGGCATGAAGTGAGAAATCTGTGCTCACCAAGGTCCTTAGGGGATAGGAGCAAAGTGCACAGGCAAATTGTAGTAAACAGGGAAGAAGAAATAGGTCCTTAGTGCAGTGTTATCAAATAATGAATTTGATAATTCATAAAAATCATAAAATAAAAAATTGATTTTATGATTTTTTAAAAAATCATAAAAATATAAACAATTTATAAAATCAATAAACCTCAAAAAACAAAACCTAAAATGTTTGGATGTCTAAATTCTATTTTAATCAATGGTAACATTTTTGAGAACTCATTCTTTATTCTATCACACAGTAAATGCTCAATTTCGCTGGAAGTATATTCTCATCTGATTTATATTCTACAACATTGACATTTCTCTTTTCATTCACTCTTAAGCCTATTCTGAGTAAAGACTGCCAACTGTATCATATTAGCAGTGGCTGTGAAATGGACTATTTTCCACTAGTGGCTAAGATCAGACCAGAATATGGAATATAAAGCTAGTTCTAGAAATTCAATTTGCAGTAGATATGTATGAATAATTTATGTGTCCTTACATTATAACATAATAATTAAGGTACCATTGATTTATTATAAAAAGTTAAAGTATGTTCAATGATACCACTTTATCTTTGCATTTAAAATTAAAATATAAATCAAAGGTATCATTAAAAGTAATTTCACCTTACTGTATATTTCAAAGTCCATGGGTTATTTTATTCCAATGCTTCTAATCTCTTAATTCAGCTAAAAAAAGAGATGACTCTAAGAAGTGACATGATAAATAATTTAAAGCATAACACTTTTATGCCATAATCCTGACTACAGAAGTGAAAGATGATCCAAAGTGGCAGAGGTTCTAAATTGCTGAAAAGGTATTAGCATTCTTGTATGAAGTTATGGCATATGAAAGTGAGGTTCTGTTTATTGGCACCTTCTTATTGAAAGATTTAGAAAGATTCAAATTGATAATGGGTTTGTTGATCTGCAATGGATTTGTATGATCACTGTTGTGTCTAGAGCTTGTGACTACAACAAGAAAAAGAGAAACAAATTTGAGTCCTGGTCATCATATAAAGTGATTCACTCAGGACTTGAAACTGATGTCTGTGATGATTCATGGTGAAATAGCAATACTAGGAAGAAGAGAAAGAAAAATATCAAGATCCAGATCCATTCTTCTATGGAAAAATGTATTTTATGTTATCCTAGCATTTTCACTAAATGTGTCTGATTATTTTTAGCTTATTAATGATACTATAATAGTAGCTAGTTGGTATTTATCTCCAAAGCATTCTAAATGCTTTGCAAGCACTTTCTTATTATTCTGTACCATATTCTTGTCAGGTGACAATATCTGCCATCCCCACCTCCCAAGGCAATTTAAGAGAGAGAAAAACAGAGATACCAAATGAGGAAACAACAGCAGCAACAGAAAGTTTTCTCAGATTTTCTGATTCCTACCTAGTATGTTCTGCATGGAGCTTTGCTGCATTGCTTCAATGTGTATGATCTAAAATAACCAGCATGTAGTGCAAGTCCAACAATGTGAAATTTTCTTTTTTGAAAGTTAGTGATGTTTTTGACATGTGAGTTCTCTTTTGTATTTTCATGGGAAGTAAATACAGCTACCCAGATCCCTAAGATGTTGTCTTACATTCTAAGAAGAGAAGATTCATATTGGTGGGGGTGTTGGGTGCAGTTCTAATTGGAAGCTTTCAGTGACTCCTGGTATTTTTAAGTTAAGCTGCCAGTTCAAAATGGGCACTTTTAGAGAGTAGGGTTTTTTTTACGGACTGAATGCTTGTGCCCCCCATTTATATGACGAAATCTGAACCCCCAGTGTGATGGTATCAAGAGGTGGAACCTTTGGGAGGTAATTAGGTCATAAGGTTAGAGACCTCATTAGTGAGACTAGTGCATTTATGAGAAGAGACAACAGAGAGCTTACTTCCTTTCTCTTTCTGTCTCCATTATGTGAAGATAGGAGGAGGCCAGAAAGAAGACCATCACTTAGAACCCAATCATGCTGGCACCCTGATCTCACACTTCCAGGCTACAGAATTGTGAAAAATACATGCTTAAACCACCTAGTCTATGGTATTTTTGTTATAAGCAGCCTGAATTGACTAACGTAGGGTTTAGAAATTTTGTTAAAGGAAATTTGTCTTTAAGTTTTGAGATTACAAAGCTATAACATGCAGTAATAGAGCTAATCCTGCTTTCTGTTCTTGTTCTACAACAATCCTTTCTAGTAACACATGATTCTTCTTGTGCTAAAATATCAGCTATTGGGTATGGCTAAGGAAAAGGATGTTCAGGTTGATCCAGCATTCTGGTTAATAAAAGGTATCATGCATATGCCAGTTTTCAAATACTGAGACAGTAGTATCATATACTTGGAAGTAAATTGATGTCAAGGATACATAAATTTTTCTCTGATCTAAAATACACTACATAATCACAAGATATTGCCAGGGTATCTTAATAAATAAAGGAGCTTTCCTAGTGCCACAAATAAGCTAAAGTGACAGCTGAGAGTTTCAGTTGCTAGAATGCTGTAAAGAATGTTTATCTAGAAACACACAGAAATAATTAATTTACCTTATGGAGCTCCTTTTAAGATTGGACCCAACTTCTCAGTGCTTTAAAAGTACTCATGTCAAAATCAGAAACCTTAACCTACAGCATTGCTATTTGAAACTCAACTCCAATTCAAAGCATCATTATTGAGACAGTATTGGTTTCTGATGTAGCAAAACCAGTTCCCCAAGTGTCACAGGTGCTTCTTTAAGCTCTGGATTGATCCTTTTTGTTGTTGTTGTTGTTGTTCTATGGTAGGGTTGTCTTTTATTATAATGCAGAAGATTTTCTTCTTTTAGTGATAAAAGCCTGAACTCAAACCAATTGATTTAGAAAGCTGTTTTTAACTGATTTTACCCTTTCTGGAAAATGTGCTGATGCTTAGTGATATCAGACTTTCCTTTGACACAGGGATTCTTGGTGATTATAAAAATAAATAAATATTGACTTCCTTTCTTTGATATTGATAGAGGTTTTTTAGTCTGAGGCTTATTTTTCTCTGTTCTCTTCAGAAACCCAAGCTGATGGAAGAGTTGCTTGCTTCTCTAAAGAATAAACCAAAGGTAAAGGGATTTAGGTGAAATGTAAAGAGAAATTTCCTGACAATATAGTAAAACATGGGAGTTAGTTTTGTCAAAGCAAGCTGTTGCATATTAAGAAGGAATATCCTCCCCACCAAGAAGTCAATCAAGGCTTGAGATGGGAGAGGGGAAAGCCAGTGCAGTGGGTATCATTGCCTGTACCCACATTCTGATGCTTGACCTTGCTGCTTGCCCACTTTAGGCCTCAGTAGGGAGATGGAGATAAAGCAAGGAGGAGGATAAAGAGAGAAGAGAAGTGACATATACTACTTCCTTATGAGTCTGGATTTTGAAGTATAATACCTATGAAACTCCTTCTCACTGAGTTAAATACAAACTTCTCAGCCTGACATTTGAGGCCCTCCACAATTTGGCTCCAATCTATTGTTCCAGGTTTTTCTCTCACTCGTCCTTTGTAGGGACGCTGGGCCACAAACCACATTGGATAGGCCCCTTTCCTAATAAAATGCACCACAAATTTCTGCTATATATACTTACTTATGCTTAGACTTTCTGGCCCTTCTGCTGTTTCATTGAACTTGAATTCCACCACTTTTTGCCTCACTTCATCCTGGGCACACTGATCTTTTTAGTCTCTTCTTTGCTGAGCATGCTCTTTATTCATGGTGTTTATACTTCCTATTCCTTCTGTTTTGAACACCGTCCCAGTTATAGGATGGGCATATTCCCTTATCTCCTTTAAGACATTCCTCAAACCTTGATTTTTCTGTGAGGCCTTTTGTGACCACTCTATGGTCTTCCTGGTTCTTTCTATATCACCTACCCTACTTTACTTTTTTCATAGCACCATTCCCTGCTATATTATACCACTTGCTTATATGCTATATTTCTTATCAGAATTTAAGTTTCATTCTGGCAGAGATACTTGTCTGTGTTGTTCACTGCTATATACCCAGTACCTAGAAACAGTGTCTGGCATATAGCAGTCTCTCAATAAATATTCACTGAGCAAATGAATGAACTAATGCTATGCCTTCTGTCTGAAATCCCCCTTATTCATATCCACTTATCTTTTAAACCACATTAAAATGGTACCTCCTTAGTGAAGCCGTTCCTGATTCCTCCCAACAATATTTTCCCTCCTGTGACTTCCTACAATTTCTCTTCTTTGAAGTGATCTTGCTATATTTTCACCTGTGCCATTGGGATCTATGAATTCTCTTCTTCCCTCTGGTAAACATTTGCTTCCTGAGGACAAAGATTGTGTTCATATCCATACCCCTTTCACAAAGGCCTTCAAAACTCATTTAAGAGTTCCATTTCTGGAATGGCAGCATGAGGAACTCCATGAGGAGCTCTGGAAATTGTCCTAGGGGCATACAGCAAATAAAGAAATATTTATTTAAAAAAATCTAACTCTTGGTAAGAGCAGTTTGGCATTGTGGCACTTGATCCATGACCCATTCATTCCCTCCTCCTCCTCGACTCAGCTCAGCTTAATAAAAGCTTCACTCCATGTGTATGTGGCTGAGAGGACAGGGCTCCCTCTTTCAGTTCCCAATGAGGTGGTATGATATCTTATTAGGAGGAGCAGGTCACCAGCATTTTGTATCTGATCCAACTTGAATTTGAAGATGCTAAATTCCTGGTGAATGTGGCTGAGTGATTAAGAGCTTCTTTTTTCCACTCAGCCCACACTCAGCATGGAGACTCTAACCAAGACATAGCAGGATGGGAATACTGGGGCTCTGACCACACTCACAGTAGCTATATGGTAAGGGACAGTTTCCTGCCATGGAAGACAAGCTAAGAAGATCAAAGGCTACAACCCTTGCCTGGAGTAGTGGCTCAGAGATTTTGCCAAGGTAGAGAGACAGCCCATAAGAACAGAAAATTCTGAAGCTTTCCTGAAACGAACGGATTTACTTGAAAAAGAATGTGAGGGAAGTTCAAGCTTAAAGGCACCTTTGAAGACAATAAAGATTTTGGTTGTAAGCAAATAAGTAGAGGCTAGTAGCTCCTCTTAAGAACAGCAAGGTAAATTATAGGATAGCTAGTTCACTAGAGAGAATCAGAGAAAGAGCTATGAAGAGCCCTCCTGGGGTCAGAGCAAATCTCAAAGATGGCCCCCAAAACTAGTCCTGCCCAAATTTACCTGTGTAAGACCATGGAGCAATTTATGCTCAGGGCATCATTGAAAACAATAAAGGAACCCAACAGTGGAGCATGACAACTGAGTATGATACCAAATGAAGCACACACCCTAACAGAGAGGTCAAGGAAAGATACAGAGCCCTGGTAAAAACTGTAGTCAGCCCAGGATAATTGAGTGCATGGTCAGATCTTTGTCTTCGAGGAATGACACCAAATACTCTAGCAAGAAAAGACAAAAACAAGTCCCAGAGAGTGGGGAGGGGAATAATTTTTCAATGTTACTGTATTACCTAAAATCTCCAACTTTCAACTCAAAATTATAAGATGTGAAAAAAGTGTGACACATATACAGAAAGGAGAAAAAAACAACAATCAGGCAACAGAAACGTTCTGTGAGAGAGCCAACATGACCAATTTAACAAAGACTTCAATAAGTCATTATAAATGTTTTAATAAACTATGATTAAAGAAATAAAATAAGTTATGATGAACTTGTAATCAAATAGAGAATATCAATAAAGAGATAGAAATTGTTCTTTAAAAAGAACCAAATAGAAATTCTGGAGTTGAAAAGTATAGTAACCAAAATGAAAAATTTGTTAGAGGAGCCCAACACTTGATTGGAACTGGCAAAAGAAAGAATTGATGAACTTGAAAATAGATAGTTATATATTAATATCTGAAGGACAGGGGAAAAATAATGAAAAAAAAGAATAGGGTCTTGGTGAAATATGGGACACTATTAAAACACACTAAATTATGTATAGTGGGAATACCTGAAGGTTAAGAGAGAAAGGAGCAGAAAAAACAATTGTGGAAATAGTGGCTGAAAATCCATTTGATGGTTATCGGTAATCTATATATCCAAGAAGTTCAGTAAACTATAAAGGATAAACACCAAGAGATCCATGTGTAGACACATCATAGTAAAAGTGTTGAAAGCCAACAAAGAGAAAAATCCTAAAAGCAGCAAGAGAGAAATGACTCACCACATACAAGAGAACCCTAATAAAATACACAGATAATTTCTTTCAGAAACAACGGATGGCCGAAGGCAATGGGATAGCATACTCAGTGCTGAAAGAAAAAGAAACTATCAATGAAGAATCCATCCACATTCAGCAAAACTAGCTTTAAAAAATTAAGGCAAAATAAAAAACATTCTCAGATAAAATAATGAGAAAATGTGTTGCAAGAAGACCCATTTTGTAAGAAATACTAGTTGAGGTTCTTCAGTATGAAAGCAAATGACCCAGCAAAGTAATTTCAATCCACATGAAAAAACAATACCAGAAAGATAATTATATATTTATAAAAGGCAATATAAATATTTTTCATTATTCCCTTCAGTTATTTAATTGTATAAAATAATACATATCCATATATATATATATATATATATATATATACACATATGCATGTGTGTATATATTCATATATGCATTATATATAATTGTGTTGCTGGGCTTATAACATACAGAAATGCAATATATTTGACAATAACAACACAAATTGGGTGGGTAGGAACAGTGCTATATTAGAGTAAGGAAATTGCACCAGATGATAAATTATATCCACAAAAGAAAACGAAGGGAGCCTGACTTGTTTTTGAGAGGTCACTGGTTCCTTCCCCCGTTTTCTTGGCCTCTTGTTCCGGTTTGGACTCTTTATTCTTACATTCCTCAAATTCTTTGAGATCTCTTCATTTAACCACAAACCAGACCAGTAGGAAGGATTAGCCTAACAAGTGGCCCTCTTTGATGGGTAGGAAGAGCCTTTTCCCATCCAAATCAAACCCATTGATATTCCATGGTCCCTTAAATTCCCAGTTCTAGAAAGTCTTCTTAAGATCTTGGGTGAAGGATGATATTACTCAGGAGAGTAAGGTAATCCTGCCTAGTCATTTATCAGACTGGAAAACCCACCACGCTCAGCAGTCCTCTACTGGAAGATGGTAAGTACACAGGAGAGTAAGTTTTGATGGCATGGGAGGGACAAAACTTGGACACATAAAGGGAGACTGGGTGTTAGAGTGAAGCTGGGTCAAATTGGGTAAGGAATCCACAGGATAGGAATATGGGGCTTTTGTTTTTTGTATTTTTTTAATGTGTTGTCTACTTCACAATTTGCCAAAGGATATTATTGGCTGCTATCCTCGATGAGCTCCCTTCACTCCTACTGCTAGCTCCTTAACACCCTAAATGTGAGACGCCTCATGGTTTGGCCAAAAGGCCTTACCCATGAGAGCCTAGCTGCTCAACTCAGGCCCAGGGTCTGAGGGCTTGGTCCTTTTAAAAGGCTAGATTGGACGCACCAGGCACCCAATAAGACAGGTTTACCCTGCGTTGGTGCAGTCACTGGCAGGATGGAAGCATATGGCATTGAATGCAACATGAATATAGGTCAGGCAGGCTGGAAGCAGTGAAGCAGGCTGTGCAGGGCAAGTACACAGGCAGAGGGAAGTTTACATGAACTTTCTAGCAAAGAGGAAGGGAAGTTGGCTGTCTAGTACCTGTCAGAAGAATGGGCTTTTATCTTAAGTGTTGTTACAAAACAAGAGAAAACTGTAGCACATTTCCCCTGTTTCAAAAATATAGTCTCCTCACCCACCCCCACCCTATGCATATAAACAACAAAAATCTGGGAGGGTAACTTAATATTGGTTCCTGCTGAAAGGACTTTTCTGAAGTGTCTTGATTCCCCAACTTAACCTCAATTGCAGAAGGAATTTTTCAGGGTGGGGTTTGGAGGGATATGATGGGTGAGATGGTTCATGGGGAAAAAAAGAATGCATAAACTTGGTAGGAGAGGTGAGGAAGGGACTGTAATTTTAATTGTGCACAGGCTCAGGCTCAGACTTTAAAAATCCAGTTGATGGTGGACCAAAGCTAAGTGGCCAAGGAAGGCGGGCTTGGGTCTGTGCTGCGCACCAGGCACAGAGTTCTCAGTTACCCCCTCTCAGTCCCTGTCTCCATCTCTGGCTCATTTCACTCTCTGTAGCTAGTAGCTAACGCAGAGCGATGGAGCGGCCTTAGGAGAACAGCTGGAGAAAGCTCAGGGAAAGACAGATAGGATCCCAGCGCAGCAGAAAATGCTTAGGCACAGTGCTCAGCTGACCCCTTACATGAGCAATCCTGTTAAGTGTGTTAATCAGCAAGAAGCCCGTGAGCCAAGTGGAACGCTCTGGGAGATACCTGGAAAGGAAACGGGACTCTTCTTGGGCTGCAATTCAGATCCTGATGGTTTCTAAGTCGCAGTCCCTCTTCCCTATCACTCTTAAAGGAGCTCCTGAGCTGTGTGACCTTGGAAAGCAGGTGGTCAGGATCTTCTCTGGTGAGCCTCAGGTATTCGGCCTGAACAATCAAGGCCCAGGTTACACCTCCAACCCCCTCCTGGGGTCCCAGAACCCTCCTGCTCACTGTTCTGTTGTCAGGGCTGGAGAACCCTGAGACTTAGGGATCTCTAACCTGGGAGGGGTGGAAAGGAGTTCTCTCTGGGACTGGGAAACTCGCATTATGAACACAATTAGACTGTGTTATTATTTTTTTAATTTTTTTCTTAACGTTTATTTATTATTGAGAGACAGAGGCAGAGCATGAGCATAGGAGGGGCAGAGAGGGGAGGAGACACAGAATGTGAAGCAGGCTCCAGGCTCTGAGCTGTTAGCACAGAGCCCGACTGGGGGCTCGAACTCACAAACCACAAGATCACGACCTGAGCCGAAGTCGGATGCTCAACCGACTGAGCCACCCAGGCGCCCCCGCACTGCGTTTTTAATATTAACTTCTTGCCTGGGGGGAACCAAGCCGGTAAACTCCTGGTTGAGCTAGATACCTATTCAGTGTTTGGAGCTAGGGACCAGGATTATTGAAAAACTTTGCTTTGTGGCTTCCTACGCCTGCACTCAGTTGAGCGCTCCCCCAATTCTGTATGCCTGCCTACTCTGGTACGGACACTAGACGGCGCTGCCGGGACGCACTTCTCCGAGGAAAGGTAAGAGGGAAGTGCTTTTTTTTTTTTTTTTTTTTTTTTTTTTTTTTTTTTTTTTTAACCCGGGGATGGGGGACTCGGGTTTGGCAGCCTTTCCCAGTCTCCCTCCCCTTCCCTCCCCGAGCTCCCAAATCCAAAAGGGTGTGGAAGAGGAGGAGCAGTAGCAACCCTTTTCCGTGACGCGCCTGACCGGTGCTTTCTAATCTCCACCTCCCTCCCAGTGCAATCAGTCAGCCCGGAGGCACCAAACTGTTAGCGTCGGAGACGCAGCTCTAGGTGATTTCCACTACCTTCATACCCCCACTCTAGGCCTTTTGGAGGCAGCAACAGCTGTGGCAGAATGTAACGCGAGCCTGGAGCGCACTTCCAGGGCGCTGCTCCCTCTTCGGAGCGAGGGGAGGACGTGTAGGTTTTTGCGCACAGACTGGAGAGAGTTCCGGGGGAAAGCCTGGAGCAGCGAACAGGCGGGAGAGAGGTGGGCAGGCAGAGTTCGCACCTGCAGCCTGCGCTGCGGTCTGGGCGGTAGGGCTGCTGCCCTTTAGGGCATGCGTGCCTCATGAAGAGAGAGAACCACAGGCTGAGGCCCCTGCATCCCTCGGTGTACCATTTGGCCAAGACAAGGTGTGGCTGGAGCACTACTGCTCCGAAGCAAAGTCGCAAAGGAAGAGGTTGAGAGGCAGGCGACTTAGAAGAGTCTGGTCACGGAGCCAAGAGGAGGCGCCCGAGGTTATAGCGAAGGGGAAGAGTAATTTAGGAACCCTGTTTAGCCTGTCCCTGCCCAGCTCCTCCTAAAGTCCACAAAAGCTCTCCTGAAGTCTAGAAATCCTCCCTGGGTGGGGACAAGTTTCCTAGCATTCTCTTTGGCTAGGACCGGGAGTGGAGAAAACACGCGGGGCTGCTCCGTCTGCTGCTCTCGAAGACACGTTTTCCTCCAAGCCGCCTTCAGCTCCAATCGCCTTTGGGTAGCCTCCCTTTTCGCCCTGGAAGCTCAAGCCCACGCTGTTTGGAACCCAGCTCTCCATTTAGCCCTGGACTGCGGCCCATCGCCCCAGACGTGGAACTGCATGCGTGAGCCCTGCTGGACATCGCCGGTTGCTGTGCAAGACTCAGGTAATGCTCCTGTGCATAACGGGACAGTTGGCTGGGGAGGAAAGAATGTGCTAGGCTCTCAGGTGGCAGAAGGGAGCAGGCTGGTTGCGGCCAACAGAGATTCTACCTCTCCTTCATCCCTGGTTCCTGCTCCTGGAAACACTTGACAGTTTTGTTTCTCTCCCTTCACCTTTCCCAGAAAGTTTAGGGACTCCCAAGGCCAGGGGCTCCTCGCCTTGAAGGAGCGCGCGCTGCCTGCCAGGTGCAGGCGAGCAGTTGCGTTGCATTTTTGCGACCTTATCTTTATGGTTTCTGCTTCTGACGCGGGACTCTGTAGCCTGGAAGGCACTTTCCCACTGGGCTCTTCTGATTCTGCCCACATTTCTGCCCGCCGCCAGGAGAGCAAACGGTGCAAGGATAGGGCTCAAGGAGTCTCCTAGGCGAAGGAGCAGCGATGTGCTCCAGCTCCTGGGGGATTCCCAGCAAGCAGGGGAGAAGAGAGAGCTCGGTGATCTGAGACCATCTCTACCTGCCTTCAAAACCCAAGGGACCCCAGCGCAGAATCTGGGACCCTCAATTTTCTCTCCCCACAGGAATCCCTGCTCCCAATTGAGCCGGTTTTTCAGGTTGAGTGACCCTATCAGAACCATTGCTGAAGGGCTTGGAGAGGACCCACCTGCCCTAAGTGCTTCAGACTTCTCCAGAAGGAACCCTTGAGAGGGAGGAAAGGGTGAGGAGGGACAGCCACTCAGTGTGACCTGCCTTGTTGCTCTGGGTCCAGATTGGAGCAACCAACTTGATTTGTTACTGTCAGACGTCTGAGAAAAATGCTTTGGCAAAGAAACCTAGCAAAGGAAGTGTGTATTATAATTCTCTGCTGTAAGGGTTTCTCCTGGTTTCTACAACCTCTCCTCTTCCCCATCTCTGGGACCCAGGGACCAAGGAGGGAAAAATCAGTAAAGGGGTATTTAAGGTTTTCTCTATGCCACCCACAAAAGTTGTGGCTGGGCTGAAGTGCTAGAAAAGTACCTCTCAGCTAAAAGCTACTTTTCGGACTATTATGGGTGTTTTGTTTTTTGAGGGGTCTATTCAGGAATAATTTACCCCCTCCCCCCACCATGACATTCAATCCCACCTTCCTTCGTAGACTTCCAAGAAGAAATCCTTCTCCCTGTTCCTGGCCAGGGGAGACAAGTTGTGGATTACTGAACAGGTGGCACAGCTAGGCATCAGACCTCAAGTAAGGAAGGAGGGAGGAAGGAAAAGACAGGTCCCTGAGGTCTTGCAATTTCAGCCTCAGGAAGGCTACCTCAGTTACAGGGCCCCTGGGAAGGAAGGAGTTAAGTGTCCAGGACAAGTGTGGGGACTGGGGGCCATTTCCCCACTGACACCCTCAGGCTTTCATGAGGAGTTGGATGAAACATAGTGCTCATGCAATGCTGCACGACTGGGCTCTTTCCCAACAGGGTAATAGGCACTTCAACTTCTGTGGGTCCTGCATCTCAGAACATGTTTTTGTTTTTTTCAGAGCTCCTTACTTCCACAGACAGGAATTAGGCAACAATTCTGGGGCCTGGAGAAGTGAAATTCCCAGGTATGCCTCACCCAGAGTCTTCAGGGGAAATTTCTACCTGCTCCCATTTCACCCTTTCTACCCCTCCGCAGAGTAACCCCATGCGGTGGCTCCAACTCTGAGCTGCTGTCTCACCATGTGAGCTCTCCAATTTGGGGGCTACCTTGGGCTAGACAGCCTGCAATACCAGCGGTGGAAGCAGATGATTTAAATAGAAAGCATTTACGGGTGAGTAAAAGGCTTTGGCACCAAAGGCTCCTGGTTCCCCTATTCTATCTCCAGCTGGTCTGGTCAGAAGGAGGGGCAGGAAGCAACCAAAGCTTCCTCAGTGACAGCCCAGCCTTGGCAGCGTTTGCTTCTGCTTGATAGGCCAAGGGCAGGCCTTCAGAGCATTAGGGCTGGGGATTTAAGCCAGGCTTTGCAGTATGGTCACTGCTGCCCTCACAGATTTCTGGGTGGTCTTCACTCAGGTTGAGCAATGGGTCATTATCATTTTCTATGGGACTCCTAAGCCCTCTCTATGAAGAAGCTAAAGGCACTGGTCAGACATGGGGGGTGGGTGGGATGTAGGGTTTTTACAGGTGAAATCAGGTTTGAGTCTTGATTTACCCATTCGCTTCCTGAGACCTGGCTTTTTAATTGAGTAGAACTTTCTTGCGTGTCAGTAATTGGTCATATAGTCCAAACAAGCATATGCTGCTTGCCAGGTGAAAGGATGGTGTGGCTATCTGGAGAATAGCCCAAATTACCCACCTGGCATGTGTTTCTATAGGTACAAAGCTACTGGAAGTTTTATTTAGCTTTAAGAAGACATATACCAAAGAGTCCAGCCTTATAAAAGAGGTGGATTTTGAAGTGACTCTTCCAATTTCATTTAAAACAATAAACTTCACATTACCAATTATGTTGGGTTGCATAGTTCACTGAAGTGGCTCAGGGTAAAGCATTTGCCATTTGAGAGGGGGAAAGGCAGGGAAGGTGAAATAAAATAAGATTGAAGTGATCACATGCTCAGTAAAACAGAATTGTGTGTTCACATCTGTCCCTTAAAGGAAATCGTCACTGTGTGCAGGTTGGTCTGTAGTAGATTCTGTGACAGGTTGTTGCAGCATGATGAAACTTAAAGGAGAAAAATACATTTTCTCCTTTGTACTTGGTGATTTCTGTAACTACTACAGTACTGATTGATTATAGCCAGGACTGTTAGAAGAATACACACGTTGCCTTCTTCATTTGAAAAGTACCATAAGCTATTTGATGAAAATGCACCACAACCAAGTAGAAGGAAAAAAAAGAATCCTAAGTTTCAGCTGTTTAGTAAAAAGGTGTAAAAGTAAGAAAAAAATCACCAAACCTCAAGGTGTGGGCTAATGGGGCTTTTTAGGACTGGTTTCTAGCTGTAGCCAGTAGCCCACACCCCTTAATCCCTAAGGTTTATTTCTTGAGCCTATAGCAGGAAGCCATGATCAGAGGTAACCTGGTGGAGAAGGAGAAATAAATGTTAAATGTGCAATGTGTACCTTAATTATCCTGAGACAGGACTTGAAAATAAGCTTCTTATTAACTTTACCCTCAGAGCTGTCAGTGCCAAGGGATTTGCCAAAGTGAAACATGCCTGGCGAATATAAGGCCTGATACAGAGATGTACTGCATGGGTCCATTTGGCTAAAGCTATTATGAATTCATACTCTGGACTGGTTCACTTTGAACTGGCTCCCAATGAGCTTGGAGGCACTGGAGTGAGTCCATTATGGGTCAGTTTCTCTTTGGTCAGTCTCTTCCCTAGTCACAGACATAGCTCCAAATCTTTGATCAAGTAACCTAAATACATATTCTCTCTGCCAAGGAGCCAAGCTTTACCCTTCTTCTTGCTTTATTTTCCTCCTTTAATCTGACCTCTTCATGTAGCAGTACCTTTGCTTCCCTCCTGAGTTCTCAAATGCTTTTTGCCTGGCTTGCTTTATTCTTCTATCTGGGTGTTTTATTGGCATGTAAAATATATTCAAACACTATTTTGGCGTCCCTTTCCCTTCAGTCTCATTCATCTGTGACTTCTGAATGTCTCCTCCATTCCTGTCTCCTGCATCCTATCTTTTATTAAATGTCCTGAATTTTGTCTCTGGAATAGGTTTTCTCTTTACATTCCTACCACTACCACTCCCTGTCAAATCCTTTAGATTCTTTCCTTCTTTCTTTTCCTTTACTTTTCCCCCCCTTTCTTTCTTTACCTCACCTCCCTTTCCTTCTGTCCTTGACCTGGCCTGCTATAAAAGACTCTTTTTTTTAGTCTGCTCTCCAATTCACTATACCCTGCATATTAGGACTAATCTTCCTGAAGTCCATTTAATTCTTAAGAGCACTGATACCTAGTGAGTGGATATTAAGTGGTGTGGATTGTTATGGAATCTGAGAGTTTCTAACAATAATTGCTTGATACATTAAATACCTTCCTGCTCACATGATGGTTTAGCTGGAACAGGCAACTCACCATTATCCAACATAACTTTTGTTAGCCAGACTGTGTACCTCTGCTTATGCCATTCTTTTAACTTGGAGTATCTTTCTCCTCCTTCTCCCATCTCTACTTCTCTGCTTGTTGAGAATGAACCATATTCAAGAAGTAGTTTAAGTGACACCTTTTTCATGCAGCCTTCCTTAATTTCTCTTTCATGCTCCATAGCCAAAATAATTTCTCCCTTCTTGAAACTCTCAATAATTTGTCCATTCTTCTTTTATGGTACTTACCTTATTCTGAAAACATTATTGCTATTTATCACTTTATCTCCTCTACTAAAGTTTAAATTTCTTGAAGGCTATGATATCTGTCCCTTATTCTGCAAGAGTGCCATGCATACAGGTGCCATCCATTATATATTTAATTGAACTGCCATCGTGATCTCAGGGTTAGCCTTAACATTTATTGAAAATATCTATCTAAATTATCGTTTCAGTTTAAATAATTGTCAAATCTATTATGATCCAGCAATGCTGTGAAACAGTATAATAGGGCAGTGATTTTTTAATAGTTAAGCTTTAGAAGTGCTCTGTCCAATAAATACATGGTTGTATAAATTTAAATTGGTTACAATGAAATAAAACTAAAAAATTGGTTCCTTAGTCACACTAGCCACATTTCAACTGTTCAGTAGCCACATGTAGCGAATGATTACTGTATTGAAAAGTGCAGCTATAGAACGTTTCCATTGCTGTAGAAAGTTCTGTTGGGTAGTGCTGTTGCACAACAAGGGTTCTCCATGTTTTTTTCCATCTAGAAACATATTCACAAAGGCAACTGTTTTTATGGTTTTATGCAGAGGTATTCACAGTCTTTAATGCCATAGTGTTGCCACTTTCCTTCCCTCTCAGAACACAAATCAGTAACATAAGAATCACTTTGATTCCATTTGAGGGAGAAAGGAGATATTTATATGACAACAAACACCAAAATTCCAGATGAAATTTTGAAGAATAATTACAAGGAACTTGCTCTTTCACATATAAATTGTATTAGAAATAACACTAATTAAATACTATGGTACTTGTGTGGAGGCAGACAGACCAGTGTAACTGAACAGTGTCTCTTTGGAAATAGTAGACTATTTCCAAATACACTATGGATTTTTCAGTAAAGAGCCATTTCATACCTGTGGACTGGGGGAAAAGTTTTTTTTTTCCAATAAATGTGATTAGGACAGGACTAGTCATTTAAAGGAAATTTAATAAGCCTATGTGTATATTCAGAATTTAGATCAAAATTAGTTCCAGCGATCAAAGATTTAAATGAAAAAAAAAACTATAAAGGTACTAGAAAATATATTTTAAATTTTATTTAGTTATAATTTAACATATTTATAATATTTTTATCGTTTTGAGATTGAGGATTTTCTAATCATTTTATGAAGACTCAAGGCTTAAAGATTAGTAAATTTTACCTTCAAAAAATCTGTATGGCAAAAAAAAACTAGGAAATATCTGTGACCTATAACAAAGGGTAGATATTCTTAGTATATAAATAACTCCTACATATTAATTAAAAAAATAAATGTCCTAATAGAAAAATGGTGAAAAATTATGAACAGAATATTAATAAAAGAGGAATACCAATAGACAAACTCACTTTGCAAGTAAAAAATAATAGTTTTTACCTATCAGATTAGAGAAAGTTTAAAATGTAGTTTTGGTAAGGTTGTGGGAATATAGATGATCTAATGCACCATTTAAATTGGTGCATTTCCAGAGGTGTATTTGGCAATCTGTATAAAAATGTAAAATGTACATACCTTCTATGATCTAGCAACTTAATTAGAATTTATTCTAAGATAAAGTGCTAGAAGATATATACATAAGAATATTCATTAACATTTTGTGTATAGTAAAAAAAAAAAAAAGTGCCATAAACAACCTAACTGGCTCTAATAGTGGATTGACTAGGTAAATTGAGATCTGTTTTAGCCAGTTACTACATACACATTAAAGATAATGTAAACCTATATTTATTGATATGAATTGATATGGCAAAGACAGGCTACAACACAGCATAATTCAATTTCTATATACATCTGTGTATTTCTATACATCTACATGTGCATATAAGCATATGAAAATGAATAGAAAATTATTCACTGAAATGCTAGTTATAGGTGGAGGGATTTGGAATTTTCTTTTAAAAAAACATTTGTGCTTGGGGCACCTGGGTGGCTGAATCATTTAAGCGTCAGACTTCAGCTTGGGTCATGATCTCGTTTGTGGGTTCGAGTCCCAGGTTGGGCTCTGTGCTAACAGCTCAGAACCTGGAGCCTGCCTTGGATTCTGTGTCTTCCTCTCTCTCTGCCCCTCCCCTGTTCACACTTTGTCTCTCTCTCTGTCAAAAATAAACATTAAACAAAAATAAAAATGTGATTTTAGTTATTTGTATTTCCAGGGACAATGATAAAAGCATATGTGATATTAATGCATATAAAGTTCTGATCTCAGCACACAGTACTCAAATACTTAATGCATGGTTGTACTTATTTTTATGCTTATATCATTGACAAGATAAGCTAGTCAGATGCAAATTTCAGAAGGATTCAAGTGTTAAATGTGAAAAAAGGAAAGTATGTAATAGCTAGAGTAAAATAAAAGTGACATGGAAGGATTTTGTTATAATAAAAATAAAGGAAGAAACAAGAAAAATGGGTCATTTTATTTAACATTGAAAACGTATATGTGCAAAATACACAACAGTAACATAAAGACAAATTGGGACAAATAATCACAATATGTGATAGATTGAGACCTATATTTACTCCAAAATATAATTATCCATCAGCTAACCACCCCCAAATAATAGTGTTATTTGAATTCTTATTTTTTTATATCACAAATACATACATACCAACATATGCTTATTGCAGTATTTCACATCCCAATTCTAATAACACCTGCAGTATTTCTGGTGTTACGGATTGGTGGGGAAAGGACCACACATTGTAATGTCCTGATTTACTTAGGGAGAAAGCTTCATAAGGTGGCAGCGGATGCAGAATATCCTATCATGGACTTACCCTGGTCCCTAGTTCCCTGTAGATATATACCTGCTAGTGCCACTATCTGTACAGGGAATAGTCCTGCCAGGTCTGAAAATATAGCTGATTTTCCCCTGAAACATGAGTTTGTTGTTGTTTTTTTTATACTCAGAGTCTATGTCACCATTCTGAAAGAAGAAAAAAACTTGTATTAATAATCTGTGAACTTCCGTTTAAGGGGATGTTTAGAACTAACAACAGACTCTTCTGGTTCTTGAATCAAACTCAGCATTAACAAGGGCACACTCTCAGATGGGGAAAGAAAGCCAGATCAATGCCCGGATAACCCTGTGCAAAAACACCTGCCTTCAGCTTTCTAGGATACAAAAAGTCTATTTCCCTAAGGTCTAATCCCAAATTCTTATTTAATACCCTTTTTAATGGATTGTTTAATATATATTTTTTTCTTTCTGACCTTTTAATACTCATTGGAAAAGACTATTTTTTTTTAAAACTTTTTAAGGTTAATATGATAAACAACATTAGGAAGAATAATATGAACCGCATGTATCTATGACACATCTTCAACAATTATTTAATACGTTGTTTTGATAGTTTGAACCAAGGACTGTGACCAAAATCTCATATATATGTATTGAAAAATCTCATATATATTTATTTGTATATAGCTATTAAAATGACTGTTCTGGGATAAGAACCCAGCCAGTCTAGCTCCAGAAACAATTGCATTTAAACATGACACAAAACTCTATATACATATATATGCTAAAGTAATTTAGTTATTTCTTTTTCCTGAAGGCTTTTATAAGAGGTTCTTTTGGTTCCTTTGTGTAGCTTTCAAATTTTCTACATTAGGGTATGTTATTTCTATAATCATAAAAATGCATGATATTAAAATTGACTTAAAGCCTCAGATTGTGCCATGGACATAACTCTTTCAACTCTTCTATTTTGTCTTTTTTTTTCTTTTTTAAAAAGGTAATAGGCATTAGTACTATGATACACATTAATCAAAAGCCCAATTATTATTTAGAGGTGTTACTTGCAGTCTGATGATAGAAAGATAACTGCATTTTGCAACTGAAAAGAGTAATGGGAATACCCCTGAACCTTTTGCTTTGGAACCTAAAATGTACAATTATTTTCAAGTTGAGCCTAGTGAGAAGCCTTGTGACCCTTTTGTGATATTGTTTCCTTTCTTACCCAGCCTAAACCTTGTAGTATGTTCCTCTTGCTAATATCGTTATCTAATTCTAGATTCATCTTGTCACTAAACCTGCCCATACCCCCACCTACCCAACCACCATTCTTGGATCCATCTAACCACCACTTTCTATGCTCCAACATCTATGGCTGAACTATCCTTACAGAAAATCATACTTTTATCAGGTCTAGTGCCACAACCAGTGTATGGTCTCCAGCCTCATCTGGGGTCTCCAGAGCTGCTAGGAAGACTTTTTATATGTGCCTATTAAGCTTTATCTCCCAACAGTTCTCCATTGTAGCTATTCCAAATATTCACCATTTATCTCAAGCTATATTCCCCATTCAAGCAGATCCTGTCATCTTTTATTTCACTGTTATACTTTCTAGCTCTATACTTGCATGTGAGTTTGTGTGTGCAATCACCTCCCTTTCCTCTCCTTTCCTTTACTCCTCTAATTATTAGTGTTTTGTTCAAAGTAAATAATTCTACTGGATTCTGTGTTCAGGAATTTCATGTCTTTCATTATCCTCATAGGCAGATAGGTTAACATTATACAGAAGAAGGACCCTCCTCCATTATAACCAAGGAGAAAGATATACGTGTGTGTGTGTGTGTGTGTGTGTGTGTGTGTGTGTGTGTGTATGTGTGTGTCTCAGCGGTGTGGTGGAAAGAAGTAGAGCTTTCATTTCACTTCTGTTATTTGATATCTTCAACTTTTGTTCCATTGTCCATCCTTTTCTTTCCATTGAATCGTTTTGGTGAAACTCAGCCCTGGATTAATTGTCCATTGCCTCCTTTCTTACAATTGAGCACCGTTGGAAAAAAATCACACAGTTATGTAGACTGGTATCACTTATAAATTCATGACTTTTCACCTCATTTGAACCCTCAATGTTACCTAGATATTCTGTGTTCACTAACGACTTCTTTCCCTCTAGCCCCAAACTGACTATTTCAAATTCCCTTTTCAGCTACCTCTCTACTCACTCAACAGTTGACACTGTCTGCTACCTCACATAGAAAAAAGAAGTGAAATGAAAGCTCCCTCAAATAAAAATGAGACAATTACTAACTCCAGTGAAAACAAAAAGTTGTATAAGAAAGGAAATTAAGTTATAATATACTATTTAGTTTGGAAGTAAATATTCCTAATCGTGTAAAACTTTGGTATAGCTATATTTGAAGAATTGAGGGAAGGTAACTGGTCATTATCTTCCATATTAGGAAGTCAATAGATAATATATAATATTGGCTAATTAAGTAAAACTAAGAGCGTATTATTTGTAACCATGGAGATAAATAAGAAAAGAAATAGCTTAAAAAGTTCAAAATTGTCTTTAGGAAGAAGGACTCAGGAGGAGGGAGCAGGATACTGCTGTTTTATGTTAATCTTGTAGTACTATATAACTATTTGAAAAAAATAATTTTCAAAAAGTTAAGGTATACTGTCTTTTGTGGCACCTTGGAGGTGGTAAGCTGCTTTAGGATTAAGATGAACATCTCTTTCCCAGTTACTGGCTGCCAGAAACTCATTGAAGTGGTAGATGAGTCCAAACTTTGTATGTTTTAGGAGAAGTGTATGACCATAGAAGTTGCTGCTGATGCTCTGGGTGAAGAATTGAAGGGTTACATGGTCTGAATCAGTGGTGGCAATGGCAAACAAGGCTTCCTCATGAAGCAGGGTGTCTTGTCTCATGGCTGTGTCTACCTGCTGCTGAGTAAGGAGCATTTCTGCTACAGACTAGGGAGGACTGGAGAAAGAAAGCACAAATGTGTTTGGGGTGCATTATGGACACCAATCTCAGTGTTCTCAACTTGATCATTGTGAAAAAAGGGGAGAAGGATATTCCTGGGCTCACTGATACTACTATGCCTCATTGCCTGGGGCCCAAAAGAGGTCACAGAATCTGCAGACATTTTAGTCTCTCTAAATAAGATGACGTCTGTCGGTATGTTGTGAGAAGGCCCCTAAACAAGAGGGTAAGAAACCTAAAACCAGAGGGCCCAAGATTCAGCATCTTGTTACTCCACATGTCCTCCAATACAAATGTTAGTGTATTGCTCTGAAGAAGCAGTGTACTAAGAAAAATAAGGAAGAGGCTGCAGAATATGCTAAGCTTTTGGCCAAGTGAATGAAGGAGGCCAAAGAAAAACACCAGGAGCAGATTTCCAAGAGATGGAGGCTTTCCTCTCTGAGAGCTTCTACCTCTAAATCCAAGTCCAGTCAAAAAAGAGATGTTCTAAGAGTAACAAATAAGATCAGACATCAGGGAAAAAAAAGTTAAGGTGCAGAGCAATGAGGATGGTATGATTCATGGTAATGGGTTTGCCCTGAGTCTATCTTTTTGATAGGCACGTCAACTTTCACTTAGAAAAATTTCTACTACCTTTTAGTCATGGCTGAATCTCACCTACTTTATGATTTCCCTCTGATCAAAAACTTGGCAGAAACTGTTTTCTAAAAAGAGCTGGCTCCTTTAAATAGATCACAGTGGGGGTACAGAATGGTTTCAGAACCTTGGATAGGAAATGTCACTAAACAGCTTCTTTGGACACCAAAAGCCCATGGTTGGAGAGTTTTCCAGTTAGGCTTTTTTTCAACATTTGGGTCAGGAACCACACAGACCTTCCTCCTGGGTCTGGTATTCTCTTCTTGGGCCTTATATTTGCTACTTTATACTTGTAGCAAACAGTGCCAAAATAGAAGATGCTTTTATTATCTGGTTCACACAGGACAAAACTTAAAAAATGATAACTTTTGAGCATTTAAGATGTGTCAGACACACTTATAGAGCAAGTCTGTGAGAGAAGTATCTATTCACAGGGAAAAGGTGAGGATGTGACAAAGGAGGGTACCCAAGGTAATGAAAAACGCTATATTGGGATTCATAACTCAGCTCCCTGTGATTTTTATCTCTGACATACTCTGTGACCTTGAGCATGTCACTTCCCCATGCTAGTTCTAAATTTTCTGTAGAATGGAAAGGTTGGACTACATAATTCTCAAACTTTAGAATACATGGAATTACCTGGGATTCTTGTTACAAAGGCAGCTTCCTATGGCCTCATCCCCAAAAGTTACTGAATTAATTAGGTTCTCTGGAAGTGGTGGGGAGGCAGCAATAGATATTTTTAAAAAGCTCATTTGGTGTTTTTGATATATGTGGGTCTTGAATCATGAATGAATCCTGGACTCCGTGTTATTTTCCAGCTCTAATATTTTTGACATAGTATCCAGGTGGCACTGATAAGGATATGACTGAAAGGAGAAGTAGGGGTTGAAGGAAACCTTTCTCTCATTCATTGATTCACTGAATCAGGAAATATTCAAGTGCCTATTATGTACCTATTGAAGAGCTATTATCTGGTTTTTCTATATATGTTTTATTAATTTTGGGTGACTTGGCAAGGAATTGGAAAATCAAGAATGGTATCTTTTAATATCTGGACCAGTGCTTAGTTATATGTACATTAGAAACTAATGTAAGAAGTGATATGATTTATCACAATAACTAAAAAGTGAAAATGACCCAAATGTCCATCAACTGATAAGTAGACAAATTGTGGTATATACATATAGTGGAATATTAATCATCCATAGAAAAGGAATGGAATGTTGACACTTTCTACAAAATGGGTGAGATTTGAAAACATTATGCTAAGTGGAGGGAACCAGATATAGAATGCCATATATTATATAATTCCATTTTTATGACATGTTTAGAATAGGAAAATCAATAGAGATAGTAATATTAGTTGTCTGGGGATGAGCTTGGGGCATGGATTTGTATCAATGGGGAGTAACTATTAATTGGTATGAGGGTTCTTTTTGGAGTGATAAAAATGTCTAAAATTGATTATATTGATGATTAAGCAAATCTCTGAATATACTAAAAACAATGCCTTGTACACTTTAGATGGTGAATTTATGGTATGTTACTTATATCTCAATAATGTTATATATATATTATTGACATTTTGACATTATTGAGATATAATGTTATATATATATATTGACATTTTAACATTATTGGGATATAAATAACATACCATAAATTCACCCATCTAAAGTGTGTGTGTATATATATATACATATGTATATGTATATAATTATAAACTAAAATTATTTGTTGCCCGTTCACCATGTTGGAAGAAAGTATACCAACCCTTAATATGAATGGAAAATCAAGCTCATGCTAGTTTTATCAGTCTCTTTTAAAATATTTATTTTTTAATGTTTATTTATTTTTGAGAGAGAGAGTCCATGCATGTGTGAACATGGAGGAGCAGAGAGAGGGTTACAGAGAATCCCAAACAGGTTCTGCACTGTCAGTACAGAGCCTGATGAGGGGCTCTAACTCAGGAACTGTGAGATCATGACCTGAGCTGAAATCAAGTGTCAGACGCTTAATGTTAACTGACTGAACCACCCACGTACCCCTATCAGTCTCCTTTTTATGTACACACATTTTCAATCTCTCTTTGTTCCCACCTCAGATGGGTTTTAGGGGTCCATCTCATTGAATTTACTTGGGTACTCTGAAGCAATTTGTTCACCATTAGTATGTAATCCTTTGTTACTTTTGCTTTAGTTACATTTGAACATCTTTGTCCATTAACCAACCACAGCAGCTGGTATGGTTGCTCTTGACCTTGCCTGCTTTTGTAGTTGTGTAAATAGTGGCACAGTGTGCATGCCTTGAAAAAGGTATATCAAAATAAATAGAATGTCCCTAGTGTATTATTTAGTCAGAAAGTAGTGTAAATCAGATTGAATAAAAATTCCAAGTATATTCTTAAATTCATTCTTCCTAGGGTACTGATCAATATCCCTATCACCACCTCAGGGAGGGTTTGGGTATCTTTACCTTCCATTATTTATTATGAATATAAGTTTTAGTGTCACAGGAGATGACCATGGTTTCTCTATTTTAGAATGCATCAGCTCTTAAGATAAGGACATTTCTTTTTCATCTTTCTGTTTCCGGCAATTAGATAGTGTGTGGCACCTATTGAGTTCTTAATGGATGCTTGTTTAATAAAAAGAATGTCTTCTGCAGTGTTTCACTTGGGCATCTGAACAGTTTCCTTCATGCAAATAAGATTCTAGGCTTGCCTTTGGATTCAGTGTTCCTGAAGTGAATATGCAGATTCAGCTCCTTGCTATATACACACAGGCATTCAGCACATGAATTTTCAAATACCTAAATATTAACCTCATGCCAAAACCTATTAACTAATAGCTGGTCTATAAACCATGTAAAGAGATTAGAAGCATACATGAAAGTGTCCTCCCCATCAGAAAGCATTGCAGAATATAGATTGAAATTTAATCTAATTTTGCTCAGTTTCAACTCTCCTATCATTTTTATTAGTCTTCACAGTAAAAGCTATTCAGGGGGCCCACACAGCAGTGAAAAGATTGGCCTAGCCACTTATGTGCCCAGCATTTCTAAATGGCTTAGAACCTTCTTAATAAAGATCGTAATTTGAACCTTTTGCTCTTCTGCTTCTGAAAATTGGAACAAAGTAAAATCATATGTTTTGGGACTAATCAGAAATCGAAGCCCAGAAATCCATTTTCTTGGTTTTGGAGAGCACGTGCAAGTTGTTGGTTATATTTGGAGATGCATAATTGAAAACACTTTTACATTTGTATAGAACCTTAAAGCTTTTATAGCCTTCATATATCAAATATTTCTTTTTTTTTTTTTTTTTTAAATTTTTTTTTTCAACGTTTATTTATTTTTGGGACAGAGAGAGACAGAGCATGAACAGGGGAGGGGCAGAGAGAGAGGGAGACACAGAATCGGAAACAGGCTCCAGGCTCTGAGCCATCAGCCCAGAGCCCGACGCGGGGCTCGAACTCCCGGACCGCGAGATCGTGACCTGGCTGAAGTCGGACGCTTAACCGACTGCGCCACCCAGGCGCCCCTCAAATATTTCAATTGAGCCTTGGAACAGCCCTTCAAGATAAACCAGACCTTGGTGCTAAAATCATAGGGTTCAAAGACACCTAAAAGCAGGTAGTTTAACTGCCCACCCTACTTGGCAGGTGCCAAAACTGAGACACAGAGAGTGTCACTGGTTGGCTCAAAGTGGTACTGCAGGTTTTCCTATGTGGGGCATTCACTTTATAAATGCCTAATGATACTCAGAGTTGGAAAATGTCATTGAAGCCACTGTAGTGCTCAAGGTTGGCAGGCAAGGACTAGAACCTGGAAGTCCCTGCCTTGGGGTATGAGGCACATAGTTCTCTCTCCCTCAGTACCTTTTAAACACATCAGCTTGACTTTTTCCTATCATTGACTTTACTATAATCCTCCAAATATATATACCTCCTGCAGCTTCCAAAGCAGTTAAACTCCCATCAGTGGACATAAAATTTCCTGGTCTGACAATCTTACTTTTATGTTGCCCTCGGTATTTCAGGTTGCCTGAAGTGCCATATTGATTAAGCTACATTCTGGAGAACTAAATATATGTAGAATATTACATGGCTCTGCTGCTGAACACAAAACTGTAAATTAATGTGTCTCGTGTCTCTCTTGTTGACATCATAGAGTGTGTAGACCTAAAGTACAACTGTAATATTCCTTGCAGGACCATGTATTTTACTTGTAATGTCTATAAAATGAATGGTTGTTCAAATGTAGAAGCTATGACAAAACACGGATGTTTATATAGGAGGTGACACAGTGGAAGAAGGATTACAGTGAGAACATGTAAAGTGAGAGGCCAAAAAGGGCTGGAGGAAGAAAATAATAAAATGGACCAATTTCAGGGCACCTTTCCACTGTGGAGGTTACGGCAAAGTTCAGTCAGTACATCAATCCTGAATATGGTTAGTGGTGATATAAACATGTTTTGCTTTTTTTTTTTCTATTGGTGTTTTGTAAGTTTCTGTGTTATTAGTATAACTGAAACCATGGCAGAAATGTAGAGCCTAATAATTTGGGAGATTAATTAGAAGTGCTGCAGGGGCACCTGGGTGGCTCAGTTGGTTAAGTGTCTGACTCTTGATTTCCGCTCAGGTCATAATCTCATGGTTGTGGGATCTTGCCCTGCATCCAGCTCCACACTGACGGCACAGAGCCTGCTTGGAATTCTCTCTCTCTTTCTCTGCCCTTTTCTCACTTACTCACACATGTGCATACACTCACTCTCTTAAAATAAATAAACTTAAAAAAAAAGTGCTGCAGATGACAGGGCATTTGTAACTGAAGAGGTAGAGGGAGATTCTGAGACAAATGGTGCTGAAAGTAGCACAGAATGAACCCTAGTTTGAGAAAAGTGGCTAAAGTAGATATTGGTGCACATATATTTTTCCCTTCTGCGCTTTTGGCTCCTCCCTCCAAAATCTCCACAGTAGATTTTTCTGCCTTTAAGATACCCCCTTTCCCCCAATGCTGCCCTAAGTTTCAATAGACAAGTTTCTCAGGTCAGTATTTTGCGATATATGGCTTAAATTATTCTAAATTTCTAATGTATCTGGCTCCTCCCAGTTCTTAAATTATTTCTACTAAACGAAATTGCTATTGGGACTGTGAAACCTCATCTCCTGCAGTAGCCAGCTGCCAGATCACAAAAAACTTATCTGAACACCACAAGAATTTTCTTTGGGCTACAAAGTCAAGCATCTAGGTTATCACATAAGCATTAATTTTTAGTGCTTTAATTTGACCCAAAGCATTTTGTGTGTGATGGGCTTTCTACTTCTTTTGCTTTGGAAAAATCTGGAGTCTAAGTGTAAGCATTTTTTCTTTCTTAATTCTAAAAGCAATTTTCTGTGCTTTTCCTTTGAGTAGGAATGAAAGCATTTGACTAAAGAACCTTGAACACTTATTCTTTTTTTAGTTTAGTTTCAGTTAATCCTTCTTAGGTTGTTGAAAAACAGCTCCGCAATTCTGAACACAGTGAAGGAAAGGACAGCATCCTTTTAGGCTCTGGTTGCCTCACCATGTGAGAGATCAGAGAATTTATAAAATGTGGTATCCCTGAAAGGACTTGAAATCAATCTCTAGGACAACAGTATTCCACACAGGAATGCACCACTGCAAGATCATTGCTTAGTAGCTCTGTAATTATGGGCAGGTCACTTCTGTGAGCCTGCCTCAGTATCTATGCATAATGAAGTAATTATCTCAAAGGGTTGTTGTGGGGATTAAATGAGGTAGTGCATGGTCTGCTAGCATCTCATTAGCAATCTTTTATTGCCACCACCACAGATGCCCAGGACTATCCTCAGAAGAGATTTTGACTCAGTAGGCCTGGAGTTGTGGTACAGGCATGTGAATTATAACAAAGGTCCTTGGGTGTTCTGATGGTGACCTCTTAAGGACTACTGCTCTAGGCACTGATTCTCAAACATGAAGTATTTTATAATCACCTGGGGGAAGGGGACTTATTATAAAATGAAACTGTAAGTCTCACCTCTAGAAATTGTGCTATTACTTAGATCTGGTAGGAGAGCCCAAGAATGTGCATTTTGACTATAACTCCAGGTGATTTGAATGCTGGTGGTCTACAGAGCACCCTTTGGGAAACATTGCTACAGAGGAATCACATTATCACCCTGTTATGGACTGAACATTTGTGTCTCCTTCCCACCCAATTCATATGTTGAAACCCTAACCCCCCAGTGTGATGGTATTTGGAAGTTGGGACTTTGGGAGTTAATTAGGTTTAGATGATTTCTAAGGATAGAGATAGAGGTCCCATGATGGGATTAGTGCCCTTATGTGAAGAGAGACAGAGACAAGAACTCTGGGGCAGGCACACACACCAACATACACACACACTCTCTCTCTACCATGTGAGGACACAGGGAGAAGGTGGCTGTCTGCAAGCCACGAAGAGGATACTCAACAAGAAACCTAATCTGCTGGCACCTTGATCTGGTACTTGTCAGCATCTAATACTGTGATAAATACATTTCTGTCGTTTATACCACTTGGTCTATGGAAGTTTTTAGTAGCAGCCCAAGCCAACTAAGACACATACCCCTTCTTCACTGCATTTATCTATAGCAATAATCTTTTAAGATTGCCAAGGTACCATTGAAATGGCCCACATCACACAGGTAATGCTGCTGACTCACTTTCAGTGGAACAAAAGGCACAAGCTATAAAGTATTTTTTCAGTCACAGTAAGGAATTAGCACAGAAGTGTATCCTGTACCTCCTGACAAAGGGCATGTAATTGTAAGGTGGCTGCAGGAGGCATATATAGTTTGTAGCGATAGAATGAAAGAGAAAAGACAATTAACTATGTGGGAAGAGAGCCTTTGACAATAGAAATTATACCTTTGACCCTTGGGTCATTAGCATTGTGACCTAATCAATTGAGCTTACCAGCCAGTAGCCACAAGAAAACCATAGGAAAAAGGAAGCAGGATTACATAGAGTTTTTATTAGCCATTCATTATGTGACTGGTACTTAACGAGCCTGGTGACATTTTTTTTAGTGACAAAATGTTTTATTTCATTCCTTTGAAATACATTTTCATTCTGTCATACCTGAAAAGAGAAAAATGAGGGCTTTCAGAAATTTTGAATCCTCATTTGTCCTTAGCCCGTGTTGCACAACACCTGGTTCTCTACTCATTGTAGAAATGGAACTTTCCATTCATACTTATTTCTAGCTCTCTATAGCATTTTGAAAATCCACTAACTGCAAAGTTCTACATGGCTTAATAACTGCCCCCTGCATACAGACATACCCTGTTTAGGCTTCTTGTCTTCTCTTCTTTTTGAGCCCTGTCTCAGGTCAATGGTACCCCTGAACTTTCTGACAAATGTGTAAAAGACATAAGTTTGTGTGGTTGTTTATCCTCCAATTGCAAATTCTTGTGGTCTAGGCTATACCCAGGATCAGCATTTGTGTGGAAAAGCTTAAGGGAAATGCATTCTTGAAAGTCCATCTTTTTGAAATGCAGCAGAAATCTTCAGTCTTATACTTCTGGAACCTAGAATCCTAAATTACCTTAGATCCTCACAAGTTTTGTTCACTTTCAGGTTTTTCAAGTGTTGCAGGGAAATTTGCATAGAAGTTTATAGAACTAACTCTTCTAAAACATGCTCTATTTGAGGGGTTCCTAGATAGCTTAGTCGGTTAAGCATCTGACTCTTGATCAAAGCTCAGGTCAAGAGATTATGCCCCATGTGGGGCTCTGTGCTGACAGCACAGAGCCTGCTTGGGATTCTCTCCCTCCATCACCGCCCCTCCCCTGTGTGCTCTCTCTCTCTCTCTTTCTCTCTCTCAAATAAAATTTAAAATAAAATGTGATCTCTTTGAAATAGTATACTAGGCAAAGTTCAGTAAACTAAATTAGGTTGATGGACAGCTTCATGAAGACAAGTAAGTTATTTCTCCAGATTCCTGTATTTCTTAAGTTCTTGGAATCTTGGGTTCTAAATATTCTTTACTTGTAGTTCTCAGAGAGCAGTGAAAGTGCCTGAATGTTTGCCATGGGACAACCATATTTCTTGAGCTATGCATTCAATTTGACTCTTAAGGGACAACCATATTTATTGAGCTATGCATTCAATTTGACTCTTAAGAGGGGAAAAAGATTATTTCTAAGACATGATTTCCACAAATAAAGATTAAAAGGTGTTTATTTTTTTCATTTGTGTAGAATATAGCTGTTTACAGTCTGCATTTTGGAGAAAACACTCAAAGGTTAGTGTTAATAGTTTTTTAAAAGTTTATTTTCAGTGGCAGGGAGGGGGGAGGAAAGAGGGAGAGAGAATCCTAAGCAGGCTCCTGCTCAGCATGGAGCCCAATGTGGGGCTTGATATCACGAACCCTGAGATTGTGATCTGAGCCAAAACCAAGAGTAGGGTGCTTAACTGACTAAGCCACCCACATGCCCTTCCAAGGTTAGTTTTATAATTCTGTGTCATATGGATACAAACTCATCTCTTAATACCATTTGATTTTTTTAATGTTTCAAGTTTTTATTTGAATTCTAGTTAGTTAACATATAGTGTAATATTAGTTTCAGGAGTAGAATTTAGTGATTCATCACTTTCATATAACACCCAGTGCTCATCACACCAAGTGCCCTCCTTAATACCCATCACTCATTTAGCCCATCCCCCTACCTACCTCCCATCCAGCAACCCTCAGTTTGTTCTCTATACTGAAGAGTCTCTTTGATGGTTTGCCTCCCTTTATTTTCTTTCCCCCATATTCACCTTCTTTGTTTCTTAAATTCCACATATAAGTGAAATCATATGGTATTTGTCTTTCTCTGACAGACTTATTTTGCTTAGCATAATGTACTCTACCTCCATCAATGTCATTGCAAATGGCAAGATTTCATTGTCTTTTATGGATAAATAATATTCTATTCATCAGTCAGTGAACATTTGGGCTCTTTCCATAATTTGACTATTGTTGATAATGCTGCTATAGACATCAGGGTACATGTGCCCCTTCAAATCAGTATTTTTGTATCCTTTGGGTAAATACCTAGTAATGCAATTACTGGGTCATATTGTAGTTCTATTTTTAATTTTTTGAGGAACCTCCATACTGTTTTCTGGAGTAGATGCACCAGTTTGCATTCCCACTCGTGCAAGAACGTTTCTTTTTCTTCACATCCTTGCCAATACTCGTTCCCTGTGTTGTTCATTTTAGCCATTCTGACAGGTGGTATCTCATTGTAGTTTTGATTTGTATTTACCTGATGAAGAGTGATACTGAGTATCTTTTCATGTGTTTGTTGGTCATCTGTATGTCTTCTTTGGCTTTATGAAGTCTTTTCCACTTTATGACATGGACAGTTTCTTTTGGTAATTATTAGTAAGCAATACTTGTTGTGTAATAACTTAAATAGGACTAATATCTTCAGTAAAGGCAAACCATTAGCAATTACATGAACCAGGATATATGCTATAAGTTAAGAGATTTAATTTTTTTAAGATTGAAAAACAAAAAGAACAAAAAGATTGAAGAACAAAAAACACAGAACGTTGTGTTGTGAAAGTGAACCCCTTGTTTGTCTTAAGATTTTCTACTTTGAGACTAGTTATCAGATTTAGCCTTTATTCCTAGAGTGAAATAAAGATTCACTGAGATTTTAACAAATTATCATTTGTTAACTGACATTAATGAAAACAGGTCTTATTTCAAACAAATTGTTAGCATTGACCATATAAAGATTAAGTAAATTCAAATTAATATGTTATTTACCCTCTTTACCATCCATATTAGCCTGAGTTTGGTCTTTATCCTTAACACGCTTATCAGACTAGTTTTGCATATTTCACCACAAGGCTTTTGATAGTACTCATTAGAAAATCACCACTTCTTGAATGAATGAACCTATTCTTATTATCTAGATGGAACATTCTCAAAAAGATGATGGGAGCTCTAAGTCATATTCCCTCTTCCTCCATCTAAATAGAATTAAACCTTGTACTGCAGTGATGAAGAAAGGGACATCAGTACATGAGCTTCTTGTGTTTTGTTTTTTTTTAATATGGCACATAATAGGAAAGCCAAACTATGATCTGAATCTTAGCATGACCAAGGGTGCCAAAATAGTGCTGGGCTGTGGGTCAAGCGATTTGGGTTCCAGGCTGGATTCTGCCACTGTGTGATTTCACACAGATGCTTTTTGGCCTCAATTTTCTGACTTGTTTTCAAAGAGATAGATTGTTTTAGATGACTAACTACTTCGTTCTCTAACAGTTAAAAGCCCATGATTCTATGCTTTACATTGCTATCTATGAGATGATTTTGCTCCCTCAATTTATTCACACCCCTTCCTTGCATCCCATTGAGTACCTTTAATATACAGGTGATGGAACACATTGACCTCTATTCTGGAAAATAGTCCCAGACCAGGACATTTTTCATAACTCCAATAATTTCTAGGAATATAGGACTCTTCCACATCCAATTACCAGAAAGGATACACATAAAAGGAAAACAAGTATATTCTAGAGACTATTGGACAAATGTCTGAAATTATTCTGACCTACCTAGAAACCATCTTATTTTCATTCTCTTTGCTGTATGAGTTGAGGCAATATGGTTGATCTGCTTCCATTCCTTTGACTTTATAATTGTTTAGGAAAACACAAATACTATTAGTGTTGGGCTAGCATTAAACAGCAAAGAAGGAGAGGCTTAAACATCTGTATCTTCCCACCCCCAAGCCCCCCCCATCACCAACAAAAACCTATAGAAACACAAAAGGAACAAGCACTACAGTGAACCTCTGTGCCCCCACAGCATGCATACAAAATATACCATAGTCTATCAGATTATTTCTACATTTTTCCTAGCTGTAAGTCACGAGTCGTTTCAGTACAAATAATACTTTTGAATAAGCTGTATAAAATACTCACCAAGCTACACCAGAACTGTCCCTGGAAGTGACAACGTGCTGTCATGAATGATGAAATATCCCTTACTTTATGTAATTTTGTTTATTGTAGAAGAGGAAATGAGCTTTCTTAGGTTTCTTCCTTATGTGATGGTGGTTTTTAAACAGGAAAGGTCGTATAAAGTGATGTTAGGCCATATTTTTCATTTCAACTTTCATTTACAGTTGTCATTGTTGTGGGGAAAAAACATTTTAATCAGTTTCTGCATGAAGGTCAGATAAAACTGTGAACAAAAGTAATTTCTTTATGATAATATCAAAACAGAAGCATTGCTACACTTAAATTATGAAACATGTTTCTCTTATCTGCAATACAATTGTGTGTATGACTTAATAGAATCTGGGAATATATCTTATTTATGCTACCAGAAATCTCAAGAAATCCTCTTCCCTTCAAGGCCTAAAGTTCTGATATTGTCTAAGAATGAGACCAGATACTATATCATGGGTATAAACTAAATTATTTTTAAAGGAGGTATGGGAATTATTTTAGGTTTTTGGGGTTTTGTTTAATGAACTGAAGTTGTATTGAAATTTTTTGTGCTTTAGAAGACATCATATGATTTTTTAAAATACCTGTGTGTGTGTTTGTGTGTGTGTGTGATTTTTTTAAACAAAATTTATTGTCAAATTGGTTTCCATACAACACCCAGTGCTCATCCCAACAGGTGCCCTCCTCAATGCCCATCACCCACCCTCCCCTCCCTCCCACCCACCATCAACCCTCAGTTTATTCTCAGTTTTTAAAAGTCTCTTACGGTTTGGCTCCCTCCCTAACATTTTTTTTCTTTCTTTCCCCTCCCCCATGGTCTTCTGTTAAGTTTCTCAGGATCCACATAAGAGTGAAAGCATATGGTATCTGTCTTTCTATGACTTATTTCACTTAGCATAATGCTCTCCAGTTCCATCCACGTTGCTACAAAAGGCCATATTTCACTCTTTCTCATTGCCAAGTAGTATTCCATTGTATATATAAACCATAACTTCTTTATCCATTCATCAGTTGATGGACATTTAGGCTCTTTCCATAATTTGGCTATTGTTGAAAGTGCAGCTATAAACATTGGGGTACAAGTGCCCCTATGTATCAGCACTCCTGTATCCCTTGGGTAAATTCCTAGCAGTGCTATTGCTGGGTCATAGGGTAGGTCTATTTTTAATTTTCTGAGGAACTTCCACACTGCTTTCCAGAGCGGCTGCACCAATTTGCATTCCCACCAACAGTGCAAGAGGGTTCCCATTTCTCCACATCCTCTCCAGCATCTATAATCTCCTGATTTGTTCGTTTTAGCTACTCTGACTGGTGTGAGGTGATATCTGAGGGTGGTTTTGATTTGTATTTCCCTGATGAGGAGCAACACTGAACATCTTTTCATGTGCCTCTTGGCCATCCGGATGTCTTCTTTAGAGAAGTGTCTATTCATGTCTTCTGCCCATTTCTTCACTGGATTATTTGATTTTCAGATGTGGAGTTTGGTGAGCTCTTTATAGATTTTGGATATTAGCCCTTTGTCCGATATGTCATTTGCAAATATCTTTTCCCATTCTGTTGGTTGCCTTTTAGTTTTGTTGATTGTTTCCTTTGAAGTGCAGAAGCTTTTTATCTTCATGAGGTCCCAATAGTTCTTTTTTGCTTTTAATTCCCTTGCCTTTGGAGATGTGTCAAGTAAGAAATTGGTGCAGCTGAGGTCAGAGAGGTTTTTTCCTGTTTTCTCCTCTGGGGTTTTGATGGTTTCCTGTGTCACGTTCAGGTCCTTCATCCATTTTAAGTTTATTTTTGTGAATGGTGTAAGAAAGTGGTCTAGTTTCATTCTTGTGCCTGTTGCTGTCCAGTTCTCCCAGCACCATTTGTTAAAGAGACTGTCTTTTTTCCATTGGATATTCTTTCCTGCTTTGTCAAAGATTAGTTGGTGTGTGTGTGTGATTTGAAGTAACACAGTGGGGCAGAAGTATTCATAACAAAAAATGTTATTTTATCTGGTTTTTGAGTATAAAAGACACCCATTTAGTAGATACACACAAACATGCATCCTGAACTGTTCCCTGCACACACCATCTTTGTTTCCAACCTCCCCTACCATATAGGTCTTATCGTTTACCTGCAAATGAATAACTGAGACTATCAACTCCCAGATGATGGAAAATTGATTATAGTTGCCAATGTAGACTACTGACTAAATACTTTAGTAACACAGTAGAGGGCAAGATGATGTATATTGATAATACATAAACACACACTTTCACATTCCCAAATACCCTTTCTAGTCCAACATTTGAAGAAATTCCACTAATATAGGCTAGGTACTAAAGCACAAAAAGAGTTAAAGGTTGCCCAGAAAGTCACAGAAATTGTGGTACTTTCAAGAATTTAACCTAGGAGGTTTTTACTCCATTTTATTCTTATACTGTAACCACAAGGCATTTCCTCAGACCCTCAAATTCTTCTCCATATCTTTATGAAGCTATATATGCTTCAGAGGTAAGAAACATTGCCAGTTACATTTTGGGAGTCTCCTTTTGAAGCACTGTAGCTACTTATTTCACTAGTGGGAATGCTGGGTGAAAATAACATTTAATCTTTCATGAACATTTCTAGGATTACGTTGAGAGAAAAGAATATTTTAAATGTTCTTTAGCCACTGAAATATAATGTGGCAATCAAACAACTCCTGTCTCCCTATAATATCCAAAAGTGATTCAGAGACTTATTTTGTTTTTTTCAGATGGGTTCTGTGAATCACATTGATCAAAAGAAAAGATTATCTAGTAATGTGGGGAAAACATTAGCTGTCTTTAATACCTAGTTGAAATCCCTAAAAAGCAGAATTACTGTTTTTCAACATCTGTAGCACTGTTGACATTGAAAAATTATAATGGTGAAAATTATATATATATACATAATTATATATAATAAATATTTTTATATGTATAAATATATTATATATTTTATAATATATATTTATATATTTTATAATATATTTTTATATTTATTTTATATTTTAAAATATTTTTGTATTTATATATTTTAAATATATATTTAATATATGTATATATTTTATAAATATATTTGTAATATATTTATATATATATTTATATATAATATATATAATATTTATAAGATATAAATTATATATATATATACACACACACATATACACTATATCATCAGGCCTCTGGGCCATTCCAATTTAGAGCTTCTTAATCTCCTTTGACTAAACAACAATTTTAAAAGGAACTGGTAGGAGAGGGAAGATGGCGGCGTAGGAGGACGCTGGGCTCACCGCGCGTCCTGCTAATCACTTAGATTCAACCTACACCTGCCTAAATAACCCAGAAAACCACCAGAGGATTAGCAGAACGGAGTCGCCAGAGCCAAGCGCAGACGAGAGGCCCACGGAAGAGGGTAGGAAGGGCGGCTAGGCGGTGCATGCTCCACGGACTGGCAGGAGGGAGCCGGGGCGGAGGGGCGGCTCGCCGGCCAAGCAGAGCCCCGGAGTCTGGCTTGCAAAAGCGGAGGGGCCTGACGGACTGTGTTCCCACAGCAAGCGCGACTTAGCGTCTGGGAGGTCATAAGTTAACAGCTCTGCTCCGAAAGCGGGAAGGCTGGAGGACAAAGGGAGAGAGAGCTGCTGAGCCCACGGACGACAGAGCTCAATTTGGTGGGGAACAAAGGCGCTCACCAGCGCCATCTCCCCCGCCCATCCTCCAGCCAAAATCCCAAAGGGAACCAGTTCCTGCCAGGGAACTTCCTCGCACCCTGCAAACACCCAACTCTGTGCTTCTGCGGAGCCAAACCTCTGGCAGCGGATCTGACTCCCTCCCGCTGCCACAAGGCCCCTCCTGAAGTGGATCACCTAAGGAGAAGCGAGCTAAGCCTGCCCCTCCTGCCCCTGTGCACCTTGCCTACCCACCCCAGCTAATACGCCAGATCCCCAGCATCACAAGCCTGGCAGTGTACAAGTAGCCCAGACGGGTCACGCCACCCCACAGTGAATCCCGCCCCTGGGAGAGGGGAAGAGAAGGCACACACCAGTCTGACTGTAGCCCCAGCGGTGGGCCGGAGGCAGATCAGGTCTGACTGCGACTCCGCCCACCAACTCCAGTTATACACCACAGCACAGGGGAAGTGCCCTGCAGGTCCTCACCACGCCAGGGACTATCCAAAATGACCAAGCAGAAGAATTCCCCTCAGAAGAATCTCCAGGAAATAACAACAGCTAATGAGCTGATCAAAAAGGATTTAAATAATATAACAGAAAGTGAATTTAGAATAATAGTCATAAAATTAATCGCTGGGCTTGAAAACAGTATAGAGGACAGCAGAGAATCTCTTGCTACAGAGATCAAGGGACTAAGGAACAGTCACGAGGAGCTGAAAAATGCTTTAAATGAAATGCAAAACAAAATGGAAACCACCACGGCTCGGATTGAAGAGGCAGAGGCGAGAATAGGTGAACTAGAAGATAAAGTTATGGAAAAAGAGGAAGCTGAGAGAAAGAGAGATAAAAAAAATCCAGGAGTATGAGGGGAAAATTAGAGAACTAAGTGATACACTAAAAAGAAATAATATACGCATAATTGGTATCCCAGAGGAGGAAGAGAGAGGGAAAGGTGCTGAAGGGGTACTTGAAGAAATCATAGCTGAGAACCTCCCTGAACTGGGGAAGGAAAAAGGCATTGAAATCCAAGAGGCACAGAGAACTCCCTTCAGACGTAAGTTGAATCGATCTTCTGCACGACATATCATAGTGAAACTGGCAAAATACAAGGATAAAGAGAAAATTCTGAAAGCAGCAAGGGGTAAACGTGCCCTCACATATAAAGGGAGACCTATAAGACTCGTGACTGATCTCTCTTTTGAAACTTGGCAGGCCAGAAAGAATTGGCACGAGATTTTCAGTGTGCTAGACAGAAAAAATATGCAGCCGAGAATCCTTTATCCAGCAAGTCTGTCATTTAGAATAGAAGGAGAGATAAAGGTCTTCCCAAACAAACAAAAACTGAAGGAATTTGTCACCACTAAACCAGCCCTACAAGAGATCCTAAGGGGGACCCTGTGAGACAAAGTACCAGAGACATCACTACAAGCATAAAACATACAGACATCACAATGACTCTAAACCGGTATCTTTCTATAATAACACTGAATGTAAATGGATTAAATGCGCCAACCAAAAGACATAGGGTATCCGAATGGATAAAAAAACAAGACCCATCTATTTGCTGTCTACAAGAGACTCATTTAGACCTGAGGACACCTTTAGATTGAGAGTGAGGGGATGGAGAAGTATTTATCATGCTACTGGAAGCCAAAAGAAAGCTGGAGTAGCCATACTTATATCAGACAAACTAGACTTTAAATTAAAGGCTGTAACAAGAGATGAAGAAGGACATTATATAATAGTTACAGGGTCTATCCATCAGGAAGAGCTAACAATTATAAATGTCTAGGCGCCGAATACCGGAGCCCCCAAATATATAAAACAACTACTCATAAACATAAGCAACCTTATTGATAAGAATGTGGTAATTGCAGGGGACTTTAACACCCCACTTACAGAAATGGATAGATCATCTAGACACACGATCAATAAAGAAACAAGGGCCCTGAATGAGACATTGGATCAGATGGACTTGACAGATATATTTAGAACTCTGCATCCCAAAGCAACAGAATATACTTTCTTCTCGAGTGCACATGGAACTTTCTCCAAGATACATCATATACTGGGTCACAAAACAGCCCTTCATAAGTTTACCAGAATTGAAATTATACCATGCATACTTTCAGACCACAATGCTATGAAGCTTGAAATCAACCATAGGAAAAAGTCTGGAAAACCTCCAAAAGCATGGAGGTTAAAGAACACCCTACTAACGAATGAGTGGGTCAACCAGGCAATTAGAGAAGAAATTAAAAAATATATGGAAACAAACGAAAATGAAAATACGACAATCCAAACGCTTTGGGACGCAGCAAAGGCAGTCCTGAGAGGAAAATACATCGCAATCCAGGCCTATCTCAAGAAACAAGAAAGATCCCAAATACAAAATCTAACAGCACACCTAGAGGAAATAGAAGCAGAACAGCAAAGGCAGCCTAAACCCAGCAGAAGAAGAGAAATAATAAAGATCAGAGCAGAAATAAACAATATAGAGTCTAAAAAAACTGTAGAGCAGATCAACGAAACCAAGAGTTGGTTTTTTGAAAAAACTAACAAAATTGACAAACCTCTAGCCAGGCTTCTCAAAAAGAAAAGGGAGATGACCCAAATAGATAAAATCATGAATGAAAATGGAATTATTACAACCAATTCCTCAGAGATACAATTATCAGCGAATACTATGAAAAATTATATGCCAACAAATTGGACAACCTGGAAGAAATGGACAAATTCCTGAACACCCACACTCTTCCAAAACTCAACCAGGAGGAAATAGAAAGCTTGAACAGACCCATCACCAGCGAAGAAATTGAATCGGTTATCAAAAATCTCCCAACAAATAAGAGTCCAGGACCAGATGGCTTCCCAGGGGAGTTCTACCAGACGTTTAAAGCAGAGATAATACCTATCCTTCTCAAGCTATTCCAAGAAATAGAAAGGGAAGGAAAACTTCCAGACTCATTCTAGGAAGCCAGTATTCCTTTGATTCCTAAACCAGACAGAGACCCAGTAAAAAAAGAGAACTACAGGCCAATATCCCTGATGAATATGGATGCAAAAATTCTCAATAAGATACTAGCAAATCGAATTCAACAGCATATAAAAAGAATTATTCACCATGATCAAGTGGGATTCATTCCTGGGATGCAGGGCTGGTTCAACATTCGCAAATCAATCAACGTGATCCATCACATTAACAAAAAAAAAGAGAAGAACCATATGATCCTGTCAATCGATGCAGAAAAGGCCTTTGACAAAATCCAGCACCCTTTCTTAATAAAAACCCTTGAGAAAGTCGGGATAGAAGGAACATACTTAAAGATCATAAAAGCCATTTATGAAAAGCCCATAGCTAACATCATCCTCAACGGGGAAAAACTGAGAGCTTTTTCCCTGAGATCAGGAACACGACAGGGATGCCCACTCTCACCGCTGTTGTTTAACAGAGTGCTGGAAGTTCTAGCATCAGCAATCAGACAACAAAAGGAAATCAAAGGCATCAAAATTGGCAAAGATGAAATCAAGCTTTCGCTTTTTGCAGATGACATGATATTATACATGGAAAATCCGATAGACTCCACCAAAAGTCTGCTAGAACTGATACATGAATTCAGCAAAGTTGCAGGATACAAAATCAATGTACAGAAATCAGTTGCATTCTTATATACTAACAATGAAGCAACAGAAAGACAAATAAAGAAACTGATCCCATTCACAGTTGCACCAAGAAGCATAAAATACCTAGGAATAAATCTAACCAAAGATGTAAAGGATCTGTATGCTGAAAACTATAGAAAGCTTATGAAGGAAATTGAAGAAGATTTAAAGAAATGGAAAGACATTCCCTGCTCATGGATTGGAAAAATAAATATTGTCAAAATGTCAATACTACCCAAAGCTATCTACACATTCAATGCAATCCCAATCAAAATTGCACAAGCATTCTTCTCGAAACGAGAACAAGCAATCCTAAAATTCATATGGAACCACAAAAGGCCCCGAATAGCCAAAGGAATTTTGAAGAAGAAGACCAAAGCAGGAAGCATCACAATCCCAGACTTTAGCCTCTACTACAAAGCTGTCATCATCAAGACAGCATGGTATTGGCACAAAAACAGACACATAGACCAATGGAATAGAATAGAAACCCCAGAACTAGACCCACAAACATATGGCCAACTCATCTTCGACAAAGCAGGAAAGAACATCCAATGGAAAAAAGACAGTCTCTTTAACAAATGGTGCTGGGAGAACTGGACAGCAACATGCAGAAGGTTGAAACTAGACCACTTTGTCACACCATTCACAAAAATAAACTCAAAATGGATAAAGGACCTGAATGTGAGACAGGAAACCATCAAAACCTTAGAGGAGAAAGCAGGAAAAGACCTGTCTGACCTCAGCCGCAGCAATCTCTTACTCGACACATCCCCAAAGGCAAGGGAATTAAAAGCAAAAGTGAATTACTGGGACCTTATGAAGATAAAAAGCTTCTGCACAGCAAAGGAAACAACCAACAAAACTAAAAGGCAACCAACGGAATGGGAAAAGATGTTTGCAAATGACATATCGGACAAAGGGCTAGTATCCAAAATCTATAAAGAGCTCACCAAACTCCACACCCGAAAAACAAATAACCCAGTGAAGAAATGGGCAGAAAACATGAATAGACACTTCTCTAAAGAAGACATCCGGATAGCCAACAGGCACATGAAAAGATGTTCAGCGTCGCTCCTTATCAGGGAAATACAAATCAAAACCACACTCAGGTATCACCTCACGCCAGTCAGAGAGGCCAAAATGAAGAAATCAGGAAACTCTAGATGCTGGAGAGGATGTGGAGAAATGGGAACCCTCTTGCACTGTTGGTGGGAATGCCAATTGGTGCAGCCGCTCTGGAAAGCAGTGTGGAGGTTCCTCAGAAAATTAAAAATAGACCTACCCTATGACCCAGCAATAGCACTGCTAGGAATTTATCCAAGGGATACAGGAGAACTGATGCATAGGGGCACTTGTACCCCAATGTTCATAGCAGCACTCTCAACAATAGCCAAATTATGGAAAGAGCCTAAATGTCCATCAACTGATGAATGGATAAAGAAATTGTGGTTTATATACACAATGGAATACTACGTGGCAATGAGAAAAAATGAAATATGGCCTTTTGTAGCAACGTGGATGGAACTGGAGAGTGTGATGCTAAGTGAAATAAGCCATACAGAGAAAGACAGATACCATATGGTTTCACTCTTATGTGGATCCTGAGAAACTTGACAGGAACCCATGGGGGAGGGGGAGGAAAAAAGACAAAAAAAAAAAAAAAAGAGGTTAGAGTGGGAGAGAGCCAAAGCATAAGAGACTGTTAAAAACTGAGAACAAACTGGGGGTGATGGGGGGTGGGAGGGAGGGGAGGGTGGGTGGTGGGTATTGAGGAGGGCACCTTTTGGGATGAGCACTGGGTGTTGTATGGAAACCAATTTGACAATAAATTTCATATATTAAAAAAAATATAAAATAAAATAAAATTAAAAAAAAAAAAGGAACTGGTAGTATTCTGGCATCTGATAGCCGGTAGAAATATTTTAAAATACTTTCAACTTGCCTTTGAGGATGAAACATAATAATTAAAAAACATATTTGGGATGTTTCCATATCTTGGCTCTTGTAAATAACGCTTCAGTAAATACAGGGGTGCATATATCTTTTCAAATTAATGTTTCAAATTAATGTTCAAATTAATGTTTCAAATTAATATATCTTTTCAAAACATTCCAGTACTGGAATTACTGGATCATATTATAATTCTATTTTTAATTTTTTAAAACATTTTTAATGTTTTTTATTTATGAGAGAGAGAATGAGAATGAGTAGGGGAGGGGCAGGGAGAGAGAGAGAGAGGGAGATACAGAATCTGGAGCAGGCTCCAGGCTCTCAGCTGTTAGCACAGAGCCCGATGTGGGGCTCAAACCCATGAACCACAAGATTATGACCTGAGCCAAAGTCGGATGCTTTACTGACTGATCCACCCAAGCACCCCTCTATTTTTAATTTTTTAAGGAATATATATATACTGTTTTCCACAGTGGCTACACCAGTTTTCATTGCTGCTACCAGTGGTGCAAGAGGGTTCTCTTTTCTCCTCATCCTTGCCAACATTTATTATTTCTTGTCTTTTTGATTTCAGCCATTCTGACAGGGGCAAAGTAATATCTCATGTGGTGCTTTGCATTTCCATGATGATGATTGATATTGAGCGTTGTTTCATGTGTCTGTTGGCCAACTGTATGTCATCATTGGGAAAATGTCTATTCAGGTCCTCTGCCCATTTTTTTTTGTAATGTTTCAAGATTTTATTTAAATTTTAATTAACATAGTGTAATATTAGTTTCAGGAATAGAATTCAGTGATTCATCACTTACGTATGACACTCAGTGCTCATCACAAGTGCCCTCCTTAATACCCACTTCGCCCATCCTCCCACCCACCCCACCCCCTCCAGCAACTCAGTTCTCTATACTAAAAAATCTCTTTGATGGTTTGCCTCCCTTTTTTTGTTTCCCCTATGTTCATCTTGTTTCTTAAATTCCACATAAGTGAAATCATATGGTATTTGTCTTTCTCTGATTTATTTTGCTTAGCATAATATACTCTACCTCCATCCATGTCATTGCAAATGGCAAGATTTCATTCTCTTTTATGGCTGAGTAATATTCCATTTTATTTATATGCTACATCTTCTTTAGCCATATTCCATTTTATGTATATACTACATATTCTTTAGCCATTCATCAGTCAATGGACATTTGGGCTTTTTCCATAATTTGGCTATTGTTGATAATGCTGCTATAAACATTGGAGTACATGTGCCCCTTCAAATCAGTATTTTTGTATCCTTTGGGTGAATACCTAGTAGTGTAATTGCTGAGTTTTAAAGTAGTTCTATTTTTAAATTTGGGGGGAACCTTTATATTGTTTTCCAGAGTGGTTGCACTAGTTTGCATCCCCACCAAGAGTGCAAGAGGGTCACCCCTTTCTCTGCATCTACACCAATGTCTGTTGTTTCTTGTGTTGTAAATTTTAGCCATTCTGACTGGTGTGAGGTGGTATCTCATTGTAGTTTTGATTTGTATTTCCTTGATGATGAGTGATGTTGAGCATCTATTCATGTGTCTGTTGGCCATCTATGTATCTTCTTGGAAAATGTCTATTCATATCTTCTGCCAATTTTTTAACAGGATTATTTTTTTTTTTGGGTCTTGAGTTTTGTACCTGGTTTATATATTTTGGATACTAACCCTTTATCAGATATGTCATTTGCAAATATCTTCTCCCATTCCAATGGTTGCCTTTTAGTTTGATTGATTGTTTCTTTCACTGTGCAGAAGCTTTTTATCTTGATGAAGTCCAAATAGTTCATTTTTGCATTTGTTTCCCTTGCCTCTGGACGTGTCTAGTAAGAAGTTGCTATGGCAAATGCTAAAGGGATTGCTGCCTGTGTTCCCTCTAGGAATTTGATGGTTTCCTGTCTCACGTATGCTCATTTTTAAATTGGGCTATTTGTACTTTTTTGGTGTTGAGTTGTATAAGTTCTTTATTTGAGTATTAACTCCTTATTGGATAAATTATTTGCAAATATGTTCTGCCATTCAGTAGGTTGTCTCTTAGTTTTGTTGATGGTTCCTTTTTCTGTGGAAAAGTTTTAATATGGTATAGTCCAAATACTTAATTTTGTTTTTGTTTCCTTTGTCAGTGGAGACTTAACATTTCCACTGCCAATGTCAAAGAAATTAGTTTCTATGTTTTCTTTTGGGAATTCTATGGTTTCAGGTCTCACATTTAGGTCTTTAATCCATTTTGAGTTTATTTTTATGTATGGTGTAAGAAAGTGTCCAGTTTCATTCTTTTGCATGTAGCTCTCCAGTTTTCCTAGCACCATCTGTTGAAGAGACTATCTTTTCCCCTATTGTATATTCTTGCATCCTTTTTTGTTTGTCAATTAATGACCATAAAAGCATGGGTTTATTTCTGGGTTTTCTCTTCTGTTCCATTGGTATATATCTTTTTTTGTGTGCCAGTACCATACTGTTTTGATTACTACAGCTTTGTAGTGTGTCTTGAAATCTGTGGTTGTGATACTTCCAGCTTTGTTCTTTTTCAAGATTGCTTTGGCCATTCAGGGTCTTTTGTGCTTCCATACAAATTTTAGTATTATTTGTTCTAGTTCTGTGCAAAATGCTGTTGGTATTTTGATAGTGATTACACTGAATGTTTAGATAGCTTTGGGTAGTATAGACATTTTAACATTATTTGTTCTTCCAATACATAAGCATGGAGTATCTTTCCATTTGTGTTATCTTCAATTGCTTTCATCGGTATTTTGTAGTTTTCAAAGTACAGCTCTTTCACCTGTTTGGTTTATTTCTAGGTATCTTATTTTTATTTTTATAAATGGGATTTTCTTAATTTCTCTCTCTTCTACTTCCTTATTCATGTGTATAAATATAACAGATTTCTTTATATCAATTTTGTTTCTGGTAACTTTAACTGAATTCACTTTCTGCTCGTTTTTTGGTGAAGTTTTTAGGATTTTCTATATATAGTATCATGTCATCTGCAAATAGTGAAAGTTTTTTTTCCTTACCAATTTGGATGCCTTTTATTTCTTTTTATTGTCTGATTGCTCTGACTAGGACTTCGGGTACTGTGTGGAATAAAAATGGTGACAGTTGACGTCCTTGTTCTGTTCCTGACCTTAGAGGAAAAGTTCTGTTTTTCGCTATTGAGTATTATGTTACCTGTGGATTTTTCATATATGACCTTTATTATGTTGAGGTATGTTCCCTCTAAACTTACTTTATTGAGAGTTTTTATCATGAATATACGTTGTACTTTGTCAAATGCTTTTTCTGCATCTATTGAGATATCATATGGTTTTTGTCCTTTCCCTTATTGATGTGATGTATTACATTGATAGATTTACAAATACTGAGCCAACTTTGTGTCCCTGGAATGAATCCCACTTGATTATGGTGAATGATTTTTTAAAATGTACTGTTGGATTTTGCTTGCTAATATTTTGTTGAGGATTTTTGCAGCTATGTTCATCAGAGATATTGGCCTGCAGTTTTCTTTTTTTGTAGTGCTGTCATCTGCTTTTGGTATCAGGGTAATGCTGGCCTCATAGAATCAATTTGGAAACTTTCCTTCCTCTTTTATTTTTTTGGAATATTTTAAGAAGGGTAGGTATTTTTCTTTAAATGTTTGATAGGGGGTACCTGGGTGCTTACTTGGTTGACTCTCAGTTTTGGCTCAGGTCATGATCTAAGGGTTGTGGGATCAAGCCCTGCAGTGGGCTCCACATTGAACATGGAGCCTGGTTGAGATTCTCTCTCTTTCTCTCTCTCCATCTGCCCCTTCCCTGCCTATATGCATTCTCTCTCTCTCTCTCTCTCTCTCTCTCTCAAATAAAAATATAAAAGATGAAAAAGTAAAAAAAAAATTGGTAGACTTCATCTGTGAAGACTTCTGGTCCTGGACATTAGTCTGTTGGGAGTTTTTTGAGTAAATAAGTCCAAGTGTCCATTGACAGATCAATGGATAAAGAAGATGTGGTATGTATGTATGTATATATACATATATATATACACACACACATATGTATATATATATATTCATATATATATATATATATAATGGAATATATATATAATGGAATTCCATTATATATAATGGAATATTATAATTCCAATTATAATTCCATTATATATAATGGAATATTAACCTTAAAAAAGAATGAAATCTTGCCATTTGCAAAAACGTGGATGGAATTAAAGAGTATAATGCTAAGTGAAATAAGTTAGAGAAAGACAAATACCATATGATTTCACCCATGTGTAATTTAAGAAAGAAAACATTAACAAACAAAAAGGAGACAAACACTAGACTCTTAAATATAGAAAAGAACTGGTGGTTGCCAGAGGAGAGGTGGGGGGATAGGTGAAGTAAAGGGGATTAAGAGTATACTTATCTTGATGAGCACTGAGAAATGTATAGAATTGTTGAATCACTAAATTGTACACCTGAGACTATTTTAACACTGTATGTTAATTATATTTCATTAAAAAATATATATTGGAAAGAATCCAGTGATAGAGAACCTCAACTCAGCATGGATTTCATCAATAAGTAGTTGTGTAACCTTGAGAAAGTCCACAAGAAATTTGAAATTTCAACATCCTTTTCCATAAAATTGAGGAACTAAAGCTATATGAACTCTAGCAATAGTCTCCTTATTGATCTATCTGCTTCTGGATTCAGTCTCATCTTCCATTTTGCATTCCTGTTGCCAAAAATAATATACAAATCTGACTAATCTCTTCCAATATTTGTTACAATTTCCTCACTGTAGTCCTTTCCCCTCTAGCTTTAACCACTTACCTACTCCTATATTATGCTCCCACTATACCAAACGACTTGAAATTTTCTGAGTATATCATGCTGTTTTACCCTTTTATTCATCTGAACATATACTGCATGGATTCCCAATCAGCCAAAACTTCTACACCAATATTTCCAACAAATTTCCAGTCATTTTTGAAGCCTAGCTTAGATGGGTGCTTCTTAATGAAACATTTTCTGTCTACCACTGACCTCACTCTCTCCTCTGGGCTATATTTGTAATTTTTTTTATACTTCTATTATTGTTCTTATCCAAATTTGTTGTAATGGATTTGTTTCTTATCTGTCTCCTCTTTGGTGTTAAGCCCTGGTTCGTGCTTGTCTTCTTGCCTATATTTCTTCCACAAATATTTATAGAACGCTTACTTTTGTCAGGCACTGTTCTAGGCCTAGAGGGATACAACAATGAACAAAACATACAAGAATATCTGTTTTTATAGAGCTTCTATTTCTTATTCATGTATCCCTAGAACATAGTACAGACACATTTAGTATGTAAGCAAGAAATAGTTGTTGGATTGAAGTCATGAAACTATTATGGCTAAATCTGAAATGTCCATATTTTCTTCTCCCTTCTCACACTGTATGTGATATTCTACTTGTATATGAATTAATGTTTAGTTCTAATACTCAATCGGTGTTTCTTACTTTCCTAATTTTGTATACTTTTGTCTCCGTCTGTTGTGTCTATCAAACACCATTGCGTATAAAACAGCTTCTGAAAGTGCTATGATGTCTTGGTTGCCTTGTTTAGACCTGGCGCATTGAAAGAAGTGCTCATTCATTCATTTAATTAGTAAATATTTATTGAACACCTGCTATTACTAGGCACTGTGAAACACATGGAGTATAAAATGTCAAACAATATAGGTGTATTTCTGCCTTCTTGGAGCTTACACTCTAGTGATGAAGATAAGCAGTAAACAAGTATCTAATTATAATAGCATATGACAATTACTATAGAGAAAATAAGCAGGGGACTGGGATAATGTTGGAGGAGTCACCAACTAAAGTACAATGGTTCATGAAGGCTTCTCTGAAGAGGTGACATTTAAGTTGAAACTTCTGGGATGAAAAATACACAACTATGTAAACTGTTAGGGGACTAAGCATTGGGAGAAGAAGGAACCAAATGTGCCAACCTTCTGAGGTGGCAAAGAGCACCTGCAGAAAAGGGCAGTGTAGCTGGACTTTAGAGAGTGAGTAAGGAGGTAATTAAATTAGAGAAATAGCAGAAGGCAAAATAATGCAGGGTCTTATGTGCCATGCTAAGGCACTTAGAGTATATCCAGAGGAAACAAGGAATCATTGAAAAGTTTTGAGCTGGAGAGTGACATAATCAGACATGTGTTTTCAAAATCTCACTCAGGAAGCTGTGTAGGGAATAGAGTGGGTATAAATGAAAATGCATGGATAGTAGTTGGGGGCAGCTTCAGTGGTCTAGGAGAAAGATGGTAGCGACCTTAAGTAGTGTGATTCCAGGGAAGATGAAGAGAAATGTCATATTGTTGAATTCTGGAAATCACATTAATTACACTTACAATTGGATTTAATGTGGGAGTGGGGAGTAAACAGTGCTGCCCAGGTTCTGGCTGGGTGGAGATGTCATATGTTGAGATAGGGATTACATAGGTTATAGGAGACAAGTTGGATGGATGGGAAATGCATTTTTAATGACGATGATCATGATGATAATAATGATGACACAGTGGAAGCAGTGGTGGTGGTCTTACCATAGTTGGAGAAAAATAAACAGGAAATATGGCAACTGTCAATGATTTTCTTTAGCTTGCTGAAGAAAGTCCAACGTATTTCAAATATTTCAATTTTGCAAGTCATCTTGATGCTTGAACTAAGAAAATATGTTTTTTCTTGTCTATTCTCCCTCCCTAAAGTGACCAGGATTACATTTTTCTCTAAATATTAAGAATTAGGATATCCCTCTCACAATCCAGAAAGCTGTGAGAATATTCAAGTCATAAAGAATAGACTCCTTCTCAAAAAGTAACAACTTCTCATTTTTTTCACAATTTTATTATATACTTATTTTTTTAATTTACATCAAAGTTAGCATGTAGTGCAACAATGATTTCAGGAGTATATTCCTTAATGCCCCTTACCCATTTAGCTCATCTCCCCTCCCACAACCCCTCCAGTAACCTTCCATTCTCCATATTTGAGTCTCTTATGTTTTGTTCCCGTCCCTGTTTTTATATTATTTTTGCTCCTCTTCCCTTATACTTTGTTTTGTCTCTTAAAGTCCTCATGCAAGTGAAGTCATATTGTATTTATCTTTCTCTGACTGACTAATTTTACTTAGCATAATACCCTCTAGTTCCATCCATGTAGTTGCAAATGACAAAATTTCATTCTTTTTGAATGCTGAGTAATGTTCCATTGTATATATATGCCATATCTTTTTTAAATATAATTTATTGTCAACTTGGTTTCCATACAACACCCAGTGCTCATCCCAAAACATGCCCTCCTCCCTGCACATCACCCACTTTCCCCTCTCCCGCACCCCCCCCCCATCTACCCTTAGTTTGTTCCCAGTCCTTAAGGGTCTCTTATGGTTTGCCTCCCTCCCTCTCTGTAACTTTTTCCCCCCTTCCCCTCCCCCCATGGTCTTCTGTTAAGTTTCTCAAGATCCACATATGAGTAAAAACATATGGTATCAGTCTTTTTCTGCCTGGCTTATTTCACTTAGCATTAGACCCTTCAGTTCTATCCACGTTGCTGCAAATGGTCAGATTTCATTCTTTCTTATTGCCAAGTAGTATTCCATTGTTGTATATATACCACATCTTCTTTATCCATTCATCCATCGATGGACATTTGGGCTCTTTCCATACTTTGGCTATTGTTGAAAGTGCTGCTATAAACATGGGGGTGCATGTGTCCCTTCGAAACAGCACACCTGTATCCCTTGGGTATTTACCTAGTAATGCAATTGCTGGGTCTTAGGGTAGTTCTATTTTTAATTTTTTGAGGAACCTCCATACTGTTTTCTAGAGTGGCTGCACCAGTTTGCATTCCTACCAACAGTGCAAAAGAGTTCCTCTTTCTCCGCATCCTCACCAACATCTGTTGTTGCCTGAGTTGTTAATGTTAGCCATTCTGAAAGGTGTGGGGTGGTATCTCATTGTGGTTTTGATTTGTATTTCCCTGATGATCAGTGATGTTGAGCATTTTTTCATGTGTCACTTGGCCATCTGGATGTCTTCCTTGGAGAAGTGTCTATTCATGTCTTTTGACCATTTCTTCACTGGATTATTTGTGTTTTTGTGTGTGTGTTTGAGAAGTTCTTTATAGATTTTGGATACTAACCCTTTATCTGATATGTCGTTTGCAAATATCTTCTCCCATTATGTTGGTTGTCTTTTAGTTTTGCTGATTGTTTCCTTCGCTGTGCAGAAACTTCTTATTTTGTTGAGGTCCCAGTAGTTCATTTTTGCTTTTGTTTCCCTTGCCTCTGGAGATGTGTTGAGTAAGAAGTTGCTGTGACCAAGATCAAAGAGTTTTTTCCTGCTTTCTCCTCAAGGATTTTGATGGCTTCCTGTCTTACATTTAGGTCTTTCATCCATTTCGAGTTTATTTTTGTGTATGTTGTAAGAAAGTGGTCCAGGTTCATTTTTCTGCATGTCGCTGTCAAGTTTCCCCAGCACCATTTGCTGAAGAGACTGTGTTTATTCCATTGGATACTCTTTCCTGCTTTGTCAAAGATTAGTTGGCCATACATTTGTGGGTCCATTTCTGGGTTCTTTATTCTGTTCCTTTGATCTGAGTGTGTGTTTTTGTGCCACTATCATATTGTCTTGATGACTAAAGCTTTGTAATACACTTTGAAGTCCAGTATTGTGATGTCTACTGCTTTGGTTTTCTTTTTCAAGATTGCTTTGGCTATTCAGGGTCTTTTCTGGTTCCATACAAATTTTAGGATTATTTGTTCTAGCTCTGTGAAGAATGCTGGTGTTATTTTGATAGGGATTGCATTGAATTTGTAGATTGCTTTGGGTAGTGTTGACATTTTAACAATATTTGTTCTTCCTATCCAGGAACATGGAATCTTTTTCCATTTTTTGTGTCTTCCTCAATTTCTTTCATAAGCTTTCTATAGTTTTCAGTCTATAGATTTTTCACCTCTTTGGTTAGATTTATTCCTAGGTATTTTGTGGTTTTTGGTGCAATTGTAAATGGGATCAATTCCTTGATTTCTCTTTCTGTTGCTTCATTGTTGGTGTATAGGAATGCAACCGATTTCTGTGCGTTGATTTCACATCTTGAGATTTTGATGAATTCATGGATCAGATCTAGCAGTTTTTTTGTGGAATCTTTTGGGTTTTCCGTATAGAGTATCATGTCATCTGTGAAGAGTGAAAGTTTGTCCTGCTCCTGGCTGATTTGGATGCCTTTTATTTCTTTGTGTTTTCTGATTGCTGAGGCTAAGACTTCCAATGCTATGTTGAATAACAGTGGCAGGAGTGGACATCCCTGTCTTGTTCCTGACCTTAGGGGGAAAGATCTATTTTTCCCCATTGAGAATGATATTAGCATTGTGTCTTTCATACATGGCTTTTATGATCTTGAGGTATTATCCTTCTATCCCTACTTTCTTAAGGAACAACTTCTCATTTTTTATTAGATTGTACAAATAGAATACCATTCTCAAACTAGATAATATGACCCAGGCAATATATCCCTAAATTAGTGTCATCAAAAAAAGGTCAAGACCTCCCTACATAAAAATCACCTGGGAATGCTGGTTTAGAATGAGAATACTTGCCAACAAACTAACCATAGTCTCTGAATGGGGCTCAGGAATCTCAGTTGTGTTATAGGCTGACATTTGAAAAGTATTTCTATAGAGGAGGTATTCTCAAACTTTTTGGTGCTTTGGTCCTTCTTAGTAGCCAGGTGAAGCCCATGGATCCTTCCTCAGGAAACTGTTTATGCATAAAATAAAATACATAGGATGACAAAGGAAGCCAATTATATTGAAATTCACTTGTTCAAAATATTTTTTAAAAATATGTATAATAATTGACATGCTTTTATTAACACATTAATGAGACCTAGTAGCAAGTATTATACTATCATAGTTTGAAGTAGAGGATGAGTGTAAATAATAATCTAAGACCTCTGCCACAATTGTAATACAATATAAAATTATCTGTGATTTCTATTAGTGATGAAGTTACAGGCTTAGTTAATGCTACTATGGTTTATTGCCTAGATTCATAATGGAAAGAAATGCTAAATTTTCTTCGGAAGTAAGTGGAAATCATGGTACAATTTTTTTCCATCCAAGTTCATACACACCAGGCTTAGAACCCCTGACTTGGAAGTTGTACGCAAGTAGTACAGAGATTAGTGAGGATGTAGTGAAGATAAGAGCTGGACTGGAGATACTAGTCAGGGGAGCAAAGTTGAGGTATGCAGGCAGGGGACCTCAGTATTTGGTATCATTAATTTAAATAATTAAAGGAGAAGTTGGGGACCCAAATATTCCTCCATTGTTAGACTTTCAATTATTTTGTTTGGCTGTTATGCCCTTGAATGTAGCTGAGTGGGATTATCTGCACACCCTTGTTGTTGTCCCCTCCTCTTGCAGCCAGGCTCCTTCAGAGGTTAGCTATAAGTTTAGATTGTCACTTTTTTGTGGCTCTGAGAGAGGAACAATTTACAGGATGGAGAAAGGCATTGGAGGATGAGGGACTAACATGTGCAGTAATAAGAGTCAGAAAACAGGCTGATATTAAAAACAGAAGTTCAGAGTAGCTGAGGTTGTGGGTAGGTGAGTGAAGAAGCAGAAGATGAAGCTGGAGAGGTGGGCTAGCCAAAGTTTATAGAGGACCTTCCAACTGCATATGTGACTTTGGATTTCATGATGGTATTAGCAGGGAGCCAGAGGAGAACTTTATGATAAAGAAAGACGTGGTAAGGTGTATTTCTTATTAAAATAAATCTGCACGCAAAATGAAAAATGGATTGGAAAAAGGCAGGCTATTTCTGAGGCTTTGGTAAGAACCCAATGAGAAAAATATGTGCTCTCTGAAGTGAGGTTATGGTGATGGGACAGAGAAGAGGAAACAGATATGAGAGATGTTAATAATTGATTTGGGGATAATGCTATGAAGAAGAGGATTTTGGGGTTTCTTTGAAGGTTGTAGCTCTGAAGTTCAGGTGAATGGAAACACCTTGAATAGAGGTACCAATCATGAGAAGCACAGCAAGTTTTGGGAGATTTTTAGTTTTGTTTTGGATAGCCTTTTTTTTTTTTAAGATTCTATTTTTAAGTAATATCTACACCCAATATGGGGCTTGGACTCACAACCCTGAGATCAAGGTCACATGCTCCATCAACTAAGCTGACCAGGTGTCGCTGGATAGCCTCAATTTTAACAGCCTTCTAAACATCAAATAAGAGTTGAATAGAGTTTTCATTTTTACCATTATTCCTAGTAATCCTTTAGGCAAATGATGTGAAACATTCTTTTTCTCTAGAAATTGACAGATTGTCTTTACAGGAACTATTGGACAGTTAGGTTTCAGAAATACATAGGATTAGGCATTGTATTGTTCTTTTAGTACACTTTAATGAAATGTCAGTCAAAGGCTCTCCTTCAAATAGTTATAGTTGTATAGTTAATTCTTCTGGAAAAAATACTTCATAGACTTGTGGTAATGGATTGTGTCAGTGAGAATCTCAGTAGGCTTGTCTTCTTATATCAAGTGCTTAGACATTTTTTGTATTCTCCATTGCCTTTCTACCATAGCTGCTTGGAGACAGAAGATTGTAGGTAAGGTGGGAGCAAGAAGCAAAAGTGGTGTGCAGCCAGTTTTTACAAAAGTTATGTCGCTTGATTACTATTCCTACCAATTGGTGTAGACATAAGGGGAACTGACTAGTTGCAGTCATCTCCATATTCATTATCCTTTCAGGTTTTGGAGTCTAGGTTAAGGGGAGTGTTTTACTGTGAAAATGGGATGCTAAAATGCAGCATTGACTTTTAAAAGAATTGTGAAGGAAGTGATGTTGCCTTTGGTGTTCTTTTTCCTCTGTCTGGCTATTCCAAATCCCTGTACTTGGTGCCTTTCTGTTAGGTCCTAGTAGGGTCACAGACCCCACTTCAGGATCTTGCCTAGACTTGCACTCTGTAGTAGACATCATTCCTTTGACCTTTCTCATTCCATGATAAAACTTGCTGTTCCTATATTTGATAAACTATGCTCTGTACATATTTATGGTTAGTCATACTTCAAAATGTGCTATAACTTCCAAGTAACAATTTCATTTTAAGAAGGGTCTTGAAATAATGCTTTAACCTAAAGAAGTTACTCTATTGGTAGGGACTTTAGGTGCTATGTGGTTGTGGCTCAGTGGTCTTTCTTATCGATTCTTAAGAATTATTGATAGCATACACATGTGAAAGACATTGAGAATATACAGAAGAAAATGTATTGTTTTTATAAAGGCTGAGGGAATAGTGAGTAGAAGTAGATTTATAAGGCAGACTTCATTTGTAGAAGCTTTAGCAAAGGAGAGATGAGTTATTTTTGAAGGTGGTAATAGAGTTATTGCATATTTAGCAGAAATGACTTTGAGGGAAGGGATTATGCCTTAAGTTTGTGTTTTTCATGAGGCCTGGAAGAGTAATGTATGCACAGTGTGTAGTGAAATTTTAAATGAATGAGCAAATCCATGCAGGATAATTACTGATTAAAAAAAAACCCTTCTATATGTTTATTTGTTGTACCTTGAATAATCTCCCAAACCAAGATAGAATTTTTAAAAATTTCCATGGATTTAGTATATATGTAATCATTTAAAGAGGTTGGTTTAAATACCCAATGAATTGGGAAAAAATGAAAACCTGCTTATTCCTCAATGAACTCCAGATTGAAGGAAATTCTGACACCTATTAAGTAATGCTGATGAAGGAGTCTTTAGGTTGTCTGTTTATCTCCATATGAGAAGGTAAGATTATTTTGTGTGTTTTGTTTGTTTTTTTAAATGTTGACAAGAAGCACATTTTGAAGAAACTCTTTAACAGGGACTTTGCAATGTAAGCAGGTCACCTTATAATATTCACACTTCTTTAACTGCAATATTGCGTATGTGTCTTTGATGGGTCTCTTATGGAAGGTGCATTGACATTCTTCTCCCTCCTAGTGTTGGTGTAATATTTTTACAGGACAGCAGAGGGTACTGTGAATATATCCTGATGTAAGGTATGAACAGGAAGAAATATGTTTGCTTTAGCTTTGATTCATACTCTAGAGCAGTTGCCCAGAATGATGTAGGAGACTGTCAGTCATGTAGCAAACCCTGCCCACATTTCCTGTCTCTTTTCAAAACTGCAATAACTAATAACATTTTGCCTACTTAGGGTCACTAACGTAGTTTTTGTATATAAAGATGATGATAAGCCACCAGCAGTTGATGGTAGCTCTGATTTTTTTCACTAGTAGATGGGTTGCATTTGAGCTTTTCACTTAGTGTATTTCCCTAAGGACCAATGTAATGCCTCAGGGACAATGGTCAAGGTGAGGCTTTTGGTCCATGGCTGTGCTACAGAACAAATTTAATTGGCCTACATGGGATCTAACTGTAATTTTGACCTCAGTGTTGTGCTCAATTTAGCTGAGTAAGGTTGCTTGGGGAAACCAATGGATCTCAAAGGGCAGAACTCAAAAAACTGTGCCATGTCTATTTAGTCAATGGACAAAAATATAGTTGAAGAGCAAGCAGATGTCACCTGTTGAGATGACAACATACAGTTTTACGACCTGCTTTATGTATCTCTTAAGGAAATAAGATCCTGGAATTTTGTATTCAGTTTCTACCCACAGTATCCCATTGTTTTCTTTAATGTTAGCCTTGTAAGTCAAAACTGATCCTCAAATTGTTTGTCACAACTTTCAGCTTGATTGAGACTTTGTAAGCTTTTAAACAATGTTTTATCTTTGTAAGGTCTAAAAATTGCCTTTATCTTGCTTTGTCGTTTGCATTTAGCCATAGCCTACAATAATCTATTGATAGCATACTACCCTTACTATTTAAAAGTAAAATACTATGATCTATTAGGAAGACTGTTTTATAATTTTCTAGATTAAGGTCAACAGCAGTAACATGAGCTCTAGACATTTTGTATCATGGTCTGTCATCTAGGTCATTTTCTCAGGCTGCTTGGTAGAAGTCATCCATTCTGAATATACATTGGTTCCAGGGGACAGTTTGCTTGTGGAATAGTCCAAAATTACACTTTTAGACTTATAAAATAGAGTTAAGGGTACTAGTCTGCTGGAACCAGCAGATGTATTACTTACATCTTGAAAGTAATATAACATTGTATGTTAACTACACTGGAATTAAAATTTTTAAAAATTGGAAAAAAAGAGGTGCCTGGGTGGCTCAGTTGGTTAAGCATCTGATTCTTTTTTTTCAAGTTTTTATTTTATTTATTTATTTATTTTTAATTTTTTAAATTTTTTTTAAATATATTAAATTTATTGTCAAATTGGTTTCCATAGAACACCCAGTGCTCATCCCAACAGGTGCCCTCCTCAATACCCACCACCCCTTCCTCCCACCCCCCATCAGCCCTCAGTTTGCTCTCAGTTTTTAAGAGTCTCTTATGCTTTGACTCTCTCCCACTCTAACATTTTTTTTTCCTTCCCCTCCCCCATGGGTTCATGTTAAGTTTCTCAGGATCCCAGACCCATAACCAGCAAAGAAATGGAATCAGTTATCAAAAATCTCCCAACAGATAAGAGTCCAGGACCAGATGGCTTCCCAGGGGAGTTCTACCAGACATTTAAAGCAGAGATAATACCTATCCTTCTCAAGCTATTCCAAAAAATAGAAAGGGAAGGAAAACTTCCAGACTCATTCTATGAAGCCAGTATTACTCTCATTCCTAAACCAGACAGAGACCCAGTAAAAAAAAAAGAGAACTACAGGCCAATATCCCTGATGAATATGGATGCAAAAATTCTCAATAAGATACTAGCAAATCAAATTCAACAGCATATAAAAAGAATTATTCACCATGATCAAGTGGGATTCATTCCTGGGAAGCAGGGCTTGTTCAACATCATGCTTGCAAATCAAGCATCTGATTCTTGATTTTGACTCAGTCATGATCTCATGGTTTGTGAGATTGAGCCTTGCATTGGATTCTGCGGTAACAGTGTGGAGCCTGGTTGAGATTCTCTGTTTCCCTCTCTGCCCCTCCCCTGCTTGCTCTCTATTTTTCTGTCTGTCTGTCTCTCTCCCTCTCAAAATAAATAAATAAACTTAAAAATAGAAAAAAAAATTGATTGTGTACATTTTTCCCGATGCTGTGTTGAATGACATAAGAGTGGTAGCCTTAAATTAGCTATGGTGGGACTACTTACACTACAAGTATAGGCAAAGGCTGTCAACCAGAGCTTCCCCTCCCTTTGGAGACCTGGTTGTTAAACATTTACCAGCACACCACTGCCTAAGGGCCATTATTCCAGCCACTGAGGCATATTCCCGAGTGGACTTGACATATTTCATTCTAGTCCTAGGATTGAACCTGACCCAGACTTCCCAGGGTATTTTTGGCAATCTTGTGTAATAAGTCATTCGAATCCACATTTCTTTTTAAATTTTTTATGTTTATTTATTTTTGAGAGAGAGAGAATGAAGGAGGGGCAGAGAGAGAGAGAGGGAGATACAGAATCTGAAGCAGGCTCCAGGCTCTGAGCTGTCAGCATAGAGCCCAATGTGGGGCTCAAACCCATGAACTATGAGACCGTGACCTGAGCCAAAGTTGGGTGTTTAACCGACTAAGCCATCCAGGCGCCCCTCAAATCCATACTTTTGAAACTGAGAAACCACTAAGTCATTTGAAGGATGAAGGGTGAGGATGGGGCTGAATTACCACTCAGTTTATTTGCATTCATAGCAATGTTGTCTAACAGACTGATTCCAGGTGCTAGCCATTTACTGTAAATAAGAAATGTGGAATCTTTTGTTGCTGAAACAATTTATCAAACAAGTACCTTCCTGTCCATTCATGGCAAAGGAATGAGAGGAACAAAAGAAGTCCTCAACTTGAGTATATTCTGTAAGTGGTTTAGCTCCCTGGCAGGCACTGATGTATGTGTATCCATCCCATCCCTGCAGATTCTCTTGGCTTAATTATTGTCAAAACACTGTGTAAATAGTCAGTGATATTGAAGATAGCAATTTTCATAAACTGTATTCTTTATTTTTTGACAAAAAAGGACTTCCTGTCTTTTTCAGAAGAATGCCTCAGACACCTGGGTTTTAGTGCTTTCATTTTTAGAGTGAGCATTCACCCTACTTGGCAGTTAATATTTTTGACATTCAGAACACTTTTGGAATAGTTTTTGACTTTACAAACTTTTTTTACCAGTAGAAGTATGTATGTATGTATGTATGTATGTATGTATGTATTTATTTTCAACGTTTATTTATTTTTGGGACAGAGAGAGACAGAGCATGAACGGGGGAGGGGCAGAGAGAGAGGGAGACACAGAATCGGAAACAGGCTCCAGGCTCTGAGCCATCAGCCCAGAGCCTGACGCGGGGCTCGAACTCACGGACCGCGAGATCGTGACCTCGCTGAAGTCGGACGCTTAACCGACTGCGCCACCCAGGCGCCCTGGTGGAAGTATTTATAACACATATATTAGAAAAATGTATAATTTTATTACAAAGCATTTCAGAAGCTAAATACATGAATGGAAATTAGGACAAAAGATATAAATGAAGCTATTTACAGAAAAAAAGGAAATATAAGTAGTCAATAAATATGTGAAAAGATGCTCTATCTCACAATTGAAAATGCAAATAAAAATTAAAGTAATATAATCTGAGAATTTATCTTATAAAAATATATGATTATAATACACATATACATATGATTATAATACACATATATGCATGCATGGGTATTCATTATAACATTGTTTTATTTATATATAAAATGTCTGGAAGGATACGTATCAAGCAGTTAGCATTAGATACCTCTGTTGATTGTGGAAAGGTGATATGAAAAGGGAGGATAACACTCTTCACTATATACACTTCTGTACCATTTGAATATATAATAATTACAGATAATTACTTTTGTGTCTAAACTATATTGGAAATAGTTTTGTTTTTCTACTGTTCTATAAGCTTGTGCCTCGTTACCAACAATGTACTTTGAACTTATTTCTATTTCACTCTTCTTAACTGCTACACAACATTTCGCCTTGTAGATGAGCTATCATCCATCCATCCATTCACCCACATATTCATCTATTTGCCTACCTGCCCACTAAATTATTTTTTGCTTGCTTATTTAAACCATTTCTTTTCCAAGTTATAGACACAATGCTTGTCCTTGGCTAAAACAAAACAAACAAGCAAATAAAAATAACAAAAAAGTGGGGTGCCTGTGTGTCTTAGTAATTGAGCATCTGGCTCTTGGTTTCAGATCGGGTCAGGGTCTCATGGTTTGTGGGTTCAAGCCCTGCATCAAACTCCTGCTTGGGAATATCTCTCTCCCTCTCTCTCTTCCCCTTCCCCACTTGTGCACGTGCATGCATGCTTTCTTTCTCTCTCTAAATAAATGAACATTTAAAAAAATTAACAAAAAAATGCAGTTGGAGAAGACTATAGAAGGAAAAAACTACAGCCTAGTCTCATTCTCCAAAGGCAACCACTGCTAACAGTTTCTGTTTTAGTGGTTACTTTTATAACATTAAACAATATGCTTATTATTGTAACAGTATTGATATAAATATTATTATAATAAAACATGCTTATACCTTCATTGTCTCTTTTCCTTTCCTCCCCACCTTTCCTATTCCCTCATTCCCCCACTTTTTTTTTTGTTTTTTGTTTTTGTACCAGGCTCAGAAGAAGTCCATATGAGAAAATCTAACCCTGACATAGTTCATGATTTGGGACATTTGACGAAGATAGGGAAAGGTGTATAAGTAAAGAATACAATTAAAGGGTACTCAGCCTTGAAAAGAATGGGCAGAATCAGAGAGGGAAATAGATACAGTTAGAGCATGGAGAACCAATCAGGAAATGTAGGCTTTTCCCTGTACCAGCCCCTTACCTAGAACCTGAGAGGGTAGGTTGCTCTTTAGTGTTTCAGCAATAGCTGAAATCTCACCCAGGGTTCCTGGTACTCTTAATGGCATGATAAAGTGGAAAGGACATGGGTTTGGAGTCCAAAAGACTTGATTTTGAATCTTACCTCTACCACTATTTAGCTATGTGATCTTGGGGGCAATTTGATTAAATTTGATACTTTGGGTCCCAGTATACTTATCTGTAAATAGGCAGTAATATTTTGCTCAACACTACTCTTATGAGATTTAGATGATGAGGATGATGGCAATTAATATTTATTGACTATTTACTATATAGCAGGTTTGATTCTTATTTTTTTCTTCAGTTTATTCATTTATTTTGAGAGAGAAAGTGCAAGTTGGGGAGGGTCAGAGAGAGAGGGTGAGAGAGAGAATCCCAAGCAGTCTCCACAATGACAAAGCAGAGCCCAGTGTGGGTCTGGAACCTACAAATGAAACAGTGAGATCATGACCTAAGAAAAAGTCAGAGGTTTAATCTACTGAGCCACCCAGGTGCCCTACCAGGTGTGATTCTAAATGCTTTATGCTTAGGAAGTGCCTTATGTAACAGTACCTAGAAGAGAAAGTTATTGTTGTTATCTCATTTACAGATGAAAATGTATGAGATGCAAACAGATTAAATAACTTGCCCAGAGCCTACAGCTAACAAATGACACAGGCAGGACTTATACTGAAACAATCTGACTGCAGATTGTACAGTTATACTGCACAACACACATATAAAGTAAGGTACCTGGTATGGTATATTACACATAATAGTGTTCAGTATATATTTGTTTTATTCTTTTCCTCTTAGAATGACTGATTTTGCTCTTCCAACCCAAAGGAGACTGTGTGACATTATACAAGGTCATACTCTTTCTATTTTTTTCAGAGAAGCAAGATATTAAATACTTTGCTTTAAACTTTGAATTTCTATACAAAGTATTAGGTATTACTGTTTAAGGCATTAACAATACCTTGGATCAGAGTAACCAGTTACGTTTCCTAAAGATATGAGCAATAGCCTATCACTTTCTGCCTACAGCATTCAAACTCACGTATGTAGGAAGCTTGACAACATTTCCTAGATACTCACATTCCCCATAGTGTCCAGAGGAATATGTACAAATCGAACCACAAAAATAGATCCATGCCTTCTGGAGTTCCCCAAAGCAGATAGACAAGTCAAGTAACAAACCTGTTTCACATAAGAAATACATCTGTATTTTTGTGGGAAAAAACAAACAAACAAACAAACTATGGTCCCCAGAGAAGGAGAAAAAAATAGTGAAGGAAACAATGGTAGGTCTCAGAGAATTTATTTGGAAGTCAGATGAGAGAAATGTCCAAACTCATCTCCCTGCATTCATTTTTTTCCACTCCAATCAGAGGGGTAGCCAGGATCTAAAACTAGGCAAAGTGAATCTGTGGCTTCTGGAAGATCAAGCAAGTAAGAAAGTGCCACTTTTTGACTACCACTTTTTTTGCTACCATTTTTGTATGTTTTAAGCTACTTTCATACTGCTTCAGCAAAGTTTTTTCATCATTTTCTTAATGTCCATCATTTGAAAAATGATACCGGTTTTTGAGAATGCTACCCAACTAACTCTGCTTCTGATTTTAATCCATTCTTAGCAGCTAGAGTGATCTGTTCCAAAATGGTAAGTCAGATCATCTCACTTCCTTAAACCTTTGGTTCCCACTGCACTAAGGATAAGGTCCAAATTCCTTACCAAGGCCTATGATACTCCGCAGATTTTGCCTCCTGCTTACTTCTTATGACTTTCTCTCCTACCACTCTTCTATACACATTCTCTGCTCCAATTACATCGATCTGTCTTTAGTTTCTGAATCAGACCATTCTAATTCAGCCCTTGCTATCTTATTCCCTCTAGCTGGAACATTGTTCCTTTGCCTAGTTAAACCTTACCCATTCTTCAAAGCTCATATCAAGTGTAATTTCTTCAAGCAAGACTTCTTTGACCACCACATACTATACTGGAGCTCTGAGCACCGTGCATATCTCTTTTTCATGCTTTCTATAATTGTAATTAATTAAGATGTCAGTTTCTTTCAATACAATGTTAGCTTCATGAGGACAAGGATCATGACTGTCTTCCTCAAAATACTGTATCCTCAGTGTTTGTGAAGTACATATTGTTGATTTTCAGTATTTATCAAGTGAATTAAATTAAGGGATATTTAGGTTGTGGTTGTCTTTTGTGGGTATGTGCATGAGCATGTATGCATGAGCATGTATATATGTGTGGAGGTGGAATTTATGACCCTCTGGCATAATCCTGTAATTGACCTCAAAGTTAGTAATTCAAATGGTTTGTTTCTGATTTACCAACGTCCAAACAGTCCTTTGGTAGGCCCAACTGAATATAAAATATAAAGTTGAAAATATTTGAAGGATTAATAAATTTCTTATGAAAAATATCTCTATATAGATATACACTGGGTAGCAATATATGCCCAGAATTTAGCTCCTTTATTAAAGTTTAGTTGGAGAATAGAGAAATTTGTTAGGGAGTATAGATCAGTATGCTCAATAAAAATCTTGCCAACTTTTCTATCTATAAAGCATGTCTTTAGGCTATAACTCAGTAAAAAATAAAGCGCTCTTTTAATTGCAGATGAATTATCAGTTCCTGCCAGTTTGTTGCTTTAAAGATAATGCAATTTGCTAAGCTCAGTTGGACCACATTGTCTCTTATTGAATCTTTGATTATTCCAGTTGTGGTGTTTTGTAGCTATCTGTTGAGACAATTCCTTGCATGCAGAACTGGGTTGGGCAGTGGAGAGCTGATTTTAATTTTATTGAGGGAAATACTTCAATTAGTCTTAAAAACATGAATGCATGTTTCCAGTTTAACAGCAGATGATCAGACCTGATGTCTGGATAGTGTTATGTTAAGTGAAATAAGTCATACAGAGAAAGATAGATACCATATGTTTTCACTCTTATGTGGATCCTGAGAAACTTAACAGAAGACCATGGGAGAGGGGAAGGGAAAAAAAAGGTTAGAGAGGGAGGAAGCCAAAACATAAGAGACTCTTAAAAACTGAGAAGAAACTGAGGGTTAATGGGGGGTGGGTGATGGATATTGAGAAGAGCACCTGTTGGGATGAGCACTGGGTGTTGTATGGAAACCAATTTGACAATAAACTTCATATATTGAAAAAAAAGAAATATAATTTATATGCTATATATTTCATTGATTTAAAGTATATAATTTCATAGTATTTAGTATATTCAGAGTTGTACAACTATTACCACTATCTTATCCCTTGAAACTGCCAACCTGCTTTATGTGCCTATGAATTTGCCTATTCTGGACATTTCATATAAATGGAATTATTCAATGTGTGGTTTCCTGTGACTGTCTTCTTTCACTTAGAATATTTCCAACATTCATCTAAACTGTAACACATTATCATTACTTCATTCCTTTTCATTGTCTAATAAGATTACATTGTATACCACATTTTATTTATCCATTCCACAGTTGATAGACATTTGAATTATTTTTACTTTTTGGCTATTACAAATAATAATGATATTAAACATTCTTGTATATTTTTTGTGTGTGGATATGTATTTTCAATTGTTTTAAGAATATACTTAGAAATAAAATTTCTGGATAATATGGTGATCCTGTTTAACCTTTTAAGGAACTGCCAAAATGTTTTCCAAAGCAGTTGTACCATGTTACATTACCACCACCAGTGTATGAAGGCTTCATTTTTTTTTTTTTTTACATTCTCACCAAAACTTGTTATTATATCTTTTATTATAGGCATCCTAGTGGGTAAGAAGTGGTATCTCATTGTAATTTTCATTTTTTAATGGCCAATGATGTTGAGCATCTTTTCATGTGGTTATTGGCTATTTGTATACCTACCCATTTGAAGAAATGTCTATTCAAATATTTTATGACTTTTTAATTGGATTATTTGTATTTTTATTGTTGAGTTGTAAGAGTTCTTTATTTATCCTAGATATAATTCCCTTATCAGATATGTGATTTACAAATATTTTCTCTCACTCTATGGGTTGTCTTTTTATTTTCTTGATAGTATGATTTGTAGCATATAATCTTTCATTTTCAGGGAATTCAATTTATCTACTTTTTAAAAAATTTTTCTAATGTTTATTTTTTTTTGGAGAGAGATACAGAGCTCAAGTTGGGGAAGAGCAGAGAGAGAGGGAGGAACAGAATCCGAACAGGCTCTGAGCTGTCAGCACAGAGCCTGACGCAGGGCTTAAACCCACAAACTGTGAGATCATGACCTGAGCTGAAGTCCTTTGCTTGACTAACTGAGCCACCCAGGCACCCCTTCAATTTATCTATTTTTTGATGCTTGTACTTTTTTTATTATTTTTATTTTTATTTTTTAAATATATTGTCAGGTTGGCTAACATACAGTATATACAGTGTGCTCTTGGTTTTGGGGGTAGATTCCCGTGATTCATCAGTTACATACAACACCCACTGCTCATCCCAACAAGTGCCCTCCTCAATGCCCATCACCCACTTTCTCCTCTCCCCTCTCCCCCCACATCAGTCCTCAGTTTGTTCTCTGTATTTAAGCGTCTCTTATGGTTTGCCTCCCTACCTCTCTGTCTGTAACTATTTTTTCCATTCCCTTCCCCGCATGGTCTTCTGTTAAGTTTCTCAAGTTCCACATATGAGTGAAAACATATGGTATCTGTCTTTCTCTGACTGACTTATTTCACTCAACATACCTTCAAGTTCCATCCACGTTGCTGCAGATATGATGCTTGTACTTTTAATGTCATGTCTAAGATTTTTTGCCTAAACCAAAGTCACAAAGATTTATTCCTATATTTTATAATAAGTATTATACTATCTTAGCTCTTACATTTAGGCCTATGATCCATTTTGAGTTAATTTTTGTATGTGATGTAAGAGACCTAAATTCTTCTGGATGTAGCTATCCAGTTGTTCTTGTACTATTTGTTGAAAAGGCCGTTTTCACTGAATGGTCTTGGTAGCCTTGTTGAAAATCAATTGATCAAAAATTATGCTCTGAACTCTCGATTCTGTCCATGGATCTTCATGTTACCCTTATATCAGTACCACACTATCTTGATCTGATGCCTCAGGATTTTTTATATACATTATAATGTCATCTGCAAACTGACATAGTTTTATTTTTTCCTTGAATCTGGATACCTGTTATTAATTTTCTTGCCTTATTGCCTGTCTATAATCTCCAGTATAATGTTGAATAAAAGTGGTAACAGCAGACATCCTTGTTTTTGATCTTAAGGGGAAAGACTTCAGTATTTCATCATTAAGTATAATGTTACCTATGAGTTTTTCGTGGATAGCCTTTATCAAACCAAGGAGAAAGGATGTTGGATTTTTTGAAATGCTTTCTCTGCTTCTATTGAAATGATTATGTGATTAATTTTCTTTATTGAGATGGTGTATTACATGGATTTATTTGTAGATGTTAAACCAACTTTGCATTCCTAGGATAAATCATAGTTTGCCATTAGGTATAATCTGTTTTATATGTTGCACAATTCAATTTGTCAGTTTTCTTATTTTTATTTTTTAAATAAAATTTATTGTCAAATTGGCTAACATACAGTGTGTAAAGTGTGCTCTTGGTTTTTTCCCACGGTTGAATTCCATGGTTCATCACTTACATACAACACCCAGTGCTCATCCTAACAAGTGCCCTTCTCAATGCTCATCACCCATTTTCCTCTCTCCCCCACACTGCCATACATCATCAGTTTGTTCTCTGTATTTTTTTGAGACTTTTTGGTTTATGTTGTTAAAAGATTCAGTCTGTAGTTTTCTTTTTATGTGATGTCTTTTCCTGATGTTGGTATCAGGGTATTACTGACCTAATAGAAAGTGTTGGGAAATATTCTCTCCTTTTATATTTTTTGAGAGAGTTTTTGAGGAATTGATATTAATTCTTCTTTAAATGTTTGGTAGAATTCACCAGTGAAGCTATCTAGGCCTGGGGTAGTCTTTCTGGTTTTTTTTTTTTTTTTTTTTTTTTTGACTATTAATTCAATCTCTTACTTGTTATGGGTCTGTTCAGAGTATTATTTTTTTCTTGGTCATCTTCAGTAGTTTATATCTTTCTACAAATTTGGTCCTTTCATCTAAGTTATCTAATTTTTTGGCATAGGATTTTTCATTGTATTCCCTTGTAATCATTTCACACCCTCTGTGTTCAGTGATGTCCCAAATTGGTTCATCTGATTTAAAAATACATATTTATTTTATTATTTTTAAATTATTTTTAAAGTTTATTTATTTATTTTGAGATGGAGAGAGCAGTGTGTGAATGGGAAAGGAGCAGAGAGAGCAGGAGAGAGAGAGAACCCAAGTAGGCTCTGCACTGTCATTGCAGAGTTCAATGTGAGGCTCAAACTTAGAAAATCAAGAGTCCGATGCTTACCACCTGAGCCATCCAGGTGCCCCCAAAATACATATTTATTTTAAGTGTCTGTTTTTAGGGGCACTGGAGTGCCTCATTTGGTTGAGCAGCTGACTCTTGATTTTGGCTCACGTTATGGTCCCAGGGTCATGGGATTGAGCCCTGCATCGGGCTGCATATTGAGCATGGGGCCTGTTTGAGATTCTCTAGCTCTCCCACTCTGCTACTCTCCTCCACTCACAAGTGCTCTCTTGTTCTCTCTCTAAAATAATTAGTAAATAAATAAATAAATAAATAAATAGATAAATAAAATGTTTTTAGGGATGATATTGATAATGATGAATATAACATTCTCTATAATTGCACTACTGAAATATAATGTAAAAATTAAGTACATTTCCTTCTAGGGTGTGTGTGTGTGTGTGTGTGTGTGTGTGTGTGTGTGTGTGTGTATGTATTAATAATAGGTAGTCTGGGGTGCCTGAGTGTGTGCACATACACACATAGAGAGTTAGCCTTATAAAGTAAGTCTTACTATTACCACCTTTTTCAGATGAGTAAATGAATGGAAGGTGAAAGTGTATAGGTAATTAGGCTAAGGCCATACAGCTAATAAATAAAATTGGGGCCCAAAAGGCTACATTGACAAAAGTCAAAAGGCTAGTTCACATTAGTCAATAACCCAGGTAAAGGTGCATCACTCAAAAAAGAGACCCTGTTGTACAGCTCACTTAATATGAGAAAAATACATTATTTTATACTTGCTCATGGGACACAATGTTTCATCATCCTTTTATAACTAAAAATATAGGAAACAAGATTTTAGAACTAGGTAGTGTCATTTATCTAAACATAGAAGCGCAATTAGATGCATTGCACTATTAGAGGAAAGTTCATTAATATAACTGTTCTTTCTGACAGCACCATGTTTTTTTTTTTTATTACTTGGCACTTATATACAGTGCCCTTTATGCTGACTATTTCAAGGAGTTTAACTCCATTTCCTGTCTATTTGTCTATTTATTTATCTATTAACAGTCAACAGTCACTGCTGTTTCTGATAGACAAGAAAGATATTTTACAAATATGAATTACTTACTCTGCCTGCAACTGGCTTCTTGTAATAGTGAAAGTTACTTACCTCACTGACTCTCAGTTTCCCTGTATTTTACACAAGGGTAATGAGGTTAAATTATTTCTTAAAATACCACAAAACCTCAATTAACTGTAGTATGGCAAAAAGAATGTATAAGAATTAATGTGATTAGAAAAAGTTAATTGGTGTGTTGGTCACCTTGGAAGGTGCCCTTGTAACTGCTTCCACTCAATTCTTTTTTTTTTTTTTTATGAAATTTATTGTCAAATTGGTTTCCATACAACACCCAGTGCTCATCCCAAAAGGTGCCCTCCTCAATACCCATTACCCATCCTCTCCTCCCTCCCACCCCCCATCAACCCTCAGTTTGTTCTCAGTTTTTAACAGTCTCTTATGCTTTGGCTCTCTCCCACTCTAACCTCTTTTTTTTTTTTTCTTTTTTCCTCCCCCTCCCCCATGGGTTCCTGTTAAGTTTCTCAGGCTCCACATAAGAGTGAAACCATTTGGTATCTGTCTTTCTCTGTATGGCTTATTTCACTTAGCATCACACTCTCCAGTTCCATCCACGTGGCTACAAAAGGCCATATTTCATTTTTTCTCATTGCCACGTAGTATTCCATTGTGTATATAAACCACAATTTCTTTATCCATTCATCAGTTGATGGACATTTAGGCTCTTTCCATAATTTGGCTATTGTTGAGAGTGCTGCTATGAACATTGGGGTACAAGTGCCCCTATGCATCAGTACTCCTGTATCCCTTGGATAAATTCCTAGCAGTGCTATTGCTGGGTCATAGGGTAGGTCTATTTTTAATTTTCTGAGGAACCTCCACACTGCTTTCCAGAGCGGCTGCACCAATTGGCATTCCCACCAATAGTGCAAGAGGGTTCCCGTTTCTCCACATCCTCTCCAGCATCTAGGGTCTCCTGATTTGTTCATTTTGGCCACTCTGACTGGCGTGAGGTGATACCTGAGTGTGGTTTTGATTTGTATTTCCCTGATAAGGAGCGACGCTGAACATCTTTTCATGTGCCTGTTGGCCATCCGGATGTCTTCTTTAGAGAAGAGTCTATTCATGTTTTCTGCCCATTTCTTCACGGGGTTATTTGTTTTTCGGGTGTGGAGTTTGGTGAGCTCTTTATAGATTTTGGATACTAACCCTTTGTCTGATATGTCATTTGCAAATATCTTTTCCCATTCCGTTGGTTGCCTTTTAGTTTTGTTGGTTGTTTCCTTTGCTGTGCAGAAGCTTTTTATCTTCATAAGGTCCCAGTAATTCACGTTTGCTTTTAATTCCCTTGCCTTTGGGGACGTGTCGAGTAAGAGATTGCTACGGCTGAGGTCAGAGAGGTCTTTTCCTGCTTTCTCCTCTAAGGTTTTGATGGTTTCCTGTCTCACATTCAGGTCCTTTATCCATTTTGAGTTTATTTTTGTGAATGGTGTGAGAAAGTGGTCTAGTTTCAACCTTCTGCATGTTGCTGTCCAGTTCTCCCAGCACCATTTGTTAAAGAGGCTGTCTTTTTTCCATTGGATGTTCTTTCCTGCTTTGTCGAAGATGAGTTGGCCATACGTTTGTGGGTCTAGTTCTGGGGTTTCTATTCTATTCCATTGGTCTATGTGTCTGTTTTTGTGCCAATACCATGCTGTCTTGATGATGACAGCTTTGTAGTAGAGGCTAAAGTCTGGGATTGTGATGCTTCCTGCTTTGGTCTTCTTCTTCAAAATTCCTTTGGCTATTCGGGGCCTTTTGTGGTTCCATATGAATTTTAGGATTGCTTGTTCTCGTTTCGAGAAGAATGCTTGTGCAATTTTGATTGGGATTGCATTGAATGTGTAGATAGCTTTGGGTAGTATTGACATTTTGACAATATTTATTTTTCCAATCCATGAGCAGGGAATGTCTTTCCATTTCTTTAAATCTTCTTCAATTTCCTTCATAAGCTTTCTATAGTTTTCAGCATACAGATCCTTTACATCTTTGGTTAGATTTATTCCTAGGTATTTTATGCTTCTTGGTGCAACTGTGAATGGGATCAGTTTCTTTATTTGTCTTTCTGTTGCTTCATTGTTAGTGTATAAGAATGCAACTGATTTCTGTACATTGATTTTGTATCCTGCAACTTTGCTGAATTCATGTATCAATTCTAGCAGACTTTTGGTGGAGTCTATCGGATTTTCCATGTATAATATCATGTCACCTGCCAAAAGCGAAAGCTTGACTTCATCTTTGCCAATTTTGATGCCTTTGATTTCCTTTTGTTGTCTGATTGCTGATGCTAGAACTTCCAGCACTATGTTAAACAACAGCGGTGAGAGTGGGCATCCCTGTCGTGTTCCTGATCTCAGGGAAAAAGCTTTCAGTTTTTCCCCATTGAGGATGATGTTAGCTGTGGGCTTTTCATAAATGGCTTTTATGATCTTTAAGTATGTTCCTTCTATCCCGACTCTCTCAAGGGTTTTTATTAAGAAAGGGTGCTGGATTTTGTCAAAGGCCTTTTCTGCATCGATTGACAGGATCATATGGTTCTTCTCTTTTTTTTTTGTTACTGTGATGTATCACGTTGATGGATTTGCGAATGTTGAACCAGCCCTGCATCCCAGGAATGAATCCCACTTGATCATGGTGGATAATTCTTTTTATATGCCGTTGAATTCGATTTGCTAGTATCTTATTGAGAATTTTTGCATCCATATTCATCAGGGATATTGGCCGGTAGTTCTCTTTTTTTACTGGGTCTTTGTCTGGTTTAGGAATCAAAGTAATACTGGCTTCATAGAATGAGTCTGGAAGTTTTCCTTCCCTTTCTATTTCTTGTAATAGCTTGAGAAGGATAGGTATTATCTCTGCTTTAAACGTCTGGTAGAACTCCCCTGGGAAGCCATCTGGTCCTGGACTCTTATTTGTTGGGAGATTTTTGATAACCGATTCAATTTCTTCGCCGGTTATGGGTCTGTTCAAGCTTTCTATTTCCTCCTGATTGAGTTTTGGAAGAGTGTGGGTGTTCAGGAATTTGTCCATTTCTTCCAGGTTGTCCAATTTGTTGGCATATAATTTTTCATAGTATTCCCTGATAATTGTTTGTATCTCTGAGGGATTGGTTGTAATCATTCCATTTTCATTCATGATTTTATCTATTTGGGTCATCTCCCTTTTCTTTTTGAGAAGCCTGGCTAGAGGTTTGTCAATTTTGTTTATTTTTTCAAAAAACCAACTCTTGGTTTCATTGATCTGCTCTACAGTTTTTTTTAGACTCTATATTGTTTATTTCTGCTCTGATCTTTATTATTTCTCTTCTTCTGCTGGGTTTAGGCTGCCTTTGCTGTTCTGCTTCTATTTCCTTTAGGTGTGCTGTTAGATTTTGTATTTGGGATTTTTCTTGTTTCTTGAGATAGGCCTGGATTGCAATGTAGTTTCCTCTCAGGACTGCCTTCGCTGCGTCCCAAAGCGTTTGGATTGTCGTATTTTCATTTTCGTTTGTTTCCATATATTTTTTAATTTCTTCTCTAATTGCCTGGTTGACCCACTCATTCGTTAGTAGGGTGTTCTTTAACCTCCATGCTTTTGGAGGTTTTCCAGACTTTTTTCTGTGGTTGATTTCAAGCTTCATAGCATTGTGGTCTGAAAGTATGCATGGTATAATTTCAATTCTGGTAAACTTATGAAGGGCTGTTTTGTGACCCAGTATATGATGTATCTTGGAGATGTTCCATGTGCACTCGAGAAGAAAGTATATTCTGTTGCTTTGGGATGCAGAGTTCTAAATATATCTGTCAAGTCCATCTGATCCAATGTCTCATTCAGGGCCCTTGTTTCTTTATTGATCGTGTGTCTAGATGATCTATCCATTTCTGTAAGTGGGGTGTTAAAGTCCCCTGCAATTACCACATTCTTATCAATAAGGTTGCTTATGTTTATGAGTAGTTGTTTTATATATTTGGGGGCTCCGGTATTCGGCGCCTAGACATTTATAATTGTTAGCTCTTCCTGATGGATAGACCCTGTAACTATTATATAATGTCCTTCTTCATCTCTTGTTACAGCCTTTAATTTAAAGTCTAGTTTGTCTGATATAAGTATGGCTACTCCAGCTTTCTTTTGGCTTCCAGTAGCATGATAAATAGTTCTCCATCCCCTCACTCTCAATCTAAAGGTGTCCTCAGGTCTAAAATGAGTCTCTTGTAGACAGCAAATAGATGGGTCTTGTTTTTTTATCCATTCTGATACCCTATGTCTTTTGGTTGGCGCATTTAATCCATTTACATTCAGTGTTATTATAGAAAGATACCGGTTTAGAGTCATTGTGATGTCTGTATGTTTTATGCTTGTAGTGATGTCTCTGGTACTTTGTCTCACAGGGTCCCCCTTAGGATCTCTTGTAGGGCTGGTTTAGTGGTGACAAATTCCTTCAGTTTTTGTTTGGTTGGGAAGACCTTTATCTCTCCTTCTATTCTAAATGACAGACTTGCTGGATAAAGGATTCTCGGCTGCACATTTTTTCTGTCTAGGACACTGAAGATATCGTGCCAATTCTTTCTGGCCTGCCAAGTTTCAAAAGAGAGATCAGTCACGAGTCTTATAGGTCTCCCTTTATATGTGAGGGCACGTTTACCCCTTGCTGCTTTCAGAATTTTCTCTTTATCCTTGTATTTTGCCAGTTTCACTATGATATGTCGTGCAGAAGATTGGTTCAAGTTCCGTCTGAAGGGAGTTCTCTGTGCCTCTTGGATTTCAATGCCTTTTTCCTTCACCAGTTCAGGGAAGTTCTCAGCTATGATTTCTTCAAGTACCCCTTCAGCACCTTTCCCTCTCTCTTCCTCCTCTGGGATACCAATTATGCGTATATTATTTCTTTTTAGTGTATCACTTAGTTCTCTAATTTTCCCCTCATACTCCTGGATTTTTTTATCTCTCTTTTTCTCAGCTTCCTCTTTTTCCATAACTTTATCTTCTAGTTCACCTATTCTCTCCTCTGCCTCTTCAATCCGAGCCGTGGTGGTTTCCATTTTGTTTTGCATTTCATTTAAAGCGTTTTTCAGCTCCTCGTGACTGTTCCTTAGTCCCTTGATCTCTGTAGCAAGAGATTCTCTGCTGTCCTCTATACTGTTTTCAAGCCCGGCGATTAATTTTATGACTATTATTCTAAATTCACTTTCTTTTATATTATTTAAATCCTTTTTGATCAGCTCATTAGCTGTTGTTATTTCCTGGAGATTCTTGTGAGGGGAATTCTTCCGCTTCGTCATTTTGGATAGTCCCTGGCGTGGTGAGGACCTGCAGGGCACTTCCCCTGTGCTGTGGTGTATAACTGGAGTTGGTGGGCGGAGTCGCAATCAGACCTGATGTCTGCCCCCGGCCCACCGCTGGGGCCACAGTCAGACTGGTGTGTGCCTTCTCTTCCCCTCTCCTGGGGCGGGATTCACTGTGGGGTGGTGTGGCCCGTCTGGGCTACTTGCACACTGCCAGGCTTGTGATGCTGGGGATCTGGTGTATTAGCTGGGGTGGGTAGGCAAGGTGCACAGGGGCAGGAGGGGCAGGCTTAGCTCGCTTCTCCTTAGGTGATCCACTTCAGGAGGGGTCCTGTGGCAGCGGGCGGGAGTCAGATCCGCTGCCGGAGGGGTGGCTCCGCAGAAGCACAGAGTTGGGTGTTTGCGCGTGGAGCAAGCAAGTTCCCTGGCAGGAACTGGTTCTCTTTGGGATTTTGGCTGGGGGATGGGCGGGGGAGATGGCGCTGGCGAGCGCCTTTGTTCCCCACCAAGCTGAGCTCTGTCCTCCGGGGGCTCAGCAGCTCTCCCTCCCTTTGTCCTCCAGCCTTCCCGCTTTCCAAGCAGAGCCTAACTTATGACCTCCCAGACGCTAAGTCGCGCTTGCTGTTGGAACACAGTCCGTCAGGTCCCTCTGCTTTTGCAAGCCAGCCTCCGGGGCTCTGCTTGGCCGGTGAGCCGCCCCTCCACCCCAGCTCCCTCCCGCCAGTCCGTGGAGCATGCACTGCCTAGCCGCCCTTCCTACCCTCTTCCGTGGGCCTCTCGTCTGCGCTTGGCTCCGGCGACTCCGTTCTGCTAATCCTCTGGCGGTTTTCTGGGTTATTTAGGCAGGTGTAGGTGGAATCTAAGTGATCAGCAGGACGCGCGGTGAGCCCAGTGTCCTCCTACGCCGCCATCTTCCCTCCTAAACTGCTTCCACTCAATTCTTATGAAAATCTTTTTACATGGAGTCATAGAAACAATGAAAGTACAAGAATATTAGGTATAGTCAAACGTGTTAGTTAAAATCAAAAACAAAACCTTGGGCTCCAGAAACGTAAATTAGTGAATTTAACATCCAATGCTAGAGTGAACTGTTTAACTTTTGAAAAGGTACAGGCTTCCTCAATCCTCCTACCTGACCCCTCTTTAGATAAACTTGCCAGCTGTTTCACAGAGAATGTAGAATCCACAAGATGGCAACTTCCCACCACGAAATCTACAAACTTACCTATACCTTCACCTATCATTTCTGCCTTCCTTCCATTTCTAACTGAAGATCAAAAAAAAAAAAAAATCCTGTGTATGGCACATATTTCCATTTGCGGTTCAGAAACTTTTTCTTATCCATGTATTTCTTTAGGGTTTTTGCTGTGTAAATTAACCTTGTGTTGTCTTTTTCTTCAGCTATTTCCTGTTGTCTTGCTCCTTTCCCTCAGCATTTAAAGCTTGCTCAAATCTCTCTTACTCACCAAAGATAAAAACTATTCTGGTATTCCCCCAAAACTTATAACCTCAGTCTAATCATGAGAAAAATAGCAGTGTACTTTTAAAAATCCTCTGGCCCTATGCTGTAAATTTACTGTATCTCACTCTTTCCTATCACAGCTAATCTTTGTGATAGTTGTCTCTACTCACTCACTGTTTTACTTCCTTACCTTCAATTTACTCTTCAGTTTATACAGTCTGGTTCTAGCCCTGATATTCCACTGATTTGTTTTTGGCAGTCTTCTCTTGACTAGCAGCCTTTCCTTGGCTACATATAAAGGACACTTTTTAGTTTTTGACTCACTTGATTACCCACCCAGTAGCATTTAACATAGTTGTCATTCTTGAAATATGTTGTTCTCTTGGCTTTTGTCCTGGTTTTCCTGGTATCTGTCTTGTTACTTTTTTTTCTCAGTCACTTTTGAAGACTTCTCTGAACCAGCTCATCTTTTAAGTATTGGTGTTTCTCAGGAATCTACCCTTAGCCACTTTTTTATTTTGCCTCTATCCTTAGGTAATTTGGTGACCCTGTGGCATCTTTATTCTTGAAACTACGAAATATATATCCCCAAGTCCCTTTCCTTCATTCCTATCAGTATCTCCAATTTTCCACTGAACATCCATGCTTAGATGTACTATAGGCAACTTAATCTCTACATGATCTGACCCTTGCTTACTTCTCCTGTATCAACTCTCTCTTATCTATATATCCAACACTCTATGGTTCTGCTGCATTGAACTCATTTCAGTTCTGTGAATGTTCCAGGCTCTCTGAGAACAATCTTTCCTTTCATGTTCTCAGTTTAAGTTTAGAAGTCACTTTCCCCAGAAAGCCTTCTCTTTTTCCTAAATGTGCATTTAATTTCTCCACTTACTGCCCTCAAAACACTCTGTATCTCTCTTCTCATTACATTTAAAACAACTCATTATTACCTGCTTGTTTTTCTCTTCTACTAGACTGTGATTACATAGAAGATACCATACTTATTATGTTCCCATTTGTATCCCTGTTGTTGGCACACAATAAATTCATCAAATGCATAAATTAATGGATCTTAGAATCAAGTCAGGCTAAATAAATCTGTTATATTTTGGTAGAGTTATTACACTAATATATGAAAGCTTGGTTTATCAAATGAGTAATCTCCCATGATAAATATCCAAATATGGGCCAGTTAAATGGATTCTAGTACAGTTAAGTGAATTCATGCCCAGCTGGTCAGTAAGATTAATGATCAATGCCAACATGTAGAGAGGTCTATAGTGGTGGTCTATAGGTCTCTGTTCTGTGTCTTTATTCGGAATTTGCTATTATTGACTTAATTGAGGGCAAAAAGAACAAGCTTATGAAATGTTCAAGTGACACAAAGATAGATGAGAGAGTAAATAAAAATGAATATGATTTGAACTGATTTTGAGTAGACTAAAACTAATATATTGACATTTAATAGGGATTAATATAAAACTACAAGTTAAGGTAAAAATAACTTAGTACAAAATTCAAGAAGAATGGGTTGTATGCCTACTGTGTTCTAGTCACTGGTGCTCAGGATGCAAAAAAGAATAAATCATAGTTTCTGCCCTTTAACTGGTTGCATTCTAATGAGTATATTGAATCTACATCATGGCACACAATATTATGTCTCATTATATTTTGTGTTGTCCATGTACAGAATATTGTGTGCTGTTCTAGGCATCATATTTTTATAATGTACCAATAATGTATATTTACCTCAATGTAAATTTTAAGTATTTCAATTGTATTAGTCAGAAATATTTAGATTATGCTCTTGTAACTATCCCCAAATCTTGGTGGCGTATAACAGCAAAGTTTTATTTCTGACTTATGTAACATGTCAGCTGGGAGCTCTGCTCCAAAATTTCTCATTTTATCACCCAGACTGATGGAGCAACCACTATTTTGAGCATTACCATTTCACTATGGCAGAGGAAAAGATAGTTGTAGAAAGCACACTGACAAATAAATGTTCTGACCTGAAAGTGAAACACAAGTGTGAGCAATAACTTTTGTTTACAAGTAATTGGCCAGAATCAGTCATATGCTCCATCAATCACAATGGGGCCAGGACATGCAACACTGTCCTATACATGAAGGCAAAGAGATATAAATTTTGGAGAAAAGAAGTAATGACTATCATTATTTATTTCATTAAATAAAGAATGAAATTTACCCTTCAACATTAGACATTTTCCTACTCCCCTCCCTACATTAACTTTTTCTATAAATTTCCATACACACATGCATATATATACATACATAGATTTTTCCATTATATATGGGATCATGTTTATTTTCCATACATTTTATAGTTATACTCATCTATGCACAATTCTTCAGTCTCTTTAATAGCTATACAGTATTCCATAGTATGCATATACCATACTTTATTCAACTACTCCTCTTTGTTTTCTTTTTTTTAATATGAAATTTATTGTCAAATTGGTTTCCATACAACACCCAGTGCTCATCCCAAAAGGTGCCCTCCTCAATACCCATCACCCACCCTCCCCACCCTCCCACCCCCCATCAATCCTCAGCTTGTTCTCAGTTTTTAGGAGTCTCTTATGCTTTGGCTCCCTCCCTCTCTAACCTTCTAACCTCTTTTTTTTCTTCCCCTCCCCCATGGACTTCTGTTAAGTTTCTCAGGATCCACATAAGAGTGAAAACATATGGTATCTGTCTTTCTCTGTATGACTTATTTTGCTGAGCATAACACTCTCCAGTTCCATCCATGTGGCTACAAAAGGCCATATTTGATTCTTTCTCATTGCCACATAGTATTCCATTGTGTATATAAACCACAATTTCTTGATCCATTCATCAGTTGATGGACATTTAGGCTCTTTCCATAATTTGGCTATTGTTGAGAGTGCTGCTATAAACATTGGGGTACAAGTGCCTTATGCATCAGCACTCCTGTATCCCTTGGGTAAATTCCTAGCAGTGCTATTGCTGGGTCATAGGGTAGATCTATTTTTAATTTTTTGAGGAACCTCCACACTGTTTTCCAGAGCGGCTGCACCAGTTTGCATTCCCACCAGCAGAGCAAGAGGGTTCCCGTTTCTGCACATCCTTGCCAGCATCTATAGTCTCCTGATTTGTTCATTTTAGCCACTCTGACTGGCGTGAGGTGATATCTGAGTGTGTCAACCACTCCTCTTTGGAGGGGTATTTGTTTTATTCCCAGATTTTGACCATTATAACACATACTGCACTGACTGTCCTTGAACATGCGTATATTTCTGTGCATATGTATTTGAATTTCTGTAGTATAAGTTACTAGAAAAGGAATTCCTGAGCACTTTAAATTTTGTCATGTCCTGGCAATTTGCCTTCCAAAATGCTGTACCAATTTAAAATCTCATATATAGTGTATGAAAGTGTAAATTATATTTTGAGAAAAATTTTGACATTTTATTGAAGGAAGAAAGAGTTGGATAATGACGGATTTAGAAACCACATAAAAATGAGTAATGAGTGAAGACTTTTTGTTTAAACAGCTTATAAAACCTTATACCTACTACTTCTAGGTTTGCTGACTGGAGCAATCCTGAAAAAGACTATTCCCTCTTGTACATGACATTTCTTGTTACATCTTAGTGGTCAGAATGCAATTTCCTGTCCATATGCAGTTGCAAGGAAGGCTATGAAATGAAGACTCAAATTTGGGGAATTACATACTAAACCAAAAACTGCAGGCTATATAATCACCACAAGAAATAGACTACTTTGGGAGATAGTTCTTGCTATGCTCCTGGATCTCTATAGTTGCTTACAACCAATTTTTCTCTCTTATGTTTGCTTCTCTTTTTGCCCTCTTTTTCTCTTCTGCTATCTCTCAGAAGTTCCTCCATCATTCTTCTTCTTTTCTCTTGTTTCCTCCTCTTTCTCAATATGTCAACTTCTTGTGTCTCCATTTCTGTCTTTTTCTCTCTCTGCTTCCGTATGCTTTATCTCCCCATTTCTCCTCTGTGTGTATTTTTTCTCTTTCCATCTGCTTCCTATCCATCTGTCTCTCTATCTTTAGCTATCTCTGTTTTCTTCTGTATTTCTGGTTCTCTTGGTTTCGGTCTCATGTCTCTGTCTCCATTTCTTTTATTTTTTAACGTTTATTTATTTTTGGGACAGAGAGAGACAGAGCATGAATGGGGGAGGGGCAGAGAGAGAGAGGGAGACACAGAATCTGAAGCAGGTTCCAGGCTCTGAGCCATCAGCCCAGAGCCCGACGCGGGGCTCGAACTCACGGACCGCAAGATCGTGACCTGAGCTGAAGTCTGACGCTTAACCGACTGAGCCACCCAGGCGTCCCTCTATCTCCATTTCTAACTATTAGAGCTAATAATAATTAGCTGCCACTTCATATTTGTTTTCATATGGTAGGAAGTACTTGAGGATAGGGTAGCTATAGAGATAGTGTAAAAAGGATTTCTTGATTGGTTGATGGTTAGATTATATAATCATTGAGGTATTTTCCAAGTTTGAGTCAAATTGAGAACCAACTTTCCATTCTTATTAAGTAGAATGTCATTTATATCATTGCACATTTGTTTTCTGATTGAAGATATAGTAGGACCTTAAGACCATCTCTGTATGAATATTATGCTTCATTGTAGGTGACTGTAGAATTAGAAGATACAGTATTCCCCTCTTATTCACAGTCTTACTTTCTATAGTTTCAGTTATCCTTAGTCAACTATGGTCTGGAAGCAGATGATCCTCTTTCTGACCTATCATCAGAGTATCAGTAATAGCTTAAAATTATGTCATAATCCCTATATAAATCACCTCACTTCATCTCACCCCATAGGCATTTTATCATCTCACATCATACATTGAAAGAATAAGGTACAATACAGTAAGTGATCACATCGCATAACTTTTATTACAATATATTGTTATAATTGTTCTGTTTATTGTTAATTATGGTAATATCCTATTGTGCCTAATTTATAAGTTAAACTTTATCATAGGGTATGTCCTATAGGAAAAAAAAACATATTCTATATAGGGTTTGGCACTATCTGTGGTTTTAGGCATCCACCCAGGTCTTAGAACACATCCCCGGAGGATAAGGGGGTACTATTGTATTAGAAATTGAAATGAACGTGTGTTCTCTACAACCTAGCTGGTATATCTAGTAGTGTCTTTTAGTTGTGTCAAAATATATTCATAAATTAAACTTGTTTTGCCTTCTAGAATTAGAAGTATGCCATACAGATACTTTTAAGAATTAACATGAAACAGGAACCTGGCATACTGGTACTTTAAGGAGGAAAAGAGTAAGTGGAGAAGGTAATTTACAAACTAGACTTGAAAACCACTTGAGCATAACATTATCATTACAATTATTTGTCAAATGATTTAGCTCAATTACATTTTTAAAAACTGTCTTGAAAATATGGCCCTACTCATATCAGGATTGGTAATTCAAGGAAAGGAAAATTAATGCCTTCATTAGCCATTGTGCCAGCATCTTCAGTCTTTAGAATCCTTGTGTGGTCTTTTGGGATTTTTATATCCTACCCTTAGGAAATCAGTAAACACAAAGCCCTCAGGAATATGAACTTCAGGTGTAAGAACCCTTGTATATTTATATCCATGGTAGGGGGAAGAATTCTGTGAAAAAAAATGTAATTTTGAAATAATTGAATAGAAGCATAACTGCCATCATATAAAGTATTATACTTGCTTCTATACATTTTCTCCACACAACAGTAAGTTGGTTGTAAAATCAACAAGAGGAAAAAAAAAAGTTGTAATAAACCTAAATTTCAGTGTAAGATTTCCATGGGATAACCTGAGATGCTTCTGACACTTTTAGTATTTAAACAGATATGTGGGACTGTATGCTGGGAGCCTGGTGGTCACAGTTCTGAGACATTCCTTGATCAGTGATGATATTTAAGGCCGATTTCTGTTGCAGATGAACACAGCTAGGAGATTGATTACACTGGCCTTTCTTTTTGACTGAATTGGCAGTTTGGCAGATTTTCCCTTTCAATGGGAAATCTGCATCACCTATTGAACATGCTACAAAATACTTGTTTTACTCTATATTCCCTTAGCTTTTAACATATACAGGTCATTCTTCACTCTCTTGCACTTGACTAAGCTCTCAAGTATGCATGGATCTCCACAGTTAGATTATAGCTTCCTGAAGGCAAGGAGCGATGTTTTATAATCTTAGACTTAGTTTATGACTTCCATAACATCTAACTCCTAGGGCAAAAATAGCTTAGTAGTGGTTAAGAGCTTGGAATTTGTAGTCATATGGACCTAAATTCATTTTTTTCCCTTAATTTACTATTGATGTGACCTTGTGTAAGTCACAAGTATCACTTTTGTGAATAGTAAAATGGGATAATAACACCCCTAAGGTCATTAATAGAATAAAATATCATATAGCAATTTAGTGAAATGCTTGGCACAAAAAAATGCTCAATACATTATAATTATTATTTTAATAAAATACAGATTTTCCTTGACTTACAGTGGGATTACATATCAACCTATTAGAAGTTGAAAATATCATAAGTTGAAAGTGCATTTAATACACCTAAGCTATCAAACATCATAGCTTAGCATAGCCTACCTTAAGCTTTCCCAAAACACTTACATTGGCCTACAGTTGGGCAAAATCATCTAAAACAAAGCCTATTTTGTAACAAAGTATTGAATAGATCATGTACTTTAGTGAAAAACAAAATTGTTGGATGGGAAGTGAATCTGTTGTTTACCCTGATGTTTGTATGACTGAGAGTCAGAAATAGGAACTGTACAATCATGGACAGGATGAATTGTAGGTAAAGGAGAACATGACAGACTTCTAACATCTCACTGGCAAGGTTGGGTTGATAACTGAGTGAATACAGCAGAACTACTTAAATCAGAGATGAACCAATGTTCTTATTGAAATCACTGGGAATAACATATATTCTAAACCGGGAGACAGGACAGAAGGGCTAGAATGTGCCTGTGGTTTAGGAAAATTTGAATAATAAGCCACCTTTTGAATGTCCAGAGCCTATGTAAACTTAGCTAGAAACTGTACAAATAAATTTTATGTAAAACAAAGGATTTTGTGGAATTCATGATGGTCTTTTCAGTCTTGGTTTGGGGTCTCCCAAAAGCAGACCCAAAGACAAGGATTTAGATATAGGTAATTTATTTGGGAAGTGATTCCAGAAAGTACTGCAAGGGAATGAGAAAGTCAGACTGGAAGGGAGAAAAAGCAAATAAAGAGTGTGTTAATGAGCAGTTTGCCACTCAGTTTTACTGGAATATACCAACAGGTGAGGGAGTTGCAGTGTTTATTCACTAACTCCCATTACTGAAAGTAACTCATGGGGTGTTAGCAACTTGGAACTTCCAGACTGCCTCTCCTGCTGTTCAACTTACTTTGTAGATAGAAAAGCACCCCCTGGTAGAGAAACATAGGAAGTCTTCTGCAAATGACTTTTGGGGTAGGCCAAGTGATATGGGTAGGGTAACAACAGTGTCAACTATAGCAGGGGAAACCACATATCTTGGATTTGAATAATCATATATTTGTTAATAGATATTCTATTTCAAACAAATGGATAACTTGAAAAAAAACATGAAAGCTGCCATTTATTTGTATTAATGAGACCCTTGATATGATATCTACACGATCTTCTTTTATCCATTGAAAATGGATAATGACTAGGTGACTATCTTCATGAATATGATATTCTAGTGGTCAAGGTGTGGGCAGAAACAACCAAGCTAATAAATGCAGCTGATTCATTAAGAGTTTTAACTCAGTGAAGTATAACTCTGAAATAGTATTGTTTTTCCCAATGATTTCTATTTGTTGTACTGTACTGTACTTTGTTTTTTCCATGGGGAGATGGTGACAATGATAATCATTTCAGTCTGATTATATAACTTTTCAGCTGTTTTCAGAGTTTCATTCTGATTTTAAAGACTTTGTTCTAAGCTCCTGATTCAAATAGTGTCTCTTCCTTTTTCTTTAAACAGATGAGACATTCCAGTGGCTAGGAATTTGGAGGGTGTGTGGTAGATTTTCACACATCAGCCATGTGCCTTCTCCATTGGTGTTGCATAGGGAGACAAATGACTAGGGAAGAGGGAGAGGGAAAAAAATATGCTTTTGATTGCCTGTGTCTTTTCCTTGGTTGACCATAATTGCCCTTCTAGCCATCTATAGGCTCTGTATAAATAGTTAGTTGTTGTGACAGGCCTGATGATGAGATGATCCCCCCCAGCATTTCCTCTTGGCAATGAAGTCTCTTTCAAAATTTGATTAAATCTTCCCTCAGAACTTCAACTAGTGACATGATATCACTTTTCTCTCAAGTGTACTCATCTTATCCCATGCTGTAAAGCCTCTGACAAGAATCATCTACCCAGTCCAATTTGAATCTTTGGTAATGTGCCAAATCCATTCCATGCTTCTTGGGACCAGAAATTTAGTATGTGATAGGGATTGGTAGAGATTAGTACTGGCCTCTTGTCATCTGAAATTTCCAACACACCATCCTTCCTCAAAGTTCTTTGTCACTGTTCCAGTAGTATGGGAGAAGTCCAGCATGTCATCTGGGAAAGGAAAACCTGTCTTTGTTATCAAAAGGTGACCTTCTCCTCTTTCTCAGTCTTCTTTGTTTATTGATGGAGAGAAGATGGGATGATAAAGAACTAGCTGCATTGGATAGTGAACAGGTGGCCTCAGACCCCAAACTCTGCAAGTTTTCTGAATTTAGGATATCAGATGGATATAAATTCTGAGGTAAATTCTGGGAATACTCGATGCTTGATATCATCCTGTTACTCTCAAATTCTGGGTAAGGTTCTGCACCTTTAGGTACAAACCAATTATTCAAGAAACAAATCTTTACATGGAATTCTGGATCTTTAAAATGACATCCAGAGGGTGTTCTTGCTTTTCCACTCAGATTTGCTTCCACTCATTATTTTAGGGATCACTGTGCTTTCATTCTTATTGTCCCCTTTGCCATATTTATGTCTTGGGTTTATGATAAACCCAGTATACCTCTGTGGTGCTTATATTCTGATTGTTAGAGGATCTCGATCCTATTTGAAAATTTTACACTTATTTTTCTCTTTGGAACAGTTTGATTACAATTGTTTAAAGTTCAGTATTGTTAATTTTAAAATATTGTCAAAGTTGAGTAAAAACCCTTGTGATATAAATAAACAAAATAATTATAAGTGCTGATCAGTCTTATGAATAAAACAGCAGGGAGGTGAGTCAGAGAATGACAGAGTGAGACTTTAGGTAGTTGGAAAAAGTGTTTTTGTGTGACTGAAGACAATAAAATGTTAAGGAACCAACTGTGTGAAGAGTGGGGTGAAGTATACTAGGAGGAAGACAAACTGTAAAGACTACAAGAAGCAAATGACCTTGACACATTCCAGGGACAGATAAAATATTCATAGTGGCTGGAGCATAACCAACAAGGAGGAGAGTGTTGTCATATAAGATCAAAGAGGTAGCCAGGGCCCCACCTTTAAGCCCTTAATGGCCTAATGGAAGGAGTTCAGATTTTACTCCAAATCCAATGGGAAGCCATTGAAAAGTTTTAAGCAGGGAACTTTGGCATGATTCAACTGTGTGCATTCATGTTTTCTTCCATTTGAATAAAAATAAAAACAAAGGTCACTAGAATGTCATTGTTTCTGTAATGTGTCCTTGAGATATGTGAAATTTTAGCTGCTAGTTTGTTGATGCCAAGATCTGTGATTCAATTTCATATTATTTTTTGACTTTTCAGCTACTGAAGAAAGTGAACAATGAAGCCACCATTTCTTTTGGCCCTTGTGGTCTCTTCTGTAGTCAGCACAAATTTGAGGATGGTATCAAAGAGAAATTCTGGTAAGTTGCTTGCAAATTATATTTGATCAAAAATGTGTAGTTTTTGTGACATCCAGAAAGCATCTGTGCCTTTAACTATGAATATCTTGAAACAGAAATGCTTGAACTCCAGCTATGTTGGAAGGTAGCCAAGATAAGAATGAGATTTTAGCCTACCACTGAGAAAATGTTGGGGAACTAGTGGAATTTTGTTCAGCTTCAGTGGCAATGTACTCTCAGTGGACAATGAAATGTTAAGGGCCTACTTGGGGTTGGTTACATTTGCTAGTGACTGTACACCTGGGAGCAAACATTTGTAAATGAAAATACAGGAAACTTAAAAATATATATATATCCTTTGCCTCTAATTGAGTGTGCAGCACTACTGTTTAAATGAATTCTTTTGACATGTAGCTTTATTTTTTGTTACATTTTCACATTTTTACTGAATCTCTAACAGGCAGAAGTTTAAAGCCTCCAAGTTAAGAAATATTAGCTAATTGCCTGAAGAGGAATTTCTTGAGAAGAAATATCTATTCATAGAACATGGTGGTCTGGCAGGCAGCCATGCTTGTACTGAAAGATCAGCTGTCATCGGTAGATGTCCCAATCAGAGCTTAAACATTGTTTAAAAACACTTGAATATATATGTCTTTCAGTTTTTATTATATAGTCTAGCTATAATTACAAACCATGCATGAGATTTTAAGAATTGATTTTCTGTCTACAATCATCCCAGTAAGACATTGAAGAATGTATTATTACATGGAAACAAAAGACTGTGAAGGGCCTTTCTGCTGGCTTCTAATTCAGTTATTTCCTAGAATTAAATGTATGCTCTTTACTTTCTCATTAAATATAAAACCCAGAAAATAAAGTGCATGCCTATTTTTCAAAGCAATAAATGCTGGCTAGTGCTTGGAATTTGGTTAATGTTTGTTTTCTGAGGCAGGAATACTTGCTAATTGAAATAACTAAAGAACAGTATTGTTCTCCAATTGATATCATATTAATAAGTTTAGCATAAATGTGTCACAGGTTGTAAAATAGAGCACCACTACTGAAGTCCAAAGGATTCTGTAATGATAAGGGCAGGGCAATATATTAGCTTTTTCTCCCCTTAAGACTTGTGTATTTAACACATTTTTGCGTATTGTGAATCTTTTTCAGCTGTGTTTAATATTTTACCTATAATATCTCTAACTTGGTATATTTTATATGGCTGCCTTACCTTGCCTTAATCTTGAAGTCACATTTTCACTTTCAGTCTTGGTTCAGATTGATTTTTGCTAAAATAAAATACTCGGAGATATTACTTACTAGCAAAAGTAACCTCTTGGACCAGATTCCATGTTCTTCACTTTGCTGTGTCCTAATGTAGCAGAGTCTGAAAGCAAAGAAAAGGAATTGAGAGTTTAAAAAGACATCTATATTGATGAGGTCCCAATAGTTCATTTTTGCTTTCAATTCCCTTGCCTTTGGAGAAAGAATGAAATCTGGCCATTTGCAGCAACGTGGATGGGACTGGAGGGTATTATGCTAAGTGAAATAAGCCAGGCAGAAAAAGACTGATACCATATGTTTTTACTCATATGTGGATCTTGAGAATCTTAACAGAAGACCATGGGGGAGGGGAAGGGCAAAAAATAAGTTACAGAGAGGGAGGGAGGCAAACCAGAAGAGACTCTTAAGGACTGAGAACAAACTAAGGGTAGGTGGGGGGTGGAGGAGAGTGGAAAGTGGGTGATGGGCAGGGAGGAGGGCACTTGTTTGGATGAACCCTGGGTGTTGTATGGAAACCAATTTGATAAATTGTATTTAAAAAAAAACAGATAATTACAAAAAAAGACATCTATATTATGGAAGTTTAATTCATGTAAAATCCAAACTAAGAAACAAAAACAAGTTGCTCTGTGTGTATGTATTCAGTTTTCTTTCCTTGGTTTGCTTATTATATTTATAAGGACAAAGATTGTTAACAATGTGTATACATATAGGAAGTTCTCATTGACACACAGGTGCCCTTTAAATATTAACTTTTTTATGCTTTGCTCCTTTATTCTTTACTTAGCAAGTGTGAGGCCATTTGTGGCTTATGAGAGGTTCTTAGTTGTGTCTTCTTAATGTGGCCAAGTGATGCCATATTTGCAGTGAACTTTATTGAAGAAACATTACCCAAAAAGCTATTCCCCTTTGAGTGAATGCATTTGAATAATTTCAGTCTCTGTTTCCCCATATGTTTACCCTCAGCTACCTCATAGGACAATAGAAATTATAATTTTGGAACAAAACTTTTCCTACAGATCTGGGCAGTGGAGATGGTTTGAATGCAGTTAGTCTTTCTCTCATAGAATAAAAGCCTTCTTGCTTTTATTTGTGGTGCATATGGAGTAGGCAGGAAAGACTAATGGGTTTATGTTGTTGGTTTGTGCATGTCTGTGTATGGTGTTTTGTTTTTTTATTTCAAAATACAAAAACAAAAATCAAGCATGGGATAAATAAAAGACATCCTAAGTTACCCATAGGTGATGAGAATGGGAGTACTTTGGAGCAGTTCTTTTCACTCTTTCTTTCTATTTAGGTACCTCATAACATCCTTCCCAGCCCCTACACTCATGATAATATTATTATTTTATGTAAAAAAATAGAATTATTTGCACTCTCATTATGATGGTCCTATTTGACCTTATTTTTTAAAGAACATTAAAGATTGCTTTGACAAATCTGTAGTACAAAATTTTGTTTCACGCAATCTGTGAGGTCCTTTGGCCTTTGCCAATTAAAGAGATCCAGATTTAAACTTGCATATTTGTTCTTCTTGGAATCACCAATGGAACTCAGAACTTTCATTTTTCCCCCTACTTCCCTTTTCCCAAGTGAAAAATGAATGATTGTGCCTTTCACTCATTAATATTAATAACTATTTAGTGTGAGATGTGAAGCCAATTATAATGATTTTTGTGCCATTCATTATAGACAGGGATCTCTTTCACTAATATCTCTTCAACTAATGCCAAAGGTTCTTTAATGCACAAGACACAAGACCAAGGGATAGAAGCTTCTTTTTCTGTACTTGTCAATCAAGGAAAAAAAATAAAAGACTTAATTTTTTTTTTTAATTTAGCTTGGGCACATATTGAAATGAACCTCCTAGTTTCTGGTAATATACAGTTTTTAAAAGCTGTAACACAGGTTATGTTTCTAGGTAATACGTATTCACACTGGGCAAGCCCAAATATCAACTCTACATAGGTAAACAGAAAAAAATGGCTCTGAGGTTGCATTAGCATCTAATTTTAAGCACTGTAGCTGATTGATCAAGTTTAAGCTTGTCATCTTCACAGAATGCCCATGAGGTCCTTCAGCAATGGCATTCTCTAAATCTAAGACTAAATAAGGTCATTTAGAAAATCTACTCAATTAAAAATAGGTTTGCTTTACTTAAACGTGTCATTCTTTATGGCAGGGAATTGGCTAGTATCTTGACAAAGTCTATTGAATGGCAGACATGCCCAGTGGAGGACACATGTATCAAAACTAATTTTTAATAGGATGGGTGGGAGAAAAACTCTCTCAGGAAGAGAACACCCAAGAGCTTCTATATAGCTATTTCTTTTTGCCTCAAAAATTATGTCCTCAGAATATACGTGGTTTTTATTTGGGAGGGGGCATTAAACTCTCCCCTTTGCTTTTCTCTGACTTTTGCTGTTGTTGCTACAGGAAAATGTGAGCTGTGTTAGGCAGTTGTTGGCATTAGGCTCCCCCAGCCTGGATCTTCATATCAGGGAAGAAAGGAATAAGGAATAGGGTGACCAATTTGATGAGAAGTTATGTTTAATTCTGAATCCAAATTGGGTTATTTTGCAATCAGTACATTTGGAGAATGACCAAAACAAAGCAACTTCTCAATGATCTGGTGTTTCAAGGAAAATTGCAGAGTTATCAAAATATCTTAATCAACTACGAAAATGTAGACCCTAGGGGTAAGGAGGATGTGAAGGCCTGCTGGCACATAGTGAGTACTTATAGATACATTTTGGATCGACTTGTACATCCAATGCCATGAATGGTTTTACATGAGGCTTTAGCTTGTAGGTTTATAGAATTATGGAGTTTTATGATTGTTGATGAGAGAGTAGTAGTTTGTTTTCACTACAAATTCTTTGGTTTTAGAATTTCTAGTCATATGATTGAGGAAGATCTTAAGGCAGAAATAGAGGTTATGTGAGTTTGCATTTCTACCCAAAGCTAGAAAGAGTATTTCAAACAACTTCCAAGTGTAAGTAAAATAATTTTCCCTGTGAAATTGATTGTTATATAATTAAAAATAAAATGAAATATCATGCTTCAAATTCTTAAAAAGGAGACAAAATGTTTTATTTTAAAATAGTGATTAGAAGTAATGTTGCTCTGAGGATATTCACATTGTACCTATAACTTGGATTGCTAGAGTACCAGATTAGAAGTTAAAAGATAACAAGGTGTTAGTGAAATCTCATCTTCTAAATTTATGCTAATGAGCTAAGATCAAGGAGAAAAATACCTCCCTGTGATCTCTTCTGTACCTGATATGGATAACATGAGATTTGATACTTTTATCTCTTTAATTAGGGTGACTTCCATGGAGTAAACTGGATCTTGGAAGAAAGGAAAAGTGGTACTGGAAGGCTTGACTTAGTTATTGGAGCTGGTATAGGAGTGGTATTAGTGTTGGGAGTATGGAACAACGTTTCTATCAAGTAAGGAGTGGTCAGGGATGAGAGTGATAAGTCAGAAACAATGTATGGCCAGAATGGACCTGAATGAAACACCCTTATTAAAGAAGTTGAAGGGCAAATAATTTTAGGATTTTTAGTCATTGAATTTTATATGGTCAAATGCATAGTCAGTCATGAAATACTTATTAAACTCTTACTATATGTGCAATATTACACTAATCTTGTGGTGGGGCAAGAGGGTAGGGAAAATAAAGCAAAACTCCCTTGTTGAATAATATTTACTCTCATTGGGATAAATGAATGGTTAAGCAAATTGTGTTAACCTGAGAGAGTGCTATGCAGCTATTAAAATGACCACCATTTAGACTACATTCATATATAGAAATGTGAATATAAATAATAGTAAGCAAAAAAACCCCAGTACACAATGATGTTAAAATATTCATTTACACTAATCAAAAATTAGAAAAGAATTTTGAATGATGTTTAGCACTTATAGATATATTTATAAATGATTTTTTTCTACAAGTCATTTAAATGTATAATAAAAATAAGAGATCTAATTAGCTGGGAGGAAATACTTTTCCTGGGGATGCTTCACATATGAAACTTGGAGTAACAAAAGAGAATTTGATTCAGTATTAAACTTACACAGCAGGCCTCAAAAGCCAGGGGAGTCACAGAAAGACAGGATATATTGGACACTCTGTAGAAGATGAGAGGCTTGAGCCAGGCCCTGACAGCAGTTAGGACCAAGAGTGAGCTGGAATAAGGCAGGAGCACATTAAAGGAAAAGAGCATAGTATGAGAGAAACGGATAGAAGATGGCAATGGGTATGGCACATGCATGTAGGGAGAAGTGTAAGCCAGCAAATGGAGAATGGTTGAAGTTGGCTAAGTAAGATAAGTCACGCTAAAAGATAGTGTTCCTGAGTTCTGGTTACAGTAGTATAGATTAGTAGTAGATTTTATTTTTCAGTAGAATAACGATGAATGATGACTCTTGCAGTCATCTACAGGGATGACTACAAAGGGTAGCCAGATGAAAGAGAAGTCTAAAATAATCCCATGGGGGAAAACAGAACTTGACTTGGGAATTTTACTGTGAGACAGATAGGAGTTAGTTTCTTTTTATGTTTTTATCTTTATAATCTTGAAACATTTAAAACCTATAGAAAAGTTACAAGAATAGTACAATGGCCCCTCAATATACTCTTTACCTGTCTTCACCAGTTGTTAACATTTTGTTGCATGTTTTCTCTCCTCCCTCTCTTGCTCCCTGTTGCTCTTTTTTACCATTAGGTATGATGTTAGCTATGAGTTTTTACAGGTAACCCTTTAAGAGATTGAGGAATTTCCTTTCTATTCCTACTTTGCTGAGATTTTTTTTATTGCGAATTGGTACTGAATTTTGTCACATGCTCTTTTTGCATCTATTGAGATGATGATGATTTTCTCCTTTATTGTGTTAATGTGGTGAATCAAATGAATTGATTTTCAAGTATTCAACCACTCTTACTATAATAGATAAGCCCTACTTAGTCATGATGTATTATTCATTTTACATATTGCTGTATTTATTTAAAATTTTTTTGGTTTTTGAGGATTTTTGCATCTGTGTTCATTAGTGATATTGTCTGTAATATTTTGGTAATGTTTTCATTAGGTTTTGGTGTCAGAATTGCGTTTGCCTCGTCTTAGGAAACATTGTTACCTCCTCTTTTCTGAATGGCATTATTGCTTCCTCAAAAGTTTGAGAGTATTGACTATTGATATTCTCTGGACTTGAAGTTCCATTTGTGGAAAGTTTTTGTTTACTGATGCTTTGATTTCTTCAATAGGCACGGAGCCACTCAGATTTTCTCTTCCTTCTTAAGTCAGTTTTGGTAATTTGTGTTTTTGTAAAGGATTTATTCATCTAAGTTTTAAAATTTATTGACATGAGCCATTCATAATATTCATTTAATATCTTTCAAATCCCTATAAGATCTGTAATATTATCCCTGCTTTCATTCCTGATTTTCTTTTCTTTTCTTTTGATTAGTCTTGCTTGCTAAGGGTTTATTAAATTCATTAATCTTGTGAAGGAATCAGTTTTTGACTTGGTTAATTATTCTTTGTTGCTTGTTTATTTAATTGTTCCTTGTCCATTCATTATTTTGTTTTCTTATTTGGGGTTTAAGTTCTACTTCTTTTTGTAGTTTCTTAAGGTGGAAACTCAAATCACAGATCCTAAGCCTTCCTTCTTATCTAATAAAGACATTTAAAGTTAAAAATGTCCCTCTAAGAGGGAGCCAAAACATAAGAGACTCTTAAAAACTGTGAACAAACTGAGGGTTGATGGGGGGTGGGAGGGAGGGGAGGGTGCATGATGGGTATTGAGGAGGGCACCTGTTGGAGTGAGCACTGGGTGTTGTATGGAAACCAATTTGACAATAAATTTCATATTAAATAAGTAAGTAAATAAATAAATAAATAAGTCCCTCTAAGTATTGCCTTAGCTGTGAACCCAAAATTTTAATCAATTGTATTTTCATTATTATGTAGTTGAAAACATTTTCTGATTTCCCTTGTAATTTATTCTTTGAACTGAAATTATTTAAAAGTGTGTTATATAAGAGACTTTTAAATATGGAGAACGAACAAACAGAGGGTTACTGGAGGGGTTGTGGGAGGGAAGATGGGCTAAATGGTAAGGGGCATTAAGGAATCTACTCCTGAAATCATTGTTACTATATGCTAACCAACTTGGATGTAAATTAAAAAAAATAAATTAAAAAATTATGTTAATTTCAAAATAGTAAGGATCTTATAGCTATATTATTTGTATTATTTCTAATTTAATTCCAATGTATGTATATCAGAGAATGTATCCTATAATATTTCAGTCTCTTGATATTTACTGAGATTTATTCCATGTTCCAGCATATGGCCTCTATTGATGAGTATTCCATATGCACTTGTGTATTATGCTATGCAGTGTTCTATGAATTTCAATCAGGTCAAGATGGCTGACAGTGTTTTTTCTGTCTTTTATATCCTTACTGATTTTATTGGATACTTGTACTATCAATTAGTGAGAGAGGGTTATTAATATATCCAACTATAATTGTGGATTTGTCTCATTCTCCCTTTACCTTTCTCAACTTTACCTCATGAATTTTGATGCTCTTATTAGTTGGATACATATTTAGAATTCTTTTGTCTTCCTGAAAAATTACCCTCCTTATCTCCTGTAATGCTATTTGTCTTGAATTTCACTTCGTCTGTGTTTAATAGAGTTGTGCTGACTTATGCTTACTGTTTTTATGTGTTTTATATATATTTTTATAATCCTTTTACTCTCATCCTATTTGTAGCTTCAAATGTGAAATGCATATTTTATACACTCCATGTTATTGAGTCTTTTTATCCAATCTAACAATGTTTATCTTTTAGATGAAGTGATTAGTCCATTTACAATGGATATAATTTTTGATATGTTTAAGTAACCATTTTCTATTTGTCTCTTCTAGTTTTTTTTAAATTTTTTTTTAATTTTTATTTTACTAGTATTATTTTGAAATGTTTTATTTATTTTTGAGAGAGTGCAACTGCGGGAGGGGCAGAGAGAGAGAAGGACAGAAGATCTGAAGCGGGCTCTGCATTTATAGCAGTGAGACCAATGTGGGGCTTGAATTCACAAACGTTGAGATCACGACCTGAGCTGAAGTCAGCCACTCAACCAACTGAGCCACCTAGGTGCCCCTAGTTTTTTGTTACTGTTTTTACCTGTTGCTGTATTTATGTTTTATTTTGGGTTAGCTTAATAATTTTTAGTATTCCATTTTTATGTCCTCTATTGGCTTTATAACTATACCTTTTAAATATTTTTAGTGGGTACTTAAGATTGGGGGTCACAAACTATGGCTTGTGGGCCAAACCTACCCATTTCCTGTTTTTATAAAAAATAACAATGGAACACAGTCACACTCCTTCATTTGCATATTGTCTATGGCTGCTTTGGTGCTATAATAGAGTCAAGCAGTTACTACAAAGACTGTGTGGCCAACAATGCTTAAAATACTACGTGGCCCTTTACAGAAAAAAATCTGCTATCCCCTGCTCTAGGGCTTACAATGAGCATCCTTAACTTTACAAAGTCTATTTAGAGTTAATATTGTACCACTACATACTTCACATGTGAACCATCATATTTGTTACTTTCCTCTTCTTGCTTATCACTTCATGCCTTATACTTCCCCCTTTACTTCACACATCATATTTCACACTTACATTTCTAACTTCCAGTTTCACAAATGTAATAGCCTTACAACAGTATAATTATATATTTGTAGTCCTACATCCTTCATGGTATTGTTATGTATTTTACTTCAACATATATTATAAACACTTTCTTAAACTGCAATTATTTGCTCTAAATCATCAGTTTTAATTTTCTAAGTAGTTATGAGAAATGAGAAACACAACTTATACATTTATTCATGTATTTACCATTTCTAGTGCTTTTCTTTCCCTCTGGTCATTCCTTCTCAGTTTGTTGGACATTTTTTTTTTTTTTTTTACCTTTTGTCATAGCACAAGTATGCCAGAGATAAATTCAGCTTTTGTTTATATAAAACTGTATTTGTTTCACCTCACGTTTGAGGGTTATTTGCCCCAGATATAGAATGCAATGTTGAGAGTTTCCTTATCTACAGATGTCATTCCATTGTTTTCCAGTCTGTATAGTTTCTCATGAGAAGCCAAGTGGACAGTCTTATCATGGTTGCCTTGTATGTAATGCCTTTTTTTTCTCTGGCTGCTTTAAAGACTTTCTCTTTCTCTTTGCTTTTCAGAACCTTGACTATCATGTGTTTAGTCATTTTCTTTGTATCGATCAGGCTCAGGTATAGCTAAAATTCTTGAACTTTTGAATTAAAGTTTCTCATCAAATTGGAGCAATGTTTATTATTTTTAGATATTTTCTGCCCCATTCTCAATCTCCTCCCTTCTGAAACTCCTATTGCATGAATGCTTGACTGCTTTATAATTATTTCTCAGGTTCTGAGATTCTATTCATATTGCTTCAGTTATTTTTTCTATACTTTTCAGATTGGAAAATTTTTACTGATCTGTCTTCCAGATCACTGATTCTTTTTTAAAGATTTTTTAAAATATTTATTTATTTATTGAGAGAGAGAGAGTAAGCATGAATGTGAGCAGGGGAGGGGCAGAGAGGAGGGAGACACAGAATCTGAAGCAGGCTTCAGGCTCTGAGCTGTCAGCACAGAGTCCAAAGCGGGGCTTGAACTCACAAACTGTGAGATCATGACCTGAACTGAAGTTGGACACTTACTCCACTGAGCCATCCAGGCACCCCAAGATCACTGATTTTTTATTCTGCTATCTGCTAAAGCCCATACAGTGAAATTTTTATTTCAATTTCTATACTTTTCAGTTTTAGAAATTTCCCTTTGCATCCTTTTATAGGTTCCATTTCTCTGTTGATGCTTATAATCTGATAACTCATTGAGGCCATATGTTTCTTTATGTCTTGAAGAATATTTTGTTAGTTCTTTAGGCATATTTATTATAGCTACCTTAAAGTCTTTATCTGCTAAATCCAATGTCTGGGCCATCTCAAGAGTGTTTTTTTTTTTTTTTTTATAATTCTTTTTTTTTTTTTTCATTGATGTAGGTTACTTTTTTTCCATGTCAAGTTATTTTTTTTAATTGAGTACTGAAATTTGTTGATAATACATTGTCATGATACTAGATTATTTTATGTTCTTCTAAAGGGTATTGTGTTATAGCAACAGTTCAACTACTAATCTTGAACTTTTGGTGTTTAGTTTTATCCTTTCTTAGAATAGATCTGTGGAAAACCCAAGGTATGTCTCAATCACCTATGACTTGGTGGGATTCAACCTCTAATCTTTTTCTCCCTTGTGGATTTTGTCAGAGCTTGGTTTTAGGCTTCATTAGGGAGAATCTAGAGTAGACTGTATTTTATGACATAGTTCTTTCTTATAAATCAGGAACTTTCTGGAGTCTCAACTGAAAGACCAGGTGTTAACAAAGTGTTTCCTAGTAGTACTGTTTGTCCTCTAATATCACTGTTCTGTTATTAACTGTATAATGGTCACTCTCTGATGATAAACCTTTGGGAGACATGTTTTGTTCATGTTAGCCCAGTCTTCAGTCAGGGGCTCATAGAGAACCTCCATACAGATTTCATGGGCTCCCCTTTGTGAAGCTCTCTCCTTTTACTGAAGGTTTCAGCCATTTTAGCTGCTCTGATATCTGTAACTTCAGCTCAACAAGACATCTGGTCTCTTGTTAGAATTTGCATTCACTGTGACATAGTTGGGGAATTGTCCTCAAGTGGAGAGCTGGGTTGACTGTTGGGCTCACTGCATGAGTTTCATTCTCCACGCCCCGCCCCCTGCCACCGAGATCACTGAGATCACAGTCTTGCACCACCTGAGAATAGTTGCTTCATATATTTTGTCCACTTTTATCATTACATTCTATGGGAGAACTAGTCTGGTTCCAGTTATTTCATCATAGCCTGAAGTAAAAGTTTTCTTGTTATCTTTTGATACCCCATCATTCTTTGAGCACTTCCTTGCTTTCTGTCATAAAGATGCTCCAGGCTTACCTTGCATACTTTCACTGTCCCAGAACTAGAAATAGCCATTTTTCCTGATTCTTTCTAGTGGAAAATGCTATTCATAAATGATTTTTAAAAACTGTGATTTAATTTGGATACTTCTGATTCAAATCCAACATGACAGGGTTCTTCACCTTTACCCATTCCACATTTTTATCTTTTTTTCTCACAGTGGAAATCTAATTCCCATCAACATCTATATACTTAGTTAATTATTTTCTCCTATAATTCATTAAAAATAGTTTCTGAACTACTGTACCAAAACTAGTATCAATAACAAACCTACTAAAAAGCACAAGATAGTTTACAATTCTTTTTGTCCTTTGAACTAATCCTACTAAATCTGTATATTCAGAGTGTTATGTTTAAAATTTACTTGAGTTAATTAATTTTCTCTGTGGTTATGCTATTAATTCAATGGGTAAGTTCATTTGTGTCTTATTTGACTTGTTTTTTTATCCTTTTTGATTAAATTTTATTTCCAAAAGCATAAAACATATAATTGAAAATTCAAAATTATATAAAGAGAAATTCATCAAAGAAATCTCATTTACATAACTTTTTCTTCCACCTTGTCTCACATATCTACTATTTATAATCAATTTCTTTAGTTTCTGGTATTTCTCTTTTCACAAGTCAATATGTGTATTTTGTTTCCCCTTATTTCATACTTAAAATGTAGCAAAACTTAACTATTTGCTTTTTATGCTACTTGTTTGTTTCACGTATTGTATCTTGGAAATCAAGTAGTAAGATTGTTTTAATATTTTTCTTATTGTAATAATATATTATGCTTAATAAACATTCAAACAATATCAAAATAGAATATTCTCTTATGATTTCATTTTCACAGATAACCCATTGCATTTCATATAGATTCCCCCAGATAGTTTCTTTGTGTGTGTGTTGTGTGTGTGTGTGTGTTGTGTGTGTGTGTATGACGTATATAGGTTAAATCATGTAATTTTCAAACTTAGAATCATACTGTATTCTTCAACTTTATTTGTCCCTTAACATGATATCATAACCTCTAATCCTTGGCAATACCTTTGTAACTTAAACTTTTAAATACAATGTAGTTTTTCAATTGTGTGGATTTATTATAAATTTAAACCTGTGCTTTATTTATGCAGGTTATGGTTTTATCTGTAGGTTTTTGCTATTCCAAAACAATGCTGCAAAGGATATCCTATTACATATATCATAGTGTATTAGAAAAACATTTTTTTTTTGTAGAATAGATTCCTACAAGTGGAAATATCACATACAGTTTTTATTTAAAAACTTAAAAGATGCTGACAAATTGCCCACCAATGTCACGGTACCAAATCTGTATTTCCACCAACAGAATATCAGAATTCCTCTCTCAATATACATTTACTAACTATAATTGTCAATTAAACAATTTTTGACAATCTAAATCCAAATGAAAAAAATTTCATTGCTTACTAAAATCCCCATGTTGACTATGATGTGTATGTTCCTCAGAAGTGAGTGTGTGTGTGTGTGTGTGTGTGTGTGCCCGTGCACACGAGAGGGGGGGGGAGAGTGAGGGAGATATTAAAATCAGCAGCAAAGAAATACATTTGGTTAAATCTCTGACCATTCTATTAAGGTGGGCAACAAAGGATGGTGAAGGAAAATGTGAGTTAAGACTTAAATTCATTATTTGGGTTGCTATACAACATCAGCAACATCTGATATAATTGAAATATTGAAGTCCTTTTTGACACTGGTTCTTCTAAATGAAAATATAGTTTCATGTGGATAATTAAACTAATTAAAATACTTAATAATTTAAATGCTGGAAAGTCTGAAAACAGCTCCATATGGGGATCTTATACAACTCTGTAGTATGATCCAAATACACAAGTTACCAAGCTTGGTATGATGTTGGATTTGTTACTGTCCATAAAGGGGGAAAATGTGAAAGAAGTAAGAGTAAATTGAGAATTCTATTAATTTTGATGTTAGGATTTAGCCCATCCAGAAGAACAGCCAAGAACTGCAGTGAATGGGCTTTTTTCTATTCTGTTGTTTTGGAATGAAAGGATAGTGTATCTGCCAGAGTAGAGAGAAGCTTTGAATGCCTATCATTTCTGCTAGGTTAGTTTCTATCATAACCCCACTCATATAGGCATGTCAGGCTAAAGTGAATCCCTTGTGGCTCTGTTGACTTCTACACGTGTAATTTGCCCTAAATGAAATATGTATTCTGTAAAAGTATACCATTACTTCCTATTGTAGTGTGTTCCCTGGGGAAATCTGTTATCCAGCGATTTCTTAAAATATGCATGACACCCCTAGTCCATTAGAGGAATACTGAATATGCAGATTTAAACTTTTGCTAATATTCTGATTCTTGCCCTATTTTTGCTTCCATATATTTATCTAAAACTATCATAGAGAAGTATGACACTTTGTGAGGATTGTACCAGAACTGTTCAGTTTAAAAGATATGCCTTGAAATTTGATGACCTTCCCCCAGGCTAAGAAAAGTCCAGCCTTGCTTTTCTCTGTGGGTGTGACTTAGGAGAGCTGTATTGTAAGTGTATTCTCCCTAAAAGGTTACAGACAAGAAATACATGGCTTTAAGAGGCACCCATAAACCCTTCAGATGAATAATGTGTATTTGGCATCATTGCTTTGTGGAGAAATGAGACAGTGGTTGCCTGGAACTAAATTATGCTAAGGAATATTGTAGAAACGTGGTATTTATTAATTCACCAAACATGCAAAACGACTGTGTAAAAAAGTACTGTGCAGCTACCTTTAGGTGATAAGAAATGGATAAGGCATGCAATTTGCTCCCAAGGAATTCATTAAATCATAGGGGAAGGGATAAATTAACATGCGTAGTGCTACTATATGCCAGGCACTTTACATACATTGTTTCTTCATACAAAGGCACTGAGGTAGTAGGTCCCACTCTTGTTTTAAATATTTGGAAAACTGAGGCTTAGAGTGGCTAAATGGCCATTTTTATATAGCAAGTAAAGGGAAGAACCAGGATTTAAACCCAGATTTATCTGGGTCCAGTGTCCTTCTCTTAAATTCTCTGCCATTCTGCCCCTTTGGGCACTGTTATCCTCATTTTAGAGATGAGAAACCTGAAACTCAGGGAGAGTAAGTTTATCTGAGGTCACCAGCTATTAAATGGGAAATCCAGGTTTTGGACCATGAACTGCTTGCAAAGATTATGCTCTTTCACTACACCATGGATATGTTTTATTTACAACTCTTATAAAAGGTATAAAAAGTAAGTACCATAAAAGAGGTACAGATGAAAGAAGCTATTTCCAGCTGGGAATGAGGGTGATTAGGGAAGGCTTCATGGGAGAGGTGTCATTTGAAATTGACTATAAAGACTGGGTTGGGGATAGTGATGGGGGTGATATTCTTAGCAGAGAGAACAGCAGGAGCAAATGTATGGATGCTTAAAGGGCAGGCTATTTTTGAGTACTAAATAGCCCAGATTGGCAGGAGCATAGTATAAGATCCAACTAGTTGAGGAGACATATTTGCACAGAAACAAGAGCTAGACAGATGGTGTCTTGAGTGTATATCCAGTTTTCAAAATTATAGGAAATATATTGAGAGTCTAGAAAGGAAATATATTGAATTACTTCAATTGGAAGACAAAGGGCAAGGTTGAGGGGACATTCTAGTCTTGGGCTTCTAGTGTTTCTGTTCACATGCTTTCCATTTGCTGTAATAAGGTTCAATCAGCTTTATTTTCAATTATGAAAATGTATTTGAATAAAAGAAATTACTGAGTAAGGCGTCGCCCTCAATTATAAATTAAAATTAAGTTTGTGTTCTTCAATCTTCAGCCTCAGGGAATTAATGATGAAACAACAATAACAACAACCAAAAAAAAAAAAAAAAGAAAAGAAAAAAAAAGAAAGGAACTTCTTTCTGGTCTTAGCATTACCAGCAGGTGGCACTGTAATACATTCCTTCTATAGATCTAAAGTAGCAGTTTACCATCATGTGGCTGTCTTAGGAGTCTGACATGAGAAGGAATAACAGCTTTTATAGTTTCTGTAACGGTGATTGGGCTGATCTTTGCACATATGCAATAAGTTTCCCCTACCTGATGTTCTAGTTTGTGAGAGCTAGTCTGCTTAGATGATCACAGAACCACCTCTGGATCTTTCCATTTTTCCCAAAGCAGGTGACTCTGAGGCATAGCTCTAGTTACCCTTCAAGCAGTCAAGCAATTCCAATTGGAGGTTGAATAAAAGGTTACAGGAAGCAGATTTTACCTTTGGCACTCCCCGCAGCCACTCTGCCTTAATACTTTGCTTCTTTCTTGGGCATATAGCCATTGCTAAGTCTGAACAGTATTAAGAAGATTCAGTTTTCTTGACCTATCTCTCCCTCTCCCCTTTACTCAAAGCTGTCCTGTTCTTTAATAGGTGATGACTAGTGCATTTTTAAACCAATCTAGGTTGATACTTTGTGACACTACTGAGTATTTGATTCTTTTGGACATGACTTCCATTTAGACACTCTTCTCCTCTTGCTCAAGTGACACCATTTTATCTTGGATCTTTGTAGCCACTCTTTTTTAGTCTCCATTTTTACCTCATTTTCTTACTGTCCTTACAAAGTTGTTTTTCACCAGTATTTTCTCCTCAATATGCCCTTTAAAAATAATCCTCTATTTTTCCTGAGTTTTCATTCCCTTGGTATTAACTATCCACTGTTAGTGTTTCTCAACACTGGTTACATAATAGAATCATCTAGGGAGCTTTTAAAAGATACTCTTGGGGGCACCTGGGTGGCTCAGTTGGTTGAGCATCTGACTTCTGCTCAGGCCTTGATCTCCTGAGCTAAAGCCCCACATTGGGCTCCCTGCTGTCAGTGCAGAGCCCACTTTAGATCCTCTGTCCCTCTCTCTCTCTGCCCCTCCCCCACTTGCAGTCTCTCAAAAATAAATTAAAAATATTTTAAAAAATACCCTTGTATAAGTCTCACCCCCTAGAGATACTGATTTATTTAGGTTGGAGTGAGGTCTGGGCTTCAGTATCTTTTTAAATTATATTTTAACTTTGAGGTGATTCTAATGTGCAGCCACAGATAAGACCCCCTGCCCCTTTGAGGCTTCTAGATCTAGCAATACAGTCTTTCTGTGTCTTCTGAGATACATGAAGCATTTTCCTGTTAGACATCTTCATTTGGCTGTCCTGCTTTGAACTCATTCCAAACTGAACTTTTAATCTCCTTCCTTCAAATTCCTCCCTTCCTATTGTATACCTTATCTTGGTTAAGATGGTTAAAATGTCTCATTCTTTTTGAGCCAGAATATATAGTGTCATCTCCAAATCTTTCATAATTTTCCATAGCTAGTAACCACCAAATTCTAATTCTATTTCTAAAATATCTTCCAAATCTGCCTCTCCCAACACCTCTTCATCCTACCTTCCATTGACCCAGTTCAGCCTTTCATCATTTCTTTCCTAAAGATTGTGCAATCCTCCTACCTGGTCTTCCTACCTTCAGCTTTCAGGCCCTTCTACACTCTCACACATTTTTTAAATAGTACTTGCAGATGGTTTTTTTTTTACTAGTTTGTTTGCTTTTAATTGCAGATATGAACATGCCTGCTCCTATGAAATAAAACTCCTTTGACTCCCTATTGCATACAGGATGAAGTTTAAATGCCTTGTGGCATACAATCTGTGGTATACAAGGTCTGTCTTAGTTTATTTCTTAATTTGTTTATTCATTTAGTAATTAAACAGGCCACATGCCCCCACCACACAAAGGATTTTAGGTTATTCATCATTAAAAGAAACCCAAAACCAAAATACAAAAACAAAATCCAAAAAACAAAATTATTCAGTTTCCCAGCTCTGAGCATTTGATCTTATGCTTTTCTTCACTTCTAAATCGCTTCCCACCTTCTTTGCCTTTTGATAATCTTACTCATCTTTGATGACCCGTTTCAAATGCCATTTTCTCTGTGAAGCTTTCCCTGGATTGTCCCCACCCACCCAACTCTTACAGACAGATTTAATTTTCCTTCCCCTGTGTTCCTATAGAATTTTGTTTATTCCTCAGTAATGGAACTGGTCATATTGTGATTTAGTTATCTGTATATCTATCTTTTTTCCACACACTTGTGAACTCTTCAAAGGCAAGAACTGTTTTGTTTGAAATTCTCTGTACCTGGAAGACTGCCTTGCACATAGTAGTTAATGTACAAATGTTTGTTAGGTGACTGAATAAATGCTTTTGAATTGCTGGCACACTAGCAGGCTTGAAGAACAGAGTGATTGAGATAGGAAGTCGCTGAGCAATTTTGTATTACCAAGTATTCCACTTCTCACAGTTCAGTATTATGGCCAGAGCACAGCTACCTACCCTCAGGTTCTGCTGTCTGATGAGGAGGATTTACCAGTGCTATTGGAACCTTGTACATCTCCATCCTCATCTGCAGAGCCCACATTAGCATACACTTTATAGTTTATAGTCTTTCAGTGTATAAACACCACATACTTCAGCTTAATCTCCGCAATTTTCAGTGACAACCTATTTATGACTCAAGTGGTGTGAACTAGCTAAAGACAGACCATTGAAGAGCAAAATCTGGAGAGGGATGGCTAATTGTTTTATTTTTTAAAGAGAAAATACAATTCATGTAGCCTGCAATTACAAAAAGCCTTAAAACACGCTGTGTAAATGAAGAGCCAAAGTCTCTTTCTGCAATATACGCCATGGGAACCCATATTTAAACTTATGCCTTTGCTGCAAAATAATAGACAAAACAACAGTAATGGCAGAACTGGGAATGAGCAGGTTTTAAACCCTGTAGTGCAAATATTTTTGACAGTGTTTTTTATTCCTTATACAGCATACCCAGTGGAATGACAATATAAAGGAACTAGATCCCCAATTGTTAAGAGAGTAGGAGCACCTGATTTTATCAACATGCTGCTACATCTACCAGGTCTAAGTTAGCCTTTTATTGAGCCTCTGCATTTTATCCTCCCTTTTTATTTTTGTTCAAAGCAAAGTCTTCTAGCTCCTTGAGCTCTTCCTCAGTCACTCTCTAATTTCTCCTTTGATATCAGAGCCCAGACCTCTTGTACTTCTTTTCATTTTATTTAATCCCTAGGTGTCATTGTTAAATCCTTTGTGTTTCACCTAACTGCTGCTTGGCCAAAGCTGTTGCTACTGATTTTAGCCTGCTTTTTACTTAGAATTAATTCTGTTTTCTTAAAGAGCTGATCAATTAGTGAGCAGATATCTAGAATCTGATCATGAGTTCAAGAAATCTACCTTAGATCCAAATTACAACTTGAATGCGATAAAAATGAAAACTGCATACCAAAGGGGCCCTTAGGACATAATTTTAAAAAAATCCACTACCCAATTATGTGCCTTTGTCCTTCCTTTTCTAGTTGTACCTTTTAATTCAGGAGCAGATCCCCTGAATGGCACCAAAATGTGGTTCACCAACTCATCCTGCTGGTTAGAAAAGTAGACAGGAAATATGTCGTTTGTTGTGAATATCATTACCAGGAAGTTAGAACAAAAACATCTTTAGAGTCATTGACAATTTGTTGCTAAAATGACATTTGTTTTTCTGTCTAAAGAGAGCCTTTCTATTTCCTCTTAGAAGGTTCGAACCCTGACTCCAATGTTTTGTGACCCAGGATATTAGGTTTACCTCTCTCACATATAAAGGGAAGAGAATGAACAGCTCTATGTTCTGGGAAATCTCACCTTTCTCTTTTCTAATGTCGTTTTAGGACTTTTACTTTTGTACTTTTATTCACTGAATTATAAGATAGGGCATATCATACCCTCTGACCTCTGAAGAGTTTTATTAGAAGGAACTTGTATCAGTCTTCTTAGATGTTCCCCTTGCATTTACTGGCTGCCCTTTTTGTTGCTCTTTATTAAGATCTTTGTCTGCCATTTTCACATTCATTATTTCTGCTGTTTTCAGTGTCCATTTGGGAAGGTGATAAGATTTTTTTTGAGAAACTGGAGGATGGATCTTTTGCATTACTTTGTATACATTAACGTGTTGATTTTATATAAACCCATAGGTTCTGGGTTAATTTACATAAACCTGGCTTTCAGGAAGGTAAAGACCTTGTCAAAGAAAATGAAATAAATCAAGATAGCTGAAACCAAGTATTTTCAAGTTATCAGAAAATGGGGTGGACAAACAAGAGTTGTAAGGTAGAGACTCTTTATAGTTATACTGTACTCACAAAGTCTTCATGTAGTAAGGAACCAGAGAGGTTATCTAACCCAGGCTCCCACTGGTATAGAAATTCTTTCTAGAGCACACCACACAGGTGATGGTCTAGTTGAAAGCTATACTTTCAGAATCAAGTGCCTAGTAAAGGAGCCTGTTTAATTTTGAAAAGTCTTTAACTGTTAAGACACCAAAATCTGTCCGTTTGTAAGCTTCCATCAGTAGATCCTAGTTCTGTCTCCTAGAGTCTCATGGGATCCATCTAATTTAGTGGATCTTAATTTAGTATACATGTGGGGTGCCTGGGTGGCTCAGTCTGTTAAGCGGCCAACTTCGGCTCAGGTCATGATCTCGCAGTCCATGAGTTCAAGCCCCGCGTCGGGCTCTGTGCTGACAGCTCAGAGCCTGGAGCCTGTTTCAGATTCTGTGTCTCCCTCTCTCTGACCCTCCCCCATTCATGCTCTGTCTCTCTCTGTCTCAAAAATAAATAAACGTTAAAAAAGTTTAAAAAAATTTAGTATACATGAACAGGGCTGAAATAAGTTCACAAACCCTCTGAAACTGTATGCAAAATTGTGTGTGTGGGTATGTGAATATATGCACGTATCTATAGCTTTCATTAAATTTCCAAAAGGAGTGTATGATCCTCAAAATATTTATAACAACCAGGGCCAGCTTCATAAGTATACAACTTGTGTAGGTACATATGGTTCCATACTTAGAAGGGATCTGTACTTGGTTTAATGCTTTACTGTTGACATCTTGAATAGTTTATCACAAGTGACTTTGAATTTTAATTTTACACTGGGGCCCTCAAATTATAGAGGAACTACTTAATAACATGAAGCTCAAACAAATCACTAAAATTCATAGAATAAGAGATTTTGTCTAATTCTACTTTCAGAGACCCTATATCATCCTTCTGTTTAGCTTTTGACCCTGCTTGTATTTCCAAACAGTTTATCTTCTTCTTTTGTTCTTAATTTTTTTTAAGTTTGTTTATTTTGAGAGAGAGTGAGCACAAGTGGAGGAGGAGCAGAGAGAGAGAGAGGAAGAGAGAATCAGAAGCAGGCTCCATGCACTGTCAGCGTGGAGCCCAATGTGGGGCTCCATCTCACCAACCACAAGATCATGACCTGCGCTGAAATCAAGGGTCTGCCACTTAGTGAACTGAGCCACTTAGGTGCCTCAAAACAGTTTATCTTCTTAATTAGGAATGAAATGAGGGCAATCTCTGCTTCCTCTAAGTTTTCTTCAGTTTCTTGCCTGCTGTATTGCAAGGACTCTTAACCTAAAATTCATTGTCAGTTTGGAACTTACCTAATTTATCTACATAATATTTCAAATCTTGAAAGCAATTTAAGCACCAAGGCAGGTTGAGTCTAACTGGAGAGAATTAACAACTTTCATTAACAGTAGGAGAGTTCTTTTTCTCCTTTGGTATGTGGAATTTGAGCACAGTGGGTTCTGTCAGAGCAGAAAGATATTCTTAAAGTAGACAATTTAATTTTATTAAGTTCTATCTTACCTTGCTTTATATGGAAACTTAAATTTATCTCTTTGTTTTTTGATTCATCAGGGTCTTTCCCCCTCACATATAAAACTCTTAATAAACTTGATATAATAGGGGCACCTGGGTGGCTCAGTTGGTTGAGCGCCCGACTTCAGCTTGGGTCATGATCTCACGGTTTGTGGGTTTGAGCCCCGTGCCGGGCTCTGTGCTGACAGCTCCGGATCTGAAGCCTGCTTCGGATTCTGTGTCTCCCTCTCTCTCTGCTCCTTCCCTGCTCACACTCTGTCTCTCTCTCACAAAAATAAATAAATATTTTACAAAATTAAAAAATAAACTTGATATAATATATTATGTTTTATTATACTGAATTATATGTTTAATTTATAACATCAAAATTAGAAAAAAATAATTTAAAATTCTAATGGCATATTTTATTTAGTCATATTATTAAAGTTCATAACACATCAGTAATTTTATTTGAAATGTACACCAAGCATGGGTACCCCTCAGGTTAATTGAGTAAATGTGTTATTGTTCCTTGGTGACCTTGGCTTTTGCTGTGAAGAAAGGAAGATCGCAGCCACCCTGGAACATGTGAGTATGACTTGATACAAATCTATATTGGTCAGCTGAGGGTAGGTCTAGTCTTCTAAAGATGATGAAAGGGGAAAAAATACATTCTAGGATGAAATGTTAAAGGAACTGTAATTGTTTTACTTTGGAATAAAGAAGTCTCAAGATTGGATGACTTGAAAGAAATGAGGTATTTTTGACGAAGAAAAGTTATCTTCTGTATTCAAAGAAATAGACTATTTAAGATTTAGGTTACATTTGAAGAATTTTTTTTTTAATTAAAAGAATCATATTATGTATAGGCTAGATATTAATTTACCTAAGGCAAAATTTCCTTCAAATTCTAAGTTTCCACACTTGGGCTTAAAATCCTGCTTCTGTGGTACAAAAAGACTGGCATGGGCTTTTCTGCTGTTTTGCCTTTCATCTTGGATTTTTCATCTCCATTATTAATTATGTGTTGGGCATATGTCCCTCTTGGGGAAGAATGAAGATAGAAGGAAATAAGTCCCTTGTTAAGTGACCAGAATGACCATCCTTAAATATTGATGCGGGCATTGTCATTTTCAACTTTGTCATCTGTGAGGCTATATAGTTATTTCAATTTTGTTGTCACTACTCGAAACATTCTTTCATCTATTCAAGAATTCCCTTCAGAACCCACGACATAATATAAATAACTACAGTTTTGGCCTAACCTTTGAGAGTATTTTGCTTCTTTAAAATAGCCAACATACATTTGCATCCAAAGCTAGTTATCTTACTGTTTAGATCAGTGAAGTAATACATTTTCAATGAAAATATGTGGGTTTTTTTTTGTTTTTGTTTTTAGCAAGAGAGTGTGTGTGCACACAAGCAGGGGAGTACAAAGGGAGATGGAGAGAAAGAATCCTAATCGGCTTCATGCCCAGTGCTGAACCAGACGCTGGGCTCTATCTCACAACTGTGAGATCATGACCTGAGCTGAAATCAAGAGCCAGACACTTAACTGATTGAGCCACCCAGGCACCCCTGAAAATCATGTTATAATTGTAAAGCAATAAGGTGTTTCTTCGATTTGCAACCAAACTGAATGTGGAGACACAATCAAGAGAAAAAAAATTTAATTATAATAGGACCTAAAATAGTGCTAGTGGGTAAAATAGATGGTTGACCGCTACTTCAGTGACTAAAGGAAAATATTCATTTGGAATTTAAATTCAGTTATTTTGATTTTAGATTTATTTGTCTCTTGTTTTAGATTCAAAACGGTTTCATTATTATATCATGTGTACACAGTCAATTAACAAAATAGAGTCATAGAATCATGTAATATTAGCTCTTGAAATCTTAAGAGATCCTTTTGTCCAGTGCCCTCACGCCTGCCTCTATCATTCTCATATTCATATTTCAGTTAACATATCATTCCAGGAAGACTGTCACTGGATGCCTAAGAATAGATTAATTTTCCTAGTACCTGGTCAGGGCTTAAAAAATAGTGGTTACTCAATAAATATTCATTGAATTAATTAGTATATGAATATATTTAGTGGTTTGGAAGACACTGCCAGAAGTTACAGTGTCTTAAAGTTACTATCATAAATGTTAATAGTCACCCTGTGAGGTAGGGGAAGGGAAGTAATATGGTTATTTGTGCATTTTGATTGGTATTCCAATTATGTAAGAATTTTCTATAAGTAAATATATAAAGATTGTCTTGTATCCTCAGATACTAAAATGGGTTCTTTTTTTTTAAGGCTGTCTTTGCAATTTGAATCAAATTCAAATGTGACTGCTTCTTGCTCTTTTAACTGCTAATTACTAATGCCATGTGGAATTGTTTGGCCTGCTATTGCTTCTGCAAGAAGCTAGCCATGCTCTGGTAAGAAGAGATCTGCTAGAGATTGATAGAAAAGAAATACTTGGCTGCATATCTAGCTTTCACTTGATGTGCACTTCACTCCTTGGGATCTGTACTTCTCATAGGCTGACCCAGTGCACAATCCTTCTCACTTTCCTCCTTTCTCAGCATAGCTGTACCCATGGGGCAGAGACCTGACTTGCTTTGGCTACACATGAAGAATCCATGTAGGGTCAAGTGCTAACAAGGCATCTGGACACTTGGATTCTAGTCCTGACAGTGTTACTCACAATCTATCAAACTGTGGTTAAGTCATTTTTTTTTCCTCTGGGTCTCAGTGTTCTTATCTAAAAAATAATGAGAGGCTTGGGTTAGGTCCAAATTCTTAAATTGTGTTCTATACATCACTAGGGGTTAATTAGCAATATTTCAGGGCCTAATACAGGAATCAGAGAAGCAGAATGAGGAGGACTCTGGGTTTACCTACCCCACTTCAACCACAGCACCCTCACTTTTATTTGTTTAATATGTTGTGCTTCTTTGAAAGATTTGTTTGAAATATATATTCACTGACATGGTCAGAGTGCATAGTAGGTGTACTTTAGTTCTTAAGGTAGTTGAGATGAATCTATCTACATCGTCATGGTTAAGTATTATTGGCTTTCAGTGTTGCTGATTGAACTGAATTGACCATGTGACAATCCTATCAATTGCTGTAAGGTACTGTCTAGTTGCCCACCTGACTGCCTCTACTTGTATCAAGTCAGCAGTAGCTTTAGGTTAAGGATGTGGAAATTATGCACCTAGCAGAAGAAGCTGGTTTTCCTTCTTATGGAGATAGCGGTAGGGGATAAAGACTTCTGGGCAGGAATGTATGGAGTTCTGTTAACATATTCTCCTCCTCCCACACTTCCCTCCCAAAGCCTAGAGCTGGACCTCCTGTAAATGAGTGACTGCCTATATGCTGAAAGCTGAAGTGATCCAAGTAGCAGAGTCATTTATCATTTAACATTTTATTATCTCTCATCCTTTCAAACCCAATCGATCCTTCACTATAGGAAGCATGATTAGTGCTCCTAATAGGCTGAAAGGAAGACATAAAGTATTCTAGAAATGGACTAGAAAAAGGGAAAATACACTGTGATCTGAAATGTGTGTTTTATTTTCAGATACTCACTGATCTGTGGTTCAAAGTGTGATGGGTTTTCAGTGGAAATTACCTGTTTTTTTCTTAGATGTTATTACTATTTAGCACTGACTGTGTGTAGCATTTGCCATTTGCCCAGTGCTTTAGGGGTCATGTGAATGGTCACTGCTCTCATTCTAGCTTCACCCCTGAGAAGCCAGAGGTACAAGGAGGAACTAGTGAGTTGGCTGAGAGTCACATGGTAAATCAATGGCAGAGATGAAGGTTACCAGAATCAAGTTTCCACAGCCCTCACTTATATCCCATCACTGGTTCCAGTCTCCTCCTGCAAGGACACTATACACTATGAATGAAAACTTCCATTAAGCTAGTTGGAGGCCCTTACTAGAAAATGCCAAAGTATGGCTGGTGCTTTGCCCTGATCTTTAGGATCAGAGCTCCTTCTGTGGCTTAACCTTATGGGAACAAATCAGCATATTTTTCAGGATTCTCATTGAAAACTTGCAGGACAGGATGATTGGCAGTGTAGGTGTTGTGACATTGTTCATTTATAAAGCATCAAAAGTTGGGTGTCCAGGCATGGTGGCGAAAGTCACCAAAAATAATTTATTTTACATTGCTTTAATGAAATGCATCTAGGGATAGAAGGCATTCAAAGTTCACCTGACAATGCAGCTTCCACACTCTGATTTTCCCCAGAAGCTAGGGCAGCACTGTTTTGGGGGTTATGGATTCTTAGTTTTGCAAGCCAAAATAGCTCCTATTATCCTCTTCAGCTCAAAGATCAGTATTCTTTGGCTCAAGAACATTTAAAACTATTTTAAAGTGAACAGAATGAGAGAGAGGAAGAAAGACAGACATGGAAAGAAATAAATTATATAAGGTTAATAATTGCTATGTGGAATTCAAGCTTTTAGGCTTATTTGTTCAATAAGTATGAATTAAACACTCACTTGTTTTCCAGACACACATAAGAGGATGTTCCCTTATGATTTCTTTAACTGACAAGAATGGACTAACCTTGAAAATCCATTTAGACATTACCTGAATTCAAGAAGACTTTCATGACTAATTGAGCAGTGGGAAATTATTCCTGTTCTATTCCAGCTTAATTATTAAAACTCATAAATAGGGAGAACAATAACTGAGGGTTATTGGAGGGGTTGTGGGAGGGGGATGGGCTAAATGGGTAAGGGGCGCTAAGGAATCCACTCTTGAAATCATTGTTGCGCTATATGCTAATTTGTATGTAAATTTTAAAAAATAAAAAAAATAAATTAAAAAAATAAAAAAACCCAAAAACTTGTTCTCTTCTCGCTATAAAATATCCTTTTATTCATTTGCATCTATGCAATATACATGCATTGTTTCTTTGTAGTGTAGGCAGCTATTCAGCCATATTAGGTAACTACTCAGGAAGAGGTATTAGAAAGAGAGCTTGCTCTGGAACCATACCCATCTGGGTTTCAGTTCAACATATACAATAGGTAACTACATATGGAACCTCAAGTATATTACCAAATCACCACTGCTCTATCTGTAAAATAATCTATTTAATAAGAGTCACTGTAAGAATTGGATAAAATATGTAGAAGAGCATCTATGAAGGTCTTGATATATTACAGTTGATAGTCAATAGATGGCAGTTGTTTTATTGCTGCTGCTGCTGTTATTTTCCTTATCAAAATTTCTTTAGTTATTGTAGAAAAAATTATATCAGTATTAAGGAGGGGCCTTTGGTTCTGTTTCTCTGGACAGAGAAAACATTTTGTGTATATGAGTGTAAAGGGTAGCACTAGGCAGTAGGTTTTATTATTTTTCTTATTTCACTTCTCTCCTTTTCCATAACTAGTAGTTACCTGCAGTTTTCTTTAGTATTTAAGATGTTGAGATAATTATGTCATTTCATAAAAGATTATTTACATAAACAAATAAGATGTGACTGAGCATAAACACCAAGGCTTTCAAAGCATAATTTAAAAACTTATCAATTTTGTGTAGGATATTAGAAAATGCTTCAAAAGGAGGTAAGAGAGGGCACTTTTTATTTTGGCACCAAGAAATTTCCCAAGAGGGGTGTCCCACTTAAACACCTAATGATCTAAGAGGAATTGTAAGTTTGGCTGAATATTTTAGAATTTGTTTGCCTTCTCTGAGCTGCAGATACTCATGACCTATAGTTTCCTGGGAAGGATAAAATCACTAGGTAGATAAGGCCAAGTAGCTAAGGGTCCATGTCAGCTCTCTGAGAAAGGTACAGGAGATATGGGCTGGTTTTCAAGGTTCCCTCCCCCCAACCTTTTATCTCTGCAGCTTCTCTATTCATACTGAGGATGAAACCCTCCAGTCTGAACCAAAACACATCCCCAGCATTGCAAATCAGGCAAGGCAGAACTGAACATTTGGGCCTGTACTCTCCCAGCACAAAAACAAAAGTTCTCAAGGAGTTAGAGCAATTGATGCTCCTCAGATCTGGTTCTAGATGTTACGATTTGTTTCTGGAAGCAGCAAAAATAATGATTCCAACAACTATTGCAATTAACTTACTCAGTGTTTTACTATGTGCCAGATTCTGTGCTGATCACTTGATGTGTAAGATCTCCTTTAATGCTTACAACAACCCTATAATAGGTGTTGCATAAAATGAAAGAATCTTTGGCCAAAAAAAGTTTTAAAATACTGGGTAAAAAAAGTTAAGGGGGGGTGGGTTCCTTCACCGAAGGACTTATCAGAACCTTTAATGTGCTAATTAATGTTATGAACTTTCTAAGAGAGACTTAGAGTATGCTGCTTTCTCAAGTGTATTGGAGCATGGAAAACATTTTGTTTTGTTTTGTTTCCAAAGGGCATCTGGTGAGATGGAAGACCCTTTGGGACATGCTGTCCTATAGATTTCTTGTGGAATCCATGCTTATTGCTCTTGAAAATTAGACTATGTTCTTTCTTTGTCCTGGCCTTGTCTTGTCCCCGTGTAACCCACAATACATAGTCTTAAAACAACTTGTGAGCTTATATCTATTCCCTGGAGAACTGGATATGTGCCCCTAATCTGCCCACACCCAAGCCACCATCATTCTTCACCAAGACTATTGTATTAGCCTCCTAACTGATCTTCTAACATCCCTTCTTTTTTTTCCACACTGGTTTTTATATAGATTTTTTTTTATTATTTAAGAAAAGAATAGGGGTGCTTGGATGCCTCAGTCAGTGAACCGTCGGACTCTTGATTTTGGTACAGGTCATGATCTCATGGTCATGAGATTGAGCCCTGCATCAGGCTCCATGGCTTAAGAGTCTCTCTCTCGGGGTGCCTGGGTGGCTCAGTCGGTTAAGTGTCCGACTTCGGCTCAGGTCATGATCTAATGGTTCCTGGGTTCGAGCCCCTCGTCAGGCTCTGTGCTGACAGCTCAGAGCCTGAAGCCTGCTTCGGATTCTGTGTCTCCTTCTCTCTGTCCCTCCCCCACTCATGCTCTGTCTTTCTCTGTCTCAAAAATAAATGAACATTAATAAAATTAAAAAAAATTTTCTCTCTCTGCCCCTCCCCTTCTCTCTCTCTCTCCCTCTCAGAAATAAACACATAAAATAAATAAATAAATAAATAAATAAATAAATAATAAAAGGAAGTAAATTGACCAATTTTATACCAACTTTTTTATTTGTATGATTTGTCCCTTGATTTCTATACCATAAAAAACCACCGTGTCTTCTCAGTTATAAAACAAAGTTTGTAGTGCCTGAGTGGCTCAGTCGGTTGAGTGTCCTACTTCGGCTCAGGTCATGATCTCATGGCTTGTGAGTTCAAGCCTCGCATGAGGCTCTGTGCTTTCTGACAGCTCAGAGCCTAGAACCTGCTTAGGATTCTGTGTCTCCATCTCTCTTTCTACCCCACCCCCGCTCATGCTCTGTCTCTCTCTGTCTCAAAAATATATAAACATTAAAAATAAATACATAAAATCAATAAAACAAAGTTTGTTGTCATAAATGTATTTACTAGTTTTACTTCATTGGTTAGAGGATAAAACATTACTTTTTAATTTAAAACATCATTATATTTTGTATTTGGGATCTTTCTTGTTTCTTGAGATAGGCCTGGATTGCAATGTATTTTCCTCTCAGAACTGCCTTTGCTGCATCCCAAAGTGTTTGGATTGGTGTATTTTCATTTTCACTTGTTTCCCTATATTTTTAAATTTCTTCTCTAATTGCCTGGTTGAACCATTCATTCTTTAGTAGGGTGTTCTTTAACTTCCATGCTTTTGGAGGTTTTCCAGACTTTTTCCTGTGGTTGATTTCAAGTTTCATAGTGTTGTGGTCTGAAAGTGTGTATGGTATGATCTCAATTCTTGTATACTTATGAAGGGCTGTTTTGTGACCCAGTATGTGATCCATCTTGGAGAATGTTCCATGTGCACTCGAGAAGAAAGTATATTCTGTTGCTTTGGGATGCAGAGTTCTAAATATATCTGTCAAGTCCATCTGATCCAATGTCTCATTCAGGGCCCTTGTTTCTTTATTGATTCTGCATCTAGATGATCTATGCATTGTTGTAAGTGGAGTATTAAAGTCCCCTGCAATTACCACATTCTTATCAATAAGCTTGCTTATGTTTGTGATTGTTTTATACATCTAGGGGCTTCCATATTTGGTGCATAGACATTTATAATTGTTAGTTCTTCCTGATGGATAGACCCTGTAATTATTATATAATGCTCTTCTTCCTCTCTTGTTACAGCCTTTAATTTAAAATCTAGTTTGTCTGATATAAATATGGCTACTCCAGCTTTTTGGTGACTTCCAGTAGCATGATAGATGGTTCTCCATCCCCTCACTTTCAATCTGAAGGTGTCCTTAGGTCTAAAATGAGTCTCTTGTAGACAGCAAATAGATGGGTCTTGTTTTTTTTTTTTTTTTAATCCATTCTGATACCCTATGTATTTTGGTTGGAGCATTTAGTCCATTTACATTCAGTGTTATTATGGAAAGATATGGGTTTAGAGTCACTGTGGTGTCTCTAGGTTTCATGCTTGTAGTGATGTCTCTTGTACTTTGTGGTCCTTGCAACATTTCACTCACAGAATCCCCCTTAGGGTCTCTTGTAGGGCTGGTTTAGTGGTGATGAATTCCTTCAGTTTTTGTTTGTTTGGGGAAACCTTTATCTCTCCTTCTATTCTGAATGACAGACTTGCTGGATAAAGGATTCTTTACCCAAGGGATACAGGAATGCTGATGCATAGGGGCACTTGTATCCCAATGTTTATAGCAGCACTTTCAACAATAGCCAAATTATGGAAAGAGCCTAAATTTCCATCAACTGATGAATGGATAAAGAAGATGTGGTTTATATATACAATGGAATACTACTTGGCAATGAGAAAGAATGAAATATGGCCTTTTGTAGCAACGTGGATGGAACTTGAGAGTGTTATGCTAAGTGAAATAAGTCATAGAGAGAAAGACAGATACCATATGTTTTCACTCTTATGTGGATCCTGAGAAACTTAACAGAAGACTGTGGGGGAGGGGAAGGGGGAAAAAAAGTTACAGAGAGGGAAGGAGGCAAACCATAAGACTCTTAAAAACTGAGAATAAACTGAGGGTTGATGGGAGGTGGGAGGGAGGGGAAAGTGGGTGATGGGCATTGAGTAGGGCACCTGTTGGGATGAGCACTGGGTGTTGTATGGAAACCAATTTGACAATAATTTTCATATTAAAAATAATAAAACAAAAAACAAAGAAAATAATAAAACATCATTATACTACAACTACTTATAGTATTCTCATCATACAAAGTAGTCATTACCAGCTTCAAAAATGATTGTGAAATTTGTATAGCAGTACTGATGAATTCTGTAATAAACACTTACCAAGAAAAGTCAATACTGATGTTATTTGATTCATAGAAAGACCCAGATCCCATTAGACTGACATATTTCAGAAGACTATATTTCTTTCCAAATGATAAAAACTAAGTTTGTCACCATGAAGTTATACATTATCCCTTCTCATTTTGCTTTAAACCACTGTCCATGTTGCAGCCAGTGGTCCTAAGCAAACACACAAAAACAAAACTGCATTGCACTACTATTTTATTAAAAACCTGTTAAAACTTCCATTATGCTCAGAACACAACTCTAACACCTTAGTGTGGCTGACAAATCTCTGTATGACCTAAACCTTGCTAATCTCTGCAGCTTCATTGCTTAACACTTCCTTTCCCCAAACTCTCTCTGATCCAGCCACACTGTAGATTCTTCTGGTATTCCAGGCTAATTCCTTCTCAGGGCATATTCTATTTCTACTATCTGGAATGTCCTTTCACCTGTCTTGATACTCCTACTCACCGTTTATCTCTTAAGTGCTGCTTTCTCAGAGAGAATGTAACTAACCACTCCCAAAAGTAGGGACATGTAGTTTTTCCAGGTTAAATTCAAAGGGGTTTCTGTACAGTAGAACTTCTCAGAGCCTTTGATATATTAACCTGTATATGAACTTCAAGAGAGAGATGCAATACCCTATTCTCTTACTTCAGACCATTTATCAAAATGTTTATTTGTCTAATGACTATCTTCCTACTGGCCTGGGCCTATGAGAGCAAAGACCATGTTTGTCCACTAGTGCTGCACCCCCAGTGCTTAAAGCAGTGCCTAGCTCATGATAGGGATTAGTAAACATTTGCTGAATGAGTGAAAAAATGAGTATGATTCTTATTGCTTGCTATTTTATAGTTGGGGTGCCACTGAATAATATTTTTGATATCTCTTCCTACTCGAAATTTTTCCCTCTTATTCAAACCAGATCACTTTTTAAGGGAAAGCTAGAATTACAGCATTAATTGGTAACAACTGAGGGTTAGTTATAGCAATATCTGGCTTTTATATATTTAAATTAATCTTCTAAAATTATTTAGTGTGTTATTTGCTTTTTTAACATCTTATGTAATCTTTAATATTTAAATTTTTATAATTAAAATAATTTTTTAAAATTCTTAGCTTTAAACATTTTTATAGTTCTAGTTCAAAGTAAACAAAGCAAAACTAAGTAAGTAAATAAGTAAGTAAGTAACAAAGCAAAATAATTCACTACATTTGTTTCCCAACTAGGCATACCTGGCATACCTTTTGGAAGTCTTCCTTAGGCCATGAAATCCAAGCCCCATGTGAGCCTTGTAGCATCTGACCTTCAGACTAGGCCCGAGGGCCCATTAAAGAAGAAATACCTTTATGGATGTTGAGCCTGTAAATCTAAAAACAACAGCACACATAGTAAATATGTGTTGGCAGGTTTTTATGTAAGACTGTGGTGGTGTCATATACATTCTTTCATATGATCCTCCTTGTGACACATGGAACACATTTTCATTGCTACCAAGCCAGATTACAAGTTCAATTGTGATCTGTGGAACAAAACAACTGTGCACTGTAACAAAGTAAATCATGACTTGGAGTGCATTAATGGAGCTCTTAAACCAAATGAGATACTTGCCTAATTCTCTGAGTCATCTAGGCCTCTTTGAGAGCCTGAGAACAGGTAGAGTTACCAGGAGGACAGTACAGTGTACAGCCCCCAAGGTCACTTCCTGATAATTGGATGGGGCAAGATGCCCAGTGTTAGTTCTTTGAGAAGAACCACTCCTAGAAGAGTACACTTCCCCCCCTCCACAAAAGAAAAAAAAAGAAAAGAAAAGAAAAAAAGAAAAAAGCATGGGTTGAAAAATGCAGACAAAGGGAACTCCCCAGGAGGTTATTAGTGTCTGTTACATACTATAAGTTACATCCAAGTACCATAGCACTGCCAATATAGCTCATATTGAGTTTCTGTCCCATGTTGTGGTTTCATTGGCAAGCAGGCTTCATCATGATATGCTAAACGCTTATTAATAGATTACTCACACTAACAAGAGGAAGATTCAACCTAATGAGAGAATGTGCCTCATTAATGGCTTGGAAATTAAGCAGTCTCCATCTAACTAATCAATGCTAAGTGACTGACCTTCGTGGAGGCTGCAGCTCATTAGTAAGTAGAATACACACAGATGGTAATGGGCTCAAAGGTATTTAAAATATATGTTAAAAGAACTACATTAATAAGACAAACCTATCCCAACTTCCCATGATTTGGCTCTTATTCTCTATGCTATCTGTGTATTATTTGGTACATTATTTATGAGAATGAATTTGCCTGATAATATCTACAGTTTTCAATTTTTAATGTAAATAATAGATTCTGATCAACATTCACAATAATTTGCTTTCATGAAAAAAGTCTATAGCAAGATATGACTTCTAATAACGCCTTTATTCAGTAAATCATTTATCCGAAGATAATTGCCTTGAGGGAGAAATAGATTCCAAGCCTAATGCAATAAATGTTTATTTGGAATTATATTTGACTATTTCTTCTTTTTTTTCTTGTCAAATGCTTTCTCATGTGTGACCTGTTAATAAATTATTCCAGTATCTCCAAGGGCCTTGCTAAAGATATTCATACTGAAATGTTTCATAAATATGCTTGAGTTTCTCTGACAGCAAGCCAGTAGTGACATCAGAAATGGCATGACTACTGGGCTGATGGCTCAGGGCCTGGAGCCTGTTTCCGATTCTGTGTCTCCCTCTCTCTCTGCCCCTCCCCCGTTCATGCTCTGTCTCTCTCTGTCCCAAAAATAAATAAACGTTGAAAAAAAAATTTTTTTTAAAAAAAGGGGCGCCTGGGTGGCGCAGTCGGTTAAGCGTCCGACTTCAGCCAGGTCACGATCTCGCGGTCCGTGAGTTCGAGCCCCGCATCGGGCTCTGGGCTGATGGCTCAGAGCCTGGAGCCTGTTTCCGATTCTGTGTCTCCCTCTCTCTCTGCCCCTCCCCCGTTCATGCTCTGTCTCTCTCTGTCCCAAAAATAAATAAACGTTGAAAAAAAAATTTTTTTAGAAATGGCATGACTATACTTCAAACAGGACAATGTGTATGGCAGCTCTATTCTTATCCCATACTTGCCAAGCTGCTGTAAAAGCCCCAAATGGTAGTGAATAGGTAATTTTTAAATCTTGTATCTCCTTTATTTCACTCAGCCAATCTGTCTTAACCAGCTTGAAGCCTACAATAAGTTTTAATGACATCATACTCTCATGTCTTTTCCTCTCCTTGCCCGTTCTTTAAGATTTCATTTTCTTGTCCATCTCCTTTCTCAGAAATCCCTGGTTCTGGCATCTTCAGTGAAAGCAGCCAGATGAACTGTTTATCAATTCCTAAGGCTCCCTTTAGTTTTATTCAGATAAGAAGCTCCCTCGGGAGGAGACCTTTACTTTTTTTTTGGTGAAGTACATTTGGTCATAGCCCTCTGTCCCTGATAAATAGAATTAGGAAACGTGTCTTAGAGTGAATCCAAGCACTGACAGAAAGACATCCGACAGGCTGCTTTCTATGCCTTTTGCTCAGGAGAGTGGTGCTGTGACAATACAATGGCCCTGGGTCATTTGTAAGGTTAAGGTCCAGAGGTAGAGGGATTTAAAAGTCTGGAAAGCGGGGCGCCTGGGTGGCGCAGTCGGTTAAGCGTCCGACTTCAGCCAGGTCACGATCTCGCGGTCCGTGAGTTCGAGCCCCTCATCAGGCTCTGGGCTGATGGCTCAGAGCCTGGAGCCTGTTTCCAATTCTGTGTCTCCCTCTCTCTCTGCCCCTCCCCCGTTCATGCTCTGTCTCTCTCTGTCCCAAAAATAAATAAACGTTGAAAAAAAAAATAAAAAAAAAATAAAATAAAAAAAAATAAAAGTCTGGAAAGCAAAGTGCAAGAATGGTAGTTGTCTCTTTTGCATATTTCCCCTACCAAGATTGGTGGATTGTAAGATCTGCAATTATTGTGTTCTAAGATATTCACTAGCTCTTAATTAATAAGGTTGAAGAATGAAATCAGCCGTTTTAACAGAGCTCTACAATGGTCTCCATGGACATTACATTTCTTAGGGCAGATGCTGCCTTTTGCCACTTCAGAGCCTAGCTTCTTCATCAATCCATCTCCCCCTAATTCCCTCCCTGTTAGTTTTTCTTCCTCTATTGTCCTCCATAAACCAATCAGTATGAAAGAACCAACCTGATTAGGCTTTAGGATTTTTTTTAAAGCTCTACCATATTGGATGCTCAATGTCATCTCAGTGGCAAAAATAGGCTCATTCATACCTCAGACATATGGCCATTTTGGTTAAATTACAGGGACCTTAGTCTATTTGTTGAAATTTTGTTGGATTATTATTAGATGACAGACAAGACAAATGAATATATTCTCTGGGTATATTTACAAATTTTAGTAACATTTCTCTCCATTAAATTTTGACCTTAATAAGACAACAGGGATCTTCATACAATAAATTAGTTCATGCACTTTGTTTTAGCTTTATAGACAGAGGAGCACATAAGTATTTTCTCTCAAAACCAAAATGAGTTGTAAACATTTGTATTGAGTCTCTAGAAAGTAATTAGGTTTGACAGTAAGAATTGAAACAAGGATATCACTGCTGTGTTCTGAGACCCTGAATTCTGTTCCAAAATAGATAAGACAAGACTGGGTCTTGACCTCTATCTTTTTGTTTTCTAGTGGTGGTCTGTGTGAGTCACCTGTGTCTGAATGGTAACGGTACATTGAGGAGCCAGAACTATTCATCCAGACAGAACAAGGAACTGAACATCTAGGCTTTCTCAAGTACCAGATGACCCTATTTTACAGAAGAAGAAACCGTGCCTAGTTAGCTGGGCAAAACAGCTGGGCCACGGCCACACTCCACAAGTTTGCAGTGGAATTTTGTTTCTTTTCTTGTGCATTACTGGTTAGAACATTACTATCCTGAAAATCTATTAATATTATTCTCTGCCTTAGGAAAATCTCTTAAATGAGTGGTTCCTCTATTTCCCTTTATAATATGGGCAAATGGCATTAATTTGTTCACTAATTCAATAGGCAGAAATAGTCTAGGCACTAAAAAGGTGGTGATAAATAAGATGTAGACTCTATTTGGAGATATGCACTATTTTTTTTTCTATAGAGAGATTCAAAAAATTATAATAAAATTCAGTTATAGCTATAACAGAGTTTAGAACAAAATTCTGTGGGAATATTGCTACAGTAGAGGCAGACTTTGTCAGACTCTTTTGAGACCTTTGAAGAATACAAAGGATTCTTGTGTATCTGTATATCCTAAAACTTTTTGAAAATTGCATGTAAGCATGAATATTTTCTATATCTATATTATCGTCATCCATTGATGAGCTGGGTGTGTTCCTGCCATTGTATATGTGATAGGAAACAACTGAACCACTGGAAAAAATGGCAAGGTTGGCTAGATGCTTTTCAATATCTAATTGTTCTGTCTGTGTGTTTCCTCTTTCTGTTACTCCTACTTAGAACCTCTCTTTCTTCTATATACACCAGGTTTATTTTTTAAGTCCTCACTTGAGGGTCCAGTAGGTTTGCATTTACGCTGAGAGGGTCTGAAATAACCCTCATTCTAAAGTTACTTGTCAAGTACTGGATATTAGTTTGGAGTTTGCTGCATGCTGGGTCACCTTTATCGAGGAGCATTTGCAGAAAGGGACTGACACATGGTGGTATCTTGGCTGGAATAAAGCACACAGATGTGTGAGCTGTTCTTTAATCATATATTTAAATTTCCTATATTCAGAGGATTCCTTTTTGTTATGAGAAGCACCTTGTGGTGGAAATGAATCCAGGTCATCCTTTTACTAGGGAAATTTTCAGTTTTCAAAAAGGTTAACTAAGCCATAGAATGTTCAATGGTCTAGTTTTTAGGGTTGTAATATGGGAACCTTTTTTTTTTCCTGATTTAGCTCTGCCTTGACAATACAGCTCCTTCAATATTAGAGCAGCTTCCATATGTTCTAATCAAGTAGCCAAAGTTTGGCTTCTGTGGATTGTTTCTGTAATGTAGGCAGTAATAGCTCATAATGACCCTGAAAGAACTGTCTAGCCAATCTTGCCAAAACTAAAATTGTCTTTCATTTTTGTATCCCCAACTGTTCTCACCCTGTTGGGGATATTAAACATATTTGCGTTTGGGAGAAACCTCATATGCATCTCTGTGGAAAAGATGACACTATTGTCTCTGATTTTATAGACCATATGTAACCAAGCAACGCAGAGCAATGCATACCAAAGACATATCTGCACACATACTTGTGAGGACCAGAATTGTTGCAAGGCTTTCTTTTGATTCTCAGAATTTGTCAATAAGAAATTGGTGGAAATTCCTGCCTCTCCTCACACTTATTCAGAAGCAGAATTCATTTTTAGGTCTTTGATCTCTTCAGATTGTGATTAACACCTTTGGACTTAGAGCCACCACCACCCCCACCCCCGCAGGTAGTAGAAAAGGGGCACAGGACCAATAGCCTGACCATTCACTAGTCCTGTTTGCTAGTGCTACCAAGACTAATCAAATGCTCTGTCCTGGAACTTAAGTATTGTGCTATTCTGGACTGTTCTGTACAATCTATTCTGTTTGATATCTCTGCTTACCTTTCTAGACCTAAGATACCTTCTGAAATTTTCATGGCCTGCTGGACACTCAGTCCAGTTTCTTTCTAGTCAGCCATGTTTCATTTCTGCTCATACCCTGGGGAACTTTTTGAAAATGGAAGGGAGATTTTGAATATCCAGGAATGAAGGGGATAATGAATGAAGTAATAATCCTGAGAAGGCAGAAGGGATTGGGGTCCAAAGCTCAGAAGGAAATGCTAAAAAGAGTGGAGACATCGTTTTTGTTTTAACAGTAGGGAGGGAGGAAAGGTTGAGGGAAGACACAGTTTAAGTTAGTTTTGGTGACTGGAAGTCAAAGTGGTTTCCATTTTGTAACTTAAGTTGGAGGTAAGGTCAGCCAGCTGAGAGAAAAGGAGAAATGGAAGAACAGAGCTTGAGAAAGTAACTAAAATTTTGAATAGACCCTACTTACACAATCCCTTTCCCTAAACTAAATGTCCTTATCAGCACGGGCTAGACAAGTTAAACTGAAATGATTCTGCCAGAGAATGACCATATTTAAAAGGTTGAAAGCTTCATCAGTAAATTGCTTTAATGAGCAGCTCTCTGCAACCCTGATCCCTCAAAAATATGAGTTGGTGCCATTATAAACAGATAATATCTAGCTTTAGCTGAGTTTTCAATGTTACCCAGCAATCCATTGAATGGATTTTGGATCTGCTACTTCTGCCATTATATGCTGCCTCTGCCCCCAGGAAGTATGTTAGGTGGTAATATTTGGGCTGTAAGGTCTGCAGTGAGATTATTCTTTTGCTTGCAGGCCATGGCATGACCTAGCTTATATGACCATCCACTCTCCTTTGGTGCTAATTGGCAAAAAGGCATGAGGCCTTCTTGACTTCTGGAGGTTCTGAGGGAAGATAATCTTGAACCCCAGGTAAAGAAAATCTTCTGTTGAGTTAGATGAACAAGATGAAAAGTAAAAAATATGATTTCTTTCTAAAGTCTGGATTCTCTTGCAGTGTGTGTGTGTGTGTGTGTGTGTGTGTGTGTGTGTGTTTCCTTAGCATTTCTATGAATGCTGTCAGCTGAAGAACTAGAATCCTTTATCATAACAGATATGTGCTCATGTGTGGCTAATGGTCTATATGAAATGAAAGTAAAATGAGTAAGGGAGGACTTTGAGATGAAAAAGTGTTAGACTTTGGGATCAGGGGATTTGTGATGAATCTAACATGTGGCCTAGCATCAGAATCATGGTGTGGGTAGCAGCTAGGTAGACTAGGTAGATATATCAGGTCCAATGAAAATCCCTTTTCCGAATAACGGAATAATATCAAACTGAACTATCTGAAAGGCAGATAATAATAATTAGGGATTGCTGTGTTTCAGGCACTCTTCTGAGTACTTTATCTGTATTAATTCATTGAAACTTCACAAAAGCCCTATGGAGTATGTACTGCTTTTGTCCACTGAAGAGCAGGAAGTTTAACCTATCCAGAGTTACAGAGCTATTTCATAGGAGAGCTGGATTCCAAACCCAAGTAGTTAATTGTGATGACAGCAAAGGAATTATAATTTCCATTTTTAAAACAGAGAGAGACTTAGTGTAGTAAGTTGTCCAAGGTTAAATAGCTGGTGTAACTAAATTATTGAAGAACCTAGATGTTCTATCAGTAAGATATTGTTTTAAAAGTTTTTTTTTTTTTTTTTAATTTTTTTTTTCAACGTTTATTTATTTTCGGGACAGAGAGAGACAGAGCATGAACGGGGGAGGGGCAGAGAGAGAGGGAAACACAGAATCGGAAACAGGCTCCAGGCTCTGAGCCATCAGCCCAGAGCCTGACGCGGGGCTCGAACTCACGGACCGCGAGATCGTGACCTGGCTGAAGTCGGACGCTTAACCGACTGCGCCACCCAGGCGCCCCAGTAAGATATTGTTTTGTTACTACAACTTTGGTACTCAAATATCAGCAACACTGACATCAATAGGGAGCTTATTAGAAATGCAGGCTTTCAGGACACTTCTAAGATCTGTTATCTCTGAATCTGCATTTTTATGAACATTAAAGTTTGAGACAGTGAGTCGTACTTCACTGCTACAGTTCATGGTACAGATAGGTGCAAGTATCATCAACTAAAGGTAGAAACTACATGCCTATTATCCATATAAGAAAGGGTGGGGTTGGAAATTTAGAGGTTTCAAATAGCAGGAAACACAGGGGTTTAAATAGTTAACCAGCAGTGGAATTCAGAGGGAAGGAAATGGGACTGTACAGGACCTGAAGTTCTATGTAGTAACTTCTTCACAGAGGAGGAACTGAAGTATGTAGTCAGGGATGGACCAGTAGCTAGACCTCCTAGAGCTCCTTTTATTTATTTGCCATGGGCAGAGCTGGTTCTGAATGGGTCTGACTTGCAGTGATTCCAGCAAGTGGTGGACTTATAGGTGACTTATAGGACGGGTTTGACATACCATCTACTTGACTTTTCAGTCTCTCTGTCCTAGAAGAATCACATATTTCACTGCTTTAACTAAACTTGATATATGAAAATCTGTATTTATAAGAAAAAAAGTTACAGGTGTAGAAATCTAAATTTATGAGCCATGTAACTAAATTATTCGTTGTATTAGAGGACACATCATGTGTTTCCTTTAAATAATGAACTCTCCTAACACATTTAAGGCAGAATTCTGTTTTCAGTACTGTTAATAATGCAATATACTAGGAAGATACACAATATAAATGAGGTGTCCCGGCATGAGCTAGGATCATTTGCCTAAACAGCTCTATAAAGTGATTGGCATGTTTATTGAGTTAGAGATAAGTAAGGCTTTAGTATATGCCACCCTTTAAAAGACAAGAGAGGTGCTTTCTGGAGAACATACTACTTTTTATTTTAGGCCTCCTTCAGTTCTGCTCTTTCATAGGTTTTATTCTTCATGGTCCATTGAACTGAAATTGTGACTTAAAGTGGTTCACTGAGATGAGATTTATTGGAATTTGAGGAAGGAAACAGTGAAATAAAAGATGGTTTTGTTATATTTGTACAAGGCTCCCTAAGCAACATTTCACAAACCACATGGTGCCAGTTGCCTTTGTGGTTTCATTTGTTCATTCATCCACCCACTCACCTAACCACTCATCCATTAGTTCAAGTCAATATGGTCAATAGTCACTTTGTTATGGTCAGAGATGCAACAGTGGGCAAGACAGATACAGTTCTTTTCATTTTGGAGCTTATAGATTAGTGTGAGATGCAGCCAGGTTAACCAGGCAGTTCCCAGTAGAGTGTCATTATCAGCTAGGGCGATTGAACTCTAGATGTCATGGAAGGGCATAAAAGGTGCATCTGACCCAAACTACCTGAAATTCATAAACAGAAATTGTATAAGCTATCTATTGGTACATAAGACATTACTCCAAAAATTTTTTTAAACAATGCACACTTATTATTCCACAGTTTCTGCAGAATAGGCACTGGGTTATGATTTAGCCAGGTACTCTGCTACAGGGTTTCTCATTGGCTGCAATCCAGGTGTTGGCCAGGACTCCAGTCATCTCAACATTTAACTGGGGAGTGATCCACTTCTAAGTTCACTCATATGATGGTTGGCAGAATTCAGTTCCTAATAGGTTTTTGACTGTGGGCATCAGTTCCTTGCTGGTTGTTGGCCTGAGGTCACCCTCTATTACTTGCCACATAGGCCTTTCCATAGGGGAGCTTACAATATGGCAGTTGACTTCATCAAACTGAGCAAGCAAGGGAGAAAGAGAGTTACAGTAAGACAGAATCATAGTCTTTTGTCAACTGATCTCAGAAATCATGTCTCATCACTTTTACCATATATTGCTCCTTAGAAACAACTCACTAGGTCTAGCTATGCTCAAAAGAAACAGCCCACACCCAAAGAGGAGAGGATAATATTATATAAGGATATGAATATCAGGAGGCAAGGATCACTTGGGGCTATTTTAGAAGCTACTTACCACAGACATGTTCTTCTGTGCAAAGATATGAGTTGCAGTTGCTTAATGGCTCTGTTGCAGTATTATTGGCTTCATTTTTAAAGTTAAAATTTGGCACAAGGCTCCCCTGTCTCATGTCCATGGTAAAATATCATAAGATTAAATTGACCAAAAAAAAACCTACTATGGTTGTTAAGTCTTTTCTCTCTTCCTTCATCTCAATCATAATAGTTAGGTGGGTCAAAAACATTTTCAGAAAAAGAATATTTGAGCAAGTGCAAATTTAGTGCCAGCTTTTGTGATATTTGTCCAAGATTCCTGGTAGGCCTGTTCTCTCAGACACCTGTTCTAATTAGGTTCTTTTTTAAAAATAAAGTATAATGAATATATATTGTTATAATAGTTTCAGGTATACAACATGTTGGTTCAACAATTCTATACATTATTCAGTGCTTACCATAAGTGTAGTCACCATCTGTCACCAACCAATGTTATTACAATATTATTGACTATATTCACTATGCTGTACTTTTCATCTTTGTGATTTATTTATTTTTATAACTGTAAGTTTTTACCTCTTAATCCCCTTTATCTATCTCACCTATCCTACCACATACCTCTCCTCTGGCAACCCTTAGTTCTCTGTATGTGATAGTAATTTTGTTTGTTTATTTTTTTTTGTTCATTTGTTTTTTAGATTCCATGTATAAGTGAAATCATACAGTATTTGTCTTTTTCTGTCTGACTTCTTTCACTTAACATAATACCTCTAATCCATCCATATTGTTACAAATGGCAAGACCTCATTCTTTTTATGGCTGAAAATAGTCCTGTGTGTGTGTGTGTGTGTGTGTGTGTGTGTGTGTGTGTGTATCCGTATCCATTTATCTATCAATGGACACTTGGGTTGCTTCCATATCTTGGCTATTATAAATAATGCTGCAATAAACACAGGGGTGCATATATCTTTTGAAATTTGTGTTTTCATTTTCTTTGGGTAAATAGTAGCATTGCTAAATCATATGAAATTTCTATTTTTAATTTTTTGAGGAAACTCTATGCTGTTTTCCACAGTGGCTGCACCAATTTACATTCCCATGATTAGCGCATAAGGATTCCTTTTTTTTCCACATTCTTGCCAACACTTGCTATTTCTTGTTTTCACTTGCTATTTCCAGCCATTCTGACAGGTGTTAATGTGATATCTCTTTGTGGTTTTGATTTGCATTTCCCTAATGATTGAGATGTTGAGCATCTTTTCATGTGTCTGTCATCTGTCTTTTCATCTGTATATCTTCTTTGGAAAAATGTCCATTCAGGTTCTCTGCCCATTTTTGAACCAGACTGTTTTTGGGGTGTTGAGTTGTGTAAGTTCGTTATATATTTTGAATATTAATCCCTTACCTGATATACCATTTGCAAATATCTTCTCCCATTCAGTAGGTTGCATTTTCATTTTGTTGATGGTTTCTTTGTGTCTATTTTTGTGCCAGTTCCATACTGTTTTGATTACTATGGCTTTGTAGTATATCTTGAATCTGAGATTGTGATATCTCCAGCTTCGTTCTTGTTTCTCAAGACTGAGTTAGTCATTCAGAGTCTTTTATGGTTTCATACCAATTTTAGTATTATTTACAAAATACAATATCCATTTATGTTATAAATTCTCAATAAAGCACGATCGAGGGAACTTACCTCAACATAATAAAGGTCATTTATGAAAAATCCACAGCTAACATTGTTCTCAATGGGGAAAAATGAGAGGCTTTTCTGTAAGATCAAGACTAGGATATCCAATTTTATTCCACTGGAATTGTTCACTGGAAGTCCTAGCTGCAGCAATCAGACAAGAAGACAATATAAAAGGCATTCAAATTAGTGAGGAAGTAATAAAACTGTCGCTATTTTCAGATGACATGATAGTGTATATAGAAAAACCTAAAGACTTCACTAAAAACTATTAGAATTGATAAATTAATTCAGTAAAGCTTCAGGATACAAAATTAATATATAGAAATCTGTGGCATTTGTATACATGAACACTGAAGCAGCAGAAAAAGAAATTAAGAAAACAATCCCATTTAACTGTTGTACCAACAACAACAACAAAAAGTAAATTACCTAGGAATAAAGTTAACCAAGGGGGTTAAAGACCTGTATTCTGAAAACACTGATGAAAGAAATTAAAGACAACATAATACAACAAATAGAAAGATATTCTATGCTTGTGTTTTGGAATAATTAATATTGTTAAAATGCCCATACTACCCAAAGCAATCTACAGATTCAATGCAATCACTATCAAAATACCAACAGCATTTTTCATAGAACTAAAATAAATGATTAGGTGCTTTGGGTTGTGAATGGCTCATTCAAGGTACCTTGAGTAATGGATTATTTATAACAAATATCTGTGTCAGTTGCGACCCAAAAAATGCTTGAAAACCAGGTCTCAGGAAGAGACATATATTAGTTAAGGTAAGGGATATGCCACTATAAAAGACCCCAAACTAGAACGGCTTAAGAGATGGAAATCTCTCAGTTTTTCTATTTCTCTACCTCTTTTCCTTTTTCCTCCCTCTTTCCCCCTCCCTTTTATCTTCCTTCCTCCTCCCTTCTTTTTTTAAATTATTTTTTATGTTTTATTTATTTTTGAGAGCAAGAGAAACTGAGCACGAGCAGGGGAGGGGCAGAAGGAAAGGGAGACAAAGAATCTGAAGCAGGCTCCAGGCTCTAAGCTGTCAGCACAGAGCCCAACCCGGGGCTTGAACTCACAGACTGTGAGATCATGACCCAAGCCAAGGTCGGTTGCTTAACCGACTGAGCCACCCAGGTGCCCCTTCCCTTCTTTTATCTCTCATTTCAGTATAGCTGGTTTAGGCAGGTTGTGCAGTTGTGCTTCATTAGGTAGTTCAAGGATCCAGGTACCTTCCTTTGTTGTTTCAGCATCTATAAGACCAGAGATTGATAAATTATGTCTGGCAGGCCAAATCTAGCTTGTTGCCTGCTTTTATAAATAAAGTTTTATTTGAATGTAGCTACCACCATTCCATTACATATCATCTATGGCTGCTTGGGCACTACAACAGCAGACTTGAGTAGTTTTATTTTTATGTATTTATTTATTTTGAGAGAGAGAGAGACACCGAGCTGGGGAGGGGCAGAGAGAGAGGGAGAGAGAGAATCTCAAGCAGGATCCACACTGTCAGTGTGGAGCCCAATGCATGGCTTGAACTCACAAACTGTGAGATCATGACCTGAATCTAAATCAAGAGTCCGTGCTTAACCAACTGAACCACGTAAGCACCCCAGAATTAAGTAGTTTTGACCGAGACCTTGTGGACCACAAAGTCTAAACTATTTGCAATATGGCACATTACATAAAATGTTTGCCAGCCTCTATTCTAGGGCACTGTCCTTGTGAACATGGTTTCTGTCATGTTTTCTTTCCAGATTGTGGGAAGGGAAAAGAGTGAGTTTGGTGTGACAAATTTTATTTCAGGAAAGTGATGAGACAGTTGTATACATCACTTTTGCTCACAAGCCATTAATGAGAACTTAGTCATATAGCCACAGCTGGTGGTAAGTGTGGCTGGGAAATATACTCTCTTTTTGGGAGGCTTTGTGCTTAGACAATACTCAAGGCAAAAGGATAATTGGTACAAATATTATCCTCATTTTTTAATTAGATAACCTAAGGTACTTGGGGCTCCTGGTGGCTCAGTGGTTATTTGCCCAACTTCGGCTCAGGTCATGACTTTGCAGGCTGTGAGTTTGAGCCCCACATCAGGCTCTGTACTGACAGCTCAGAGCCTGGAGCCTACTTCAGATTCTGTTTCTCCCTCTCGCTCTACCCTTCTCCTGCTTGTGCTCTGTCACTCTTTTTCTCTCAAAAATAAATAAACGTTAAATAAATTAAAAAAAAATAAAATATAACCTAAGGTACAGTGAGGTGAATTTAATTCCTTAAGGCCACAGAGTTTTTAAGACCTGTTTTCTGACATCAGCAGTGGTGCTGAGCTGCTAGAGGAAGAAAAAGCAATAGTAGTGTTGGGCTACTTAGAAATTAGAACTGGAAGGGTGTCTGGGTGGCTCAGTTGGTTAAGCATCCAACCTTGGCCTAAGTCATGATCTCATCATTCCCGAGTTTGAGCCCCTCATTGGGCTCTGTGCTGACAGCTCAGAGCCTGGAGCCTGTTTCAGATTCTGTGTCTTCCTCTCTCTCTGTGCCCCTCCCCCAGTCATGTTCTCTCTCTCTCTCTCTCTCTCTCTCTCTCAAAAATAAGTAAATATTAAAAAATTAAAAAAAAAAAAAGAAATTAGAACTGGAAGAGAATTCAGAATCCAGGGAAGATTCAGAGACCTGTACATCAGAGTAGGTAATTTCAGAGGATCCGTTTTCATTCTCTCCTCCTGTAAATTGTTTTTCTATTCTTTTACTCTGTGTGTGTGTGTGTGTGTGTGTGTGTGTGCGCGCGCGCACACGTGTGTATTTTTCTCTCCAACCCATTTTCTGCTTACTCATATATTTTTTGGTCATCACAGTTTTCTTTTGACCATAATTTCCTCATGACTTTAGTTTTGCCTTATGGCATTTTTTAAATTATCTTTTCAACTTCATCTCTCAAGATTATCTTTGTAGTACCCTGTTCACATTTCCAAAAGGGATAATTAGAATCAAACCAGGCTGTTTGTCATTAGTTTCTGACTGTACTTGCAATGGCTGATGTGAGATCAGTAATTACCCTTGTTTGTGACATCAGTGATTGTGTAGCATAGGGTCACTTGGTGTAAAAGGTGGCTTTCTAGGGTCTTCACTTGAACAAAAGAGTGGGGATAGACATTTGACAGGTTTACTGTAACACCATAGTCATCAAATTCACAGCTCCTCTTTGACACCTAATACTGCCCCAGGCGTTTATGTGGCTCTTTTTATCTGTTATAACTGAAGCTTGTCAGTCTGGTCTTATCTGTGTATGAGCCAAATATCATCAATGCTTCTCATTATTTATCTAAAAAAAATCCTTTGAAGTATGAAGATTCCCCTAGTGTAGATAGCAGCTGGCAGTTACAATTTGTTGATGAACATAGACCTGTTGATGGATTTAGCTGTAATCAAGGAACTGAGTATAAAAACAATGCCTTTCTTAGGGGTTCAAGAAAGTTGAGCTTATAACTTCTCATTTCATTGTGTTTATCTTTTCTCTCCCTACAGCAGTAGTATTCACCTCAAAGTTCTCCTTACTGTGTGGCAGACATGGTGCTGAATGCTCTACATACATTTATTTAATCCTCACACCAATGCTGCATTGTAGGTACCGGTACTGTAGTCTCCCCATTATCTGCAGTTTTGCTTTCTGTGTTTTTACTTACCTACAGTAAACTGCAGTGCAGAAGCTAACGTATCATCAGAAGGTCAGTAAATTGCCTAACAGTATGTCACAATGTTATTTACCCCTTTTTACCTCACCACGTAGGCATTTTATCATCTCACATCATCGCAAGAAGGGTGAGTACAGAACATGATATTTTGAGAGAGAGAGACCACATCCATATGCATTTATGGTTATATGGTTATAATTATTCTATTTTATTATTAGTTATTATTAATCACTTACTGTGCCTGTTAATTTATAAATTAAACTTTATGATAGGTGTGTATGTATAGGAAAAAAAACATATATAGGGTCGGGTACTACCTGTGGTTTCAGGCATTCCCTGGGGGTCCTAGAACATATCCCCCTTGGATAACGGGGGATGGATTACTGTATTAGTTCCATTTTGCAGTTGAGGAAACTGAGACACAGGGGTCAAGTGACCATCCCCATGTCATGTAGCTACTAAATGGCAAAGCCAGAATTCTAGCTCAGGTGGTTTGATTCCAGAATTAGATACTTCATCCCCACAGTTCATAAAACTTTTGAGTATTCCATATGCAAAGTTCTCTAGTGACAGAGATTGTAATTCTGTTTTCTATGCCTTTTTTCCTCATGAACCACTATCAAGAATGTTCCAAAAGCTCTGTATGTATCAGCCACTGATGTCTCTGGGAAAATTCTCAGAGTCCATCAAGTAACTATGCATGTTAAAAATATTTAGTAATACATTCCAATGATGAATTTAAAATAGTCCTATGAAGTCAGGAATGTGCATTGAATATTTTTGTATTATTTGAGTAGTACTTGAGTATTATTTGAGTATAATTTGCACTAGTATTGCAATTGCTGGATTGTAGGGTAGTTCTATTTTTAACTTTTTTGAGGAAACTCCATACTGTTTTCCATAGTGGCTGCACCAGATTGCATTACCACCAATAGTGCAAGAGTGTTGCCCTTTCCCCATATCCTTGCCAATACCTGTTGTTTCTTGTGTTGTTGTTTTTAGCCATTATTACAGGTGTGAGGTGATATCTAATTGTAGTTTTGATTTGTATATCCCTGATCATCAGTGATGTTGAACATCTTTTAATGTGTCTGTTGTCCATCTGTACGTCTTCTTTGGAGAAATGTCTATTCATGTCCGGTGTTCATTTTTTTTTTTGTGTTCATCTTTTTAATGTTTGTTTATTTTTGATAGAGAGATACAGAGCATGAGCAGGGGAAAGCAAGAGAGAGACACACACACAAACTGAAGTAAGCTCCAGGTTCTGAGATGTCAACACAGAGCCTGATGCGGGGCTCAAACTCAGGAACAATGAGATCATGACCTAAGCCAAAGCTGGACACTTAACCTACTGAGCCACCCAGGTGCTCCAGTTCTTTATACATTTTGGATACTAGCACTTTATCAGATATGCCATTTGCAAATATCTTCTCTCATCCTATAGGTTGCTTTTTAGTTTTGTTGATTGTTTCCTTTTCTGTGAAGAAGCTTTTTATCTTGATGAAGTCCCAATAGTGTATTTTTGGTTTTGGTTCCCTTGCCACAGGAGACATAACTAGAAAGAATGTGCTACAGCCAATGTGAAAGAGGTTACTGCCTCTGTTCTCTTCTAGGGTTTTTATGGTTTCAGGTCTCACATTTACGTCTTTAATCCATATTGAATTTATTTTTGTGTATGGTGTAAGAAAGTGGTCCAGTTTCATTCTTTTGTGTGTTGCTGTCCAGTTTTCCCAACACCATTTATTGAAGAGACTGTCTTTTTCCCATTGGATATTCTTTCCTGCATCATTGAAGATTAATTGGCTATATAGTTGTGGGTTCATTTCTGGGTTTTCTATTCTGTTTTATTGATCTATGTGTCTATTTTTGTGCCAGTACCATACTCTTTTAAGGGATACATGCACCACCATGTTTGTAGCAGCCTTATCTACAATAGCCAAGTTATGGAACAGCCTAAGTGTTCATAAGCATGCATATATATATATATATATATATATATATATACACACACACATGCACACATATATATACACACACACATACATACACACACAATGGAATATTAGACAAAAAAGAATGAAATCTTGCAAATGGATTAGAGAATATTAGAGAAGTCAGAGAAAGAAGAATACCATATGTTTTCACTCATATGTGGAATTTAAGTAACAAAACAAGTAAGCAATGTGGGGGTAAAGAGAGAGAGGGATAAACCAAGAAACAGACTTAACTATAGAGAACAAACTGATGGTTAACAGAAGGGAGGTGGGTGGGAATATGGGTGAAATAGGTGATGGGGATTAAGAAGTGTACTTGTGATGAGAACTGGGTGTTGTATGGAAGTGTTGAATTACTAAATTCTACACCTGAAACTATATACACTACAGTGTATACAAACTAACTGAAATTTAGATAAAAACATAAAAAAGAAGGTGCATTAGATAAATGAATGTCCTTATAGAATTGTCCAAATAAGTATTTACTATTTACTGTCTATCTAGCATAAATACTCCACATTATCTTGATAAATACAGAGGGTTAATTTTTCTTAGTATGGGTTAATTGTACAACTACAAATAGTTCCAGTTGGTAATGTCTTCTGAGTGCATAATACAAATTTTAAGTCTTTGTAAACTATATGAAGTCTTACAGTGGTATACAATGTGACATTAGTCTACGACTAATGTCAGAAAGACATAGATATACACTAATGACATAGACATAGACATAGACATAGACATAGACATAGACATAGACATAGACTAATGTCTATGGCTAATGTCAGAAAGTTCTTTCCTCAGAAGGTAATGGTAACAAAAAGTTTTGGAAAATATTTAGGTTACAAATGTAACTTCTGGTCTGCAAAATTTGCATGTACTCCTCCTTCCTATTTATCCCCACTTTATTCTAGTTCTCTACATTAAAACATATTCAACTCGTCCTTTAAAACTTGGTTCAAATGCCCTATGTACCCTCAGTACTTCTAGACACAGTTCATACAGACATTTGCTTTTGCTGACATATTTTCCATAACTGGTTTTAAGTCCTATCATGTATGTTTATTTTGTCACATTATATAGACTGAAATGTCCTCATGATGTCAGGAAGTACCTTTGTAAACAGAAGGTGAGCAGTAAATGATGTTGACTACCTTTAAAGAACACAAACATCTGCTTGCTGCATTAAAGACTCAGAATTCCTAATGAATACACATTTCCTTAATCACAAAGACATGTCAGGAAGAAAGGGAAGAAAGCACTTATAGCTTTTATAACAAAAACATAAAACAAGAATAAAACAAAACAAAAGCAAAACCTTCACTATTTGGTTTTCTCCAGGCTCACCCTGATTGCTTCAAACTGAATGATTAAGGTTTATCCAAGAGTATTTTGTAAATAAAGGGTAAAGTTATCCTACATTAATTTCTTCTGAAGAATATATGGAGATTTCAATGTGTTTAATTCCTACTTGAAGTTGCCTTAATGCTTTATACGCTATATACTTGCTTTTGTGGTCAGGCAGAGGAGTGGCCAAGGAGCTGCATGTGTGTGTGGTCTTCTCTGGTATCACTGAACCCCTTCTGTGAGATTTGTGAGACTCCTGATTTATTAGCAAAAGTTTTCATGAGAGTTTGTCTATAAAGGAGAAAAAGAAAAGCCTTGGAATTGAAGCAAGGGATTACGAGCTCAGTGTTTGCTTGAGCTTATAAATTATGAAGGAAGGTTGACAGGTCTGAGTTTGGTATGATGGAGAAGTATTTTAGAAGATCAATAAAATTTATAGGCATTTAATAGAAAACATATGGGCAAGTGTTTTCTAACTCTAGAAGCTTTGGGGGTAATGTCCTGGTGATCATAGTTCTCCTGTGCCATCCCTGGTCCCACCTGCGTCCAAAGATTTTACCCAATTTTTTTTTCTAGTTCCAAGGAAGCTAACATATCCTGGAAATGTCCTAAGCAGTTAGTTTTCCTGTGGCTCATTCTTGCTCTCTTAAGACTACTTTAAACCGAGGTATGCAATACTGTCTTTTGAGCATGTAGGTATACCAATCAATCCATTATCCATAGGACAGGGATTTGTATAGTTTATCTGTTTGAACAGCTGGGTATTTTTGACCTTCTACCCTTTCTCTCCTGGACTCCTTTGACCAGTAAAGCTTTATGCCTTGTCCTGTGCTCATAGTTCTTTGTATGTTTCCTTTACCACAGAATGTGTTCCAGGTTAGGTTACTTGGTAAAATATTTTTTTATGAAACTAATAATAATATTGTAATTGTGTATATGGTTGTTTCCCTCACCAAACTGTAAACTAAGTACAGGATCATATCTTATCCTCTTCTGTATCACCAACATCTAACAAAATGTAAGTGATTTATAAGTGTTCTATGAATGAATGAGCCTGAATTGTGGCCCAGGACCAAAGGACCAAGGTAAAGATAATTGCACTAATCAAAATAGTAGTAGTTTACTTTTATTGAGCACTTACTGTGTACCAGACATTGTGTTGAGCACTGAAATGAATCATATCACTTAATCTTCACAACTACCCTATGAGGAGTTATCCACATTTATAAATAAGAATACTAAGCTCAGAGCAGTTAATTTATTTGCCCAAAGTCACACACCTAGTAAGTGTTAGAGTAAGGATTCAAACCAAGTTCCATAAGCCTCTAAACTTCCACTACTATGCTGCCTGCTACAATGTTAACCTTGTAAGATGCAGATAAGCTTGGCTTCCTGGTGGGGAGTTCAGAGTGACTTCAGGTTTCTGGGCCCAATCTAGTTCCTATTAGAACAGACTTTAATCCAAATTATCCCATAAATCTGGGGAATTATGGTGACATCAAATTTTCTTCCAGAAGGGGCAGAGACTACTCATAGTTTGGGATGAAGATGCTAGTGTTGGAAGAGAATTCTGTGGCATTGCTGTATTTGGTTCAGTTTCTTTATAATTCTCCCTTATTGGACTCTGTGCTTCTCCTCTGACTTATTTTCCTGATGTCAGGGATACAGATCACCAACAATGGGTCCCATGTGTTCCTGGCAGAGGAAATATCATTTATGAAGGTCTTGATGTGGGAAGGAGCTTGGTTATTCGAGGAGTAAAAGAGTGGCCAGTGTGGCTGGAGCATATGGACTGAGTGGCAGAGAAACATGATGAGCCTGAGAGGAAGATTACCTAAATCAGAACCTCCATAGAACTCGACTGTGAGTGTGGTGAGACAGTGTTATGAGTGAAGAAACAATAGTAGGTGAAATTCTCTTCTACTTTCAGTGAGGGAATCCCCTTGAATATACTGAAGATGGCCCTTTGTTGAACTCCCTGCTATGATGGATTGTGTTCTAAGGAAATTCTAGAGTGCAGGAAAACCTTTAATTATACTCAGAATATGTTCCTTAAGAATATGGTATCCATGAAAAATTCAGGAGTAGGGACTCAGCCAAGATTATACAGATAAATATATAGATAGCTATAGACGTAGATATAAATACAGATAATTAAATGAAATGAGATTAAACTCAACATACTCTAATAGAATTAGTAGGTATGTTGAAACCTTTTAGTCACTAATTACAACTTAATGAAATAACAACTTAATTCCCAAACCTACTCCTTTCCTTTTGGATCTATAATTTACATAACAAATTATTCATCTAACGGTTAATCTTCTGCCTCCCTGGTTAGGCTCTAATGATATAGCCCGAGGTTTGAAGAAAATGATTCTTGAGATACTCCAGGATTCCTGAAACTCAGGGGGTCTCCAGCAGCTGGACCTCCTTACTTTTCTGGGAGTGGTGGGAAGGTCTCTACATTTTGTAGTTTTCTCCACAGAAGTGGTAGAGTTGGAGGAAGAGGTGGCCTGGGAGATGATCTGGCAACAAAAGCAAGGAAATTAACATTTACTAAATGCCTATCATGAGCCAAGCATCTTACATTTGTTATCTCCTTTAATAACAAATTAATTAGCACAGCTTTAATTAGCACAACTGTTTGAGGAAGGTGCTATTAATCACCACTTTAGTGATGAGAAGAATGAGACTCACATAAGTTAGGTGACTTGTCTAAGACCATACAGCTAGATAAGTTATGGAGCAGGGAATCAAATACTGTGCAATTCTGTCTGCTTATAAACTGTGCCCTTCCAGCTTTCTCTATGCCTGCGTCCTGGTCTTCCTAACAGCTGGCTTCTCCGTACATCTCAGGTTTTCACCAGAGAATGGCTCCTTTATTTGGAAATCAGGGCCTAATAGAGAGGAAGACCCAGATATGTATGATTTGTTGGCCATCTAGCATTTCTAGTTGGAGAATATGAAAATATCACTGTTGAATAAACAAATTTATTTCTGCATGTTCCACCCCACACCTCCCACTGTCCCTGTTTTCTGCCTGACAAGACCACATGATAACCTCCCCCTTCATTTCTCTCTAGGTATAGGAAATTGACCCCCCAAAATTATTTTCGGGTGCTGAACTCAGGATTAATGGTGTATCATGGGCTGAAAATAAAGTACTTTAATCAGGTTTCTTGACACCTGAGAACCCTAGGTAGATTGGAGGGAAGAGGGAAGTCTTTTTTGAATATGGATGCTTAGGGGCAGTTCAAGCCTATATAAAATATAGCAGTGAGGGCTACTTTTGGCAGCCTAAGTCCAGAATAAAGGCTGTAGACCCTTGTGGGTAGGGAGAGGGAATTCCACTAAGGATAAGAATTTTTTGAAGGCAGGGCTTATGTCTTTTTTTTTTTTTTTATCTCCTGTACCTAACACAGTCACTAACTTATAGTAGGTGCTCACTAAATGTTTATTAAACATTCAAGTGCAAAATTCTAAAAAAAAAAAAAATATGAATACTTGAAAAAAAACACCTTTAGCCCACCAGGCAAGGCAGAGCCCCCAAGTCTGGCTTGCAAAAGCGGAGGGGCCAGACTGTGTGAGTTCTGACAGCCAGCAAGACTTAACATCTGGAATGTTATAAGTCAACAGCTCTGCTCGGAGAGCAGGAGGGCTAGAGGACAATGGGAGGAAGAGTTGTTGAGCCCTGGATGGCGCATGCCAGCGCCATCTCCCTCGCCCATACCCCAGCCAAAATCCCAAAGGGAACCAGTTCCCATCAAGGAACTTGCTTGCACCGTGCAAACATCCAACACTGTGCTTCTATGGATCCCTCCCTCCCATGGGTCTGCCTCTCTCCTGGTACTGAAGGGCCCCTCCCACAGGGACCACCAAAGGTAAAGCCAGCTGAGTCTGCCCCTCCCACCCCTGTGCACCTTGCAGCTCCACCCCAGCTAATACACCAGATCCCATAGACACACTACCACAAGCCTGGTAGTGTGCAAGTAGCCCAGACAGGGGCCACAACACTCCACAGTGAGTCCTGCCCCTGGGAGAGAAGAAGATAAGGTACACACCAGTCTGACTGTGGCCCCATCGGTGGGCTGGGGGCAGACATCAGGTCTGACTGTGTGCCCACCGACCAACACAAGTTACTCCAGAGAGCTCAGAGGAAGAGACCTGCAGTTCCGCGCCACTCCAGGGACTATCCCAGATGACAAAACGGAAGAATTCTCCTCAAAAGAACCTCCAGGAAGTAGTGACAGCTAACGAACTGATCAAAAACGATTTAAGCAATATAACGGACCATGAATTTAAAATAATAGTTATAGAATTAATCGCTGGGCTTGAAAAAAGTATACAGGACAGCAGAGAATCTATAGCTACAGAGATCAAGGGACTAAGAAACAGTCAGGAGGAGCTAAAAAATGCTCTAAATGAGGTGCAAAATAAAATAGAGGCGACCACAGCTCGGATTGAAGAGGCAGAGGAGAGAATAGGTAAATTAGAATAAATTATGCAAAAAGAGAAAGCTGAGAAAAAGATTAAAAAATCCAGCAGTATGAGGGGAGAATTAGAGAACTAAGTGATGTGATGAAACACAATAATATCTGTATAATAGGGATTCCAGAGAAGGAAGAGAGAGAGAAAGGGGCTGAAGGTGTACTTGAACAAATCATAGCTGAGAAGTTCCCTGATCTGGGGAAGGAAAAAAGTCATTGAAATCCAAGAGGCACAGAGAACTGCCTTCAGACGTAACTTCAATTGATCTTCTGCACGACATATCATAGTGAAACTGGCAAAATACAAGGGTAAAGAGAAAATTCTGAAAGCAGCTAGGTATAAACACACTCTAACTTATAAATGGAGACTGATAAGACTAGTGATGGATCTATCTACTGAAACTTGGCAGGCCAGAAAGGAATGTCAGGAAATCTTCAATGTGATGAACAGAAAAAATATGCAGCTGAGAATCCTTTATCTAGCAAGTCTGCCATTTAGAATAGAAGGGGAGAAAAAGGTCTTCCCAAAAACTGAAGGAATTCATCACCACTAAACCAGCCCTACAAGAGATCCTAAAGGGGATCCTGTGAGACAAAGTACCAGAGACATCACTACAAGCATGAAACCTACAGATATCACAATGAGTCTAAACCCATATCTTTCTATAATAACACTGAATGTAAATGGACTAAATGCTCCAACCAAAAGATATAGGGTATCAGAATGGATAAAAAATAAACAAAAAAAAACACATCTATTTGTGGTCTACAAGAGACTCATTTCAGACCTGAGGACACCTTCAGATTGAAAGTGAGGGGATGGAGAGCAATCTATCATGCTACTGGAAGTCACAAGAAAGCTGGAGTAGCCATACTTATATCAGACAAACTATACTTAAATTAAAGGTTGTAAGAAGAGATGAAGAAGGGCATTATATAATAATTACAAGGTCTATCCATCAGGAAGAGCTAACAATTATAAATGTCTATGCACTGAATATGGAAGCCCCCAAATATATAAAACAATCACAAACATAAGCAACCTTATCGATAAGACTCTGGTCAATGCAAGGGCTTTAATACTCCACTTACAACAATGGATAGATCATCCAGACACAGGATCAATGAAGAAACAAGGGCCCTGAATGATACATTGGATCAGATGGACTTGACAGATATATTTAGAACTCTGCATCCAAAAGCAACAGAATATACTTTCTTCTCGAGTTCACATGGAACATTCTCCAAGATCACATACTGGCTCACAAAACAGCCCTTCATAAGTATACAAGAATTGAGATCATACCATGCATACTTTCAGACCACAATACTATGAAACTTGAAATCAACCACAGGAAAAAGTCTGGAAAACCTCCAAAAACATGGAGGTTAAAAAACACCCTACTAAAGAATGAATGGATCAACCAGGAAATTAGAGAAGAAATTAAAAAATATATGGAACCAAATGAAAATGAAAATACAACAATCCAAACGCTTTGGGATGCAGCGAAGGCAGCCTGAGAGGAAAATACATTGCAATCCAAGCCTATATCAAGAAACAAGAAAAATCCCAAATACAAAATCTAATGGCACACCTAAAGGAAGTAGAAGCGGAAAAGCAAAGACAGCCTAAACCCAGCAGAAGAAGAGAAATAATAAAGATCAGAGCAGAAATAAACAATATAGATCTAAAAAAAACCTGTAGAGCAGATCAATGAAACCAAGAGTTGGTTTTTTGAATAAAATAAAAGTGATAAACCTGTAACCAGGCTTCTCAAAAAGAAAAGGGAGATGACCCAAATAAAATCATGAATGAAAATGGAATTATGACAACCAATCCCTCAGAAATACAAGCAATTGTCATGGAATACTATGAAAAATTATATGCCAACAAACTGGAAAACTTGGAAGACATGGACGCATTGCTAAGCACCCACACACTTCCAAAACTCAAACAGGAAGAAATAGAAAACTTGAACAGACCCATAACCAGCAAGGAAATTGAATCAGTTATCAAAAATCTCCCAACAAATAAGAGTCCAGGATCAGATGGATTCCCAGGGTAATTTTACCAGACATTTAAAGCAGAGATAATACCTATCCTTCTCAAGCTATTCCAAAAAATAGAAAGGGAAGGAAAACTTCCAGATTCATTCTATGAAGCCAGCATTACTTTGATTCCTAAGCCAGACAGAGACCCAGTAAAAAAATAGAACTACAGGCCAATATCCCTGATGAATATGGATGCAAAAATTTTCAATAAGATACTATCAAATCGAATTCAACAGCATATAAAAAGAATTATTCACCATGATCAAGTGGGATTCATTCCTGGGATGCAGGGCTGGTTCACCATTCACAAATCAATCAATAAGATACATCACATGAATAAAAGAAAAGAACCATATGATCCTGTCAATTGATGCAGAAAAAGGATTTGACAAAATTCAGCATCCTTTCTTAAAAACCCTCGAGAAAGTCGGGAGAGAAGGAAAATACTTAAACATCATAAAAGCCATTTATGAAAAGCCCACAGCTAACATCATCCTCAATGGGGAAAAACTGAGAGCTTTTTCCCTGAGATCAGGAACACGACAGGGATGTCCACTCTCACCGCTGTTGTTTAACATAGTGTTGGAAGTTCTAGCATCAACAATCAGGCAAGAAAAGGAAATCAAAGGTATCAAAATTGGCAATGATGAAGTCAAGCTTTCACTTTTTGAAGATGACATATTATACATGGAAAACCTGATAGATTCCACCAAAAGTCAGCTAGAACTGATAAACGAATTCAGCAAAGTCGCAGGATACAAAATCAGTGTACAGAAATCAGTTGCATTCTTATACACTAATAATGAAGCAACAGAAAGACAAATAAAGAAAGTGATCCCATTCACAATTGCACCAAGAAGCATAAAATACCTAGGAGCAAACCTAACCAAAGATGCCAAAAATCTGTATGCTGAAAACTATAGAAAGCTTATGAAGGTAATTGAAGAAGATATAAAGAAATGGAAAGACATTCCGTGCTCATGGATTGGAAGAATAAATATTGTCAAAATGTCAATACTACCCAAAACTATCTACACATTCAATGCAATCCCAATCAAAATTGCACCAGCATTCTTCTGGAAGCTAGAACAAGCAGTCTTAAAATTTGTATGGAACCACGAAAGGTCCCGAACAGCCAAAGTAATTTTGAAGAAGAAGACCAAAGCGGGAGGCATCACAATCCCAGACTTTAGCCTCTACTACAAAGCTGTCATCATCAAGACAGCATGGTATTGGCACAAAAACAGACACATAGACCAATGGAATAGAATAGAAACCCCAGAACTAGACCCACAAACGTATGGCCAACTCATCTTTGACAAAGCAGGAAACAACATCTAATGGAAAAAAGACAGCCTCTTTAACAAATGGTGCTGGGAGAACTGGACAGCAACATGCAGAAGGTTGAAACTAGACCACTTTCTCACACCATTCACAAAAATAAACTCAAAATGGATAAAGGACCTGAATGTGAGACAGGAAACCATCAAAACCCTAGAGGAGAAAGCAGGAAAAAACCTCTGACCTCAGCCACAGCAATTTCTTACTTGACACCCCCAAAGGAAAGGGAATTAAAAGAAAAAATGAACTCTTGGGACCTCATGAAGATAAAAAGCTTCTGCACAGCAAAGGAAACAATCAACAAAACTAAAAGGCCACCAACAGAATGGGAAAAGATATTTGCAAATGACTTATCGGACAAAGGACTAGTATCCAAAATCTATAAAGAGCTCACCAAACTCCACACCTGAAAAACAAATAACCCAGTGAAGAAATGGGCAGAAGACATGAATAGACACTTCTCTAAAGAAGACATCCAGATGGCCAAAAGGCACATGAAAAGATGCTCAATGTCGCTTCTCCTCAGGGAAATACAAATCAAAACCACACTCAGATATCACCTCATGCCAGTCAGAGTGGCTAAAATGAACAAATCAGGAGAGTATAGATACTAGAGAGGATGTGGAGAAACGGGAACCCTCTTGCACTGTTGATGGGAATGCAAACTGGTGTAGGCGCTCTGGAAAACAGTGTGGAGGTTCCTCAAAAAATTAAAAACAGATCTCCCCCATGACCCAGAAGTAGCACTGCTAGGAATTTGCCCAAGGGATACAGGAGTACTGATGCATAGGGGCACTTGTACCCCAATGTTTATAGCAGCACTCTCAACAATAGCCAAATTATGGAAAGAGCCTAAATGTCCATCAACTGATAAATGGAAAAAGAAATTGTGGTTTATATACACAATGGAATACTATGTGGCAATGACAAAGAATGACCTATGGTCTTTTGTAGCAACATGGATGGAACTGGAGAGTGTTATGCTAAGTGAAATAAGTCATACAGAGAGGGACAGATACCATATGTTTTCACTCTTATGTGGATCCTGAGAAACTTAACAGAAGACCATGGGGAAGGGGAAAGAAAGAAAAAAAATGTTAGGGAGGAAGCCAAACACTAAGAGACTCTTAAAAACTGAGAACAAACTGAGGGTTTATGGGGGTAGGAGGGAGGGGAGGATGAGTGATGGGTTTTGAGGAGGGCACCTTTTGGGATCAGCACTGGGTGTTCTATGGAAACAAATTTGACAATAATTTTCATATTTAAAAAAAGATAAAAATCATATTAAAATTAAAAAATTACACGCACAAAACAAATCTAATAAATGATGCTTGATCTTAAAAAATTAAAGAAACACCTTTTGGTTAATAATTTTAAAGTAATTCACAGTATAAGAACAAAGTCAAGGAAGTATAGTCGCCCTTTGAGAGAACTGCTATGATTAACAGGGATATTTGCAATAGTTCCAACCCTGTCATTAACTAGCTATGTGCCCATGGATAAGTCACTCAACTATTCTGTGCCCTAGTTGCCTCATCTGTAAAAAGCACAGTGTGGAATGTTTCTAAAATTCCTTTATTCATGTGAGTTCATTATTCAATGCACATAAAGCAAATACCTAATATTTATTTAGGTCCTGACAGTTTATAAGGATTTATTTATATTATTTCACTGAAGCTTCCCACAATGTTATGAAGTAAATATTATTATCTCGGTTTCACAGATGAAGAAACCAAGGCTAAGATTAAGGAAATAATTTATGCTACTGCTAAGTAAGTCTTTTGACTCAAATCCAGTCCTCTCTCCAGGTAGCACAGCTCTTTCCACATAGTAATTACCTGAGGTTAAATAATGCTTCCTAAGTGCTTGAAAAATCATTTGTCCCCTTAGGTCCTCAAACATCTCTCTTCCAATTGTATTTGATTGTTAATTTACTCAGCAAATTCGTTTCTAAATGTCAAATCAGCCGAAGTTGACATATTAGGAATTTCACATTCTGAAGGTCTTAATAAATGAGGCTTTCCTTTATTCTTTTGCAATGAGCCTTGGCTTTTTGGTGAAGAAAATGTATTTGCCCTACTGGAAGCTTCTGCAAATTATGAAGGGTTGTACCTTTTCGGTTATCTAGAAATGGAATCCATGCTCTAATTGAGTTGTCTCTACTATGGCTAACAATAGAAAAAGTACACCTGCCTTTGCTTTAATGTCGATTCATATTATTAGTGCAGATATGACATTATGAACAAAGAAACCTGTACATATACCCATTTAGAATATTTTGAAACTTATTTGATCCCATTACTTCCAGTGACTAGATAGCAAATCTACTGGATATTTTAACATATATTATGGTAAATCATATTCCCTTACAACTTCACCCCCCTTGGGAATGACTCCTCAAATGTACATGTTTCCCCAGGGCATGACACACTACCTAAGTTTTCATAATTTAACGAAGTATGAAGGGACTTCAGCAGATTTAACTGCTGAACCTGTCTGATTTAACTGCTTGTAAATTTAATTAGTCGGGGGAGAAACAGGTTTGGAGAATATATCAAAATTAAATTAGCAAAGTGGAGTTGTTAGCCCACTCTTTGGGAGCAATCTATCAAAAGGGAAAGGATACTTGACACCTATGATCAACTAATTAAATGCATTAGGTCCTGATGGGTGGTTTTTAATATTTACCACCCCTTCAAATATATTTGACCAGGAAACCTGGTATGAAAGAGTTCCAGTGGTAAGCATTATATAAATAAGTGTACAGAATGACTAATTGAGGTATAGGTAGAGGTGTTTCCTCACCCCCTCTTTTAATTGATTGAAAGAATCTGGCTGTAAATTTTTGATTCCTTTTAGAAATCAATTTAGATATGGCCAACAAGATTGTTTTATTGTAAACCAAATACTGCTTTATTAACTAATCTTGTTTATCATGAACAAAGGTGTTTATAGGTATTAACTGAATATAATACCACTCATTCCAGAATTGGACTCCTAGTGTGCTAATGATATTTTTTAAACTTTTGAATGATGTTTAGAAGAACTAATATAACATGTAGTAAATAAACCAGGGAAAGTAAACATTGCATTAGGGTGTTCTTTCAAAGTAAATATGTTCTTTCTTTGATGCATAGCTTGACCTTAACTAGACTCATAATAGGCTTGCTATAAATGAACAGTTTCAAAGCTATTGTTTTTAAGTGGATTTAATCCCACAATAGTGCAAACATGAACAATATTGTTTTGCTGCTTATAATCACTTGCCACCCTCCCACTATTAGGGCAAATGTTTATTGAGAAGCTTTTTAGTCTTTTATTCCTGAAAGAAAAGGAATATGACAGGTTTCATCATTGTAAGACAGCAGTCAAGAAAAAACGACTGGTGAGGAATAGTCTGGATTAGTGTTTTTTTCCACTCTCTGCTCTATAAATATCCTTTCTTGTTCTTTGATTTTGGCAAAGTTACAGCTTCTTTCAACTTTGGCTTCCTCATCCATGAACTCCCTATCTAATTCAGTTTAACATTTCTATTTCTTTTTATCTGTTGGCATTCATGTCATCACACAATTGCTGATACCTTCCTTTGGTCTTTTTCTTTTTATCTGACTGTCTTTGGTTAACCTAGGTCTTGTAGTCCTTTTACCCTTGGGACTGATTCACCTTATTTGTCTCTTCTCATGTCTTTTGTTGAGTTGCCTGCCTTCTCAAATTTGCACTAGGACCCTTTGTTTGATGGCACTTCTTTCCAGCCTCTATCTCTGAAATGAGAAGACCATTTTATCTGTAAGGGGTCACTGACTCACAGAATAGAAAATGAATTGAGGGAAATATATTAATAAAAATTAAGCTAATTTTAAAATTAGAACAGAAACTTCAAAGTTTTATCTCTTAATATTAAGTACTTATTTACTAGATACTGCATCAATTTGCTCCCTGCATAGTATATCCTATTGGGTTGCAGAATAGCTGAGAGGTGCAGTGATATTGGAAGCAAGGAAAACTCTGTAGAACACAGAGATTAAGGAATTGTTACCATCTGAGCAGGGAATTGGGAAGCATTGAGCTTAAAATTACAACCAACCTCAATTATCCATAGGTTAATGGATATCCTCAACTCCATAGGTTATGGCAGATTTTCAAATCCAAGTTACTTTCTCTTTGGTATCTAGCACTTGCCTGGTCAGTCTTCCCAATTGGTGCATGCATAGGAAATACAAACTTATTTTAATACTTGCCTACCAAATTTAATTGAGAAGAAATGTCTGCTATTGAAAAAAATTTTAATTATCTTAAATGTTTATTATTTTTGAGAGAGAGGCAGAGACAGCAAGCGGGGGGGGGGAGCAGAGAGAGAGAGAGGGAGACTCAGAAGCAGGCTCCAGGCTCCAAGCTGTCAGCACAGAGCCTGAAGTGGGGCTTGAACTCAAAGACCGGAATATCATGACCTGAGCTGAAGTTGGATGCTTAACTGACTGAGCCACCCAGGCACCCAATTTTTTTTTTTAATCATGAGATACATGAAAAGTTTTGGGTTTTCTGCTCTTTCAGGTTAAATGTATGCAATAGATTTACATGTTATAGGGAAGACCTATAGCACAATGCATAAAGTATGGCCCTGGTGTCAGATTGAATTTAAACCTGATCCACATTCTAGCTGTGTGACCATGAGCAAATAACTTGTTGCTTTCAATATGGCTGTGGCAGCTCAAAAAGCAATTTTTTCCATGGTGGGCTGCTGGGGTTCTCCCATTTGGAGAAGAAACTCTGAAATTTTAAGAAGAAATAGTTGTGAATAATGGCAAATTCACTAACTTATGTTTCAGATAACAGTGCTAATAGGTTGCTGAGGCTCCAAAGCTGATTACCAAGTAAAACACGGAGCATGAGAAAAAGTAGTTTTATTGACATACATTTCACACCAAGATGGCTACCATAAAAATTAAATTAAAAATAACAAAAATTGGCAAGAAATTATATACTTTTGGTGGGAATGGAAACTGGTTCAGCCACTGTGGAAAACATTTTGGCAGTTTCTCAAAAAATTAAGCACAGAATTACCATATAACTTAGCAATTCCCTTCTTAGATATAGGGCAAAAAGAATTGAAAACAGAGATTCCAACAAATACATGCACATGCATGTTCATAGCACCACTCTTCACAATAGCCAAAGGTGAAAAGAGCCCAATCATCTATCAAATAATGAATAGAAATGTAGATCCTATATCCATACAATGGAATATTATTTAGCTTTAGAAAGTAATGAAGTACTGACCTATTCATTGTAGATGGAACCTGAAAATGTTATGCTAAGTGGAAGAAACCAGACATAAAAAGCCTCATATTATATGATCCATTTATATGAAAAATAAATCCATGGAGAGGGAAACCATATTAGTGCTTGCCAGGACCTGAGGTAAGGGGGAAGTTGGGTAGAAAATGCTTAATGGCTGTGGGTTTTTGCTCTGGGACTGGTAGAAATGTTTTGGTAGTGGCTGCACAACACTGTGAAAATGCTAAATGTTGCTGAAATGTTGACTTTATTATTTTTTAATTTGAATTATAGTTGACACATGATGTTATATTAGTTTCAGGTATACAAAATAATGATTCAGTTAACTCTATATGTTTTGCTATGTTTACCACAAGTATACCTACCATCTGTAACCATGCAGTACTATTATAATACTATTCCACTACTGAGTATTTACCCAAAGAAAATGAAAACACTATTTTGAAAAGATATATGCACCCCTATGATTATTACAGCATTATTTACAATAGCCTACATATGGAAGCTCCATTGATAGATGTAGTGGATGAAGGAGATATGCTATCATCTATCTATCTATCATATATCTATCTAGATATGTATCTCCACTATATAGATATAGATATAGATTATATGATAGATTCCATACCAAATACACACACACACACACACACACACACACACACACGCACACAGTATGGAATATTGCTCAGCCATAAAAAGGATATTATCTATGATTTTGCCATTTGTGACAACATGGTTGGACCTAGGGAGTATATGCTAAGTGAATTGTTTAATTTACAATGGTTAATTTTGGGTGCCTGGGTGGCTCAGTCAGTTGACCATCTGTCTCTTGACTTCTTCTCAGATCATGGTCTCACAGTTCATGAGTTTGAGCCCCACATCTGGCTCTTCACTGACAGTGCAGAGCCTGCTTGGGATTTTCTCTCTGCCCCTCCCCACTCATGCATGCTCTCTCTCTCTCTCTCTCTCTCTCTCAAAATGAATAAAAAAATAAATAAAATGGCTAATTTTATGTTATGTGAATTTCATTTTAATAAATTTTATCTGTATATCTTATACTTCCTAATTTATGTTTTAGACACTTAATTCAAAAATCAGGTAATTAAACTCTGATATTTCTCAAACACACCAGAGCACATATATACATATCCATTAAAACTATTGACATTAAGTTGCATTTTATCTTCCTTTTTGTGTGCGTGCGAGTGTGTGTGTGTGTGTGTGTGTGTGTGTAGTGGGGTTGGGAATAAGCAGTTCAGTAACATGTAATAGAAGAAAACTTCAGCCCCAAGATACATTATAAAATCTGAGAAATACTTCCAAAGTAACACCCACCTATACCTTTCACCAATATAAGGAAATCTAAAATGATTTATGTATGCATGGAAAAATAAAGACAAATTTGGCAAAATACGTCTCAGTTCAAAGGATTTATCTGTGTGCTGAGAGATGAGATAGAATACAGTAGCCTGAGATAATGTCTGTCTTCAAAGAGCAAAAATATAAATAAGAAGAAAATGTATAAACAGGACTGAGGGCACTGACCTGGACTGCTGAAAACAAAACAAAATAAAATAAAACAAAAGATTTTTAGTGAATATTTTGCATTCCAACCATGTCTAATACGGATTTATGGGGTGGGAAGACAGACGTTAGAAGAGGGAGAAAGAATAAATGTGGATGTGTTTGTATTCAAATTAATTTCCAGAGTAAACATAGTTATAAAATACCTAGAATTCAAATTTCTACCTCAGTACTTCACTATGAAAAATATTTTCTGAGGAGCAGAGGAAGCATGCCAGGTCTGACTATTAGAGGGACCTATTCGACTGGTAGTTGAGTGAGGGACATCCTGCCAGCTTTGAACATCTAGTAGGTTTATTTACAGGCTACCCCTGCTTGGGGCATGAACTGTAGTCTTACAACAGAAGGAACTTGAATTTTGAGAAAGATTATTTTTGAAGGTATAAATCAAAATTGGGGCACCTGGGTGGCTCAGTTTGGTTGAGTGTCCAACTGTTGATTTTGACTCAGGTAATGATCCTAGCATTGTGGGATGGAGCCCTGTGTCAGTCTCCCTGCTAAGCATGGAGCCTGCTTAAGATTCTCTCTCCATCTGCCCTTCTTCCCTACTTGTGCTCTCTCATAGTAGATAGATAGATAGATAGATAGATAGATAGATAGATAAAATTAAAAATCATGCAGTGTGGTCACAAGTGAAGGAAGAGTAATCCAGAGAATACCCCCTTTCTTACTGAGTTGTAATTATAGTTTGATTGTCCCTGGCAGTGCTATAAATCTGCCTTTTCCCTTGGGTGGCCTGCTATTTTTGTGAAGTGAGTGACAATTTAATTAGGGTTTATTTAATGGATTGATAGGGTTGAAGGACAAAGGTTTGCCACAGGGAATAAATTGATGCCTAATGTATTTTTACGTCTAAGGTTAGAAAAGAGAGATAATGGATATTAAAGAGTTAATAGTTAAGACTAGGATCTAAGTGAAATCTTGTGAACCTCTGCAAATGATTCATTTCCGCTGGCTGGCATGTCCTTTAGACCTATTTCTATAGGGACAAAAGTGGAAAAATTACTTCCTGCCTTTCTGAGATACATATTTCCCTTTTATTGTTTTTTTCTTTTTTTTAAATTTTTTTTAACGTTTTATTTATTTTTGAGACAGAGAGAGACAGAGCATGAACGGGGGAGGGTCAGAGAGAGAGGGAGACACAGAATCGGAAACAGGCTCCAGGCTCTGAGCGGTCAGCACAGAGCCTGACGCGGGGCTCGAACTCACGGACCGCGAGATCATGACCTGAGCCGAAGTCAGACGCTCAACCGACTGAGCCACCCAGGCGCCCCTATTGTTTTTTTTTCAAATCCCTAGCCCTTAAATAAATATGCAACCAAATAAGGAGAGAAAATACAACAATATAGATTTAACATAATGGAGGGCTAGGAGTAGACCAGTGATTTATTTTATTCTCTCTGAATGAATATTAAACATATCAGTCTTTTGTTGTGTCACTGGGAGAAATAAGGCCCCACCATCCAGGTTTGTACTACCTGTAATAAGCTATAAATTTTATTGACAAGACTTTAGTCTCCTGGTGTCTGTAGCAGCATCTCATCCATGGGCATCTCTGTAAGTCCCCATCCTTCAACAGCTATTTCATTTTCCACTGATAATAGTCAAGGAGAGGTAGACATTGGCTAAAGCAGGAGGTATTTTGGTAAGATGGTAGCTCCTTTTTCAAGGAATTTTATTGGAAGAAAATTTTTATTACCAGATCAATGATAAAACAGACTCATAAGCAAAAGCTTCACAAACAATTTGTTAATACAAACTAGGTATGCTACAGCCAGTTCCCTAAGCTTTCAAAGCTGGTGTTATAGAATACACATGTCTTGCTTTCCTACAGAATTGCTTTTGTTGTCAGTATTGGAGAGCAAATTATGGACTGGATGAATACCAGGACATTTTTAATATACTAATTAGTCACTGAAGAAAGCTGTGGAATTTTTCAACAATGTTCTTTTTACTCTTATGTTTAAGATACTTCTAACTTGGCCTGACCTGACTAAAGAAAAGTGGACTAAATGAGTCTCCAAAGTCACTTCCATTTGAGTGATTCCATCACCTAGTTCTGATACTTTTCTACTTCCTCTTCCCCACTGGAAATGAGAGAAATACAAACCAATTTAAGCAATTTGTGATAAGCTTCCCTAACAAGCCACTCACATATACCAGGAATATGAGCTCAAAGTACATCACTTGAAAAGATTTAAGATGTAATTCCTCCCACCTTACTCTTCATTGTCACTTAACCGTAGGTAATGGGGATAAATAATTTGTGTCTGAAATTCAAGAACTCTTTATTTCTATACTCAGAGGCATGCAATCACAGGAAAAATGGGTTTGTTTTATTTCAAGCCTACACCATCTATTTATTTGGTATACCATTGCATCTTTTTATACATAGGGATATGCAGAAGTAGATTGTAAAGTTATTTCAGTTGAATTGTGTGTTAGTCAAGCTAGCCTTGACTGCAGTAGCAAACGACCCCTAAATTTCAGTGTTTTAACCCAATAGAAGTTAATTTCTTATTCTTGCAAATTTCCTCTATGAGTGCAGGTGAATTTTGAGGGTACCTGACTTCATAGTGTAACTTCAAATTCCTTTGATCTGGTAGTTTTAGCCTCATCCACAAGGCGACATACATTTACTTCCTCTCACAGGCCATTGGCCAGAACTAATTACCTGGCCCTGCCCAACTCTAAGAGGGTCAGAGAAAAGCTGAGAAATAAATTCTTCCATGTTTCCAGAAGGGAAAGAAAGCTGGATATAGGCAAATACTGGAAATGTATATAATAATTTATATTAAGTATGTCTGCCTAGTAAAATGTTGACTCCTTCCTTTATGATGTTGATCAAAGTGTTTGTATAAAAGAGAAGGTAGGCCTATTTATTTGTGAGTTGTTAAAATAAATTGAGCCAAGTTAGCTGAGAGTCCTAGAGAGAAGTAGCTGAGAAGTATAATCAACTTCAAGGAGCTTAGGTTCATTATCTATAAAGTATACTTTGAGCAAAATCAATACACATAATCCAGACTTAAAAATAAATAAATCTTGTGAGATATATTTGATTAGACTCAATCAACAAATGTATATGGAATGTGTATGGTATATGCAGTCCAATTTTTGAAAAAAATATTTACTACATGGTACTTTTAATTCAAGGAGCAGCAGACTTTTTCTGTAAAGGGACAGAGAGTGTATATTGTAGTTTTGTGGGCAATATGGTCACTGTCACAACTACTTAGTTGTTTCACTGTAGTATGAAAGAGCCATTGAAAATGAATAAATGATTAAGCATTGATATATTCCAATAAAACTATTTACAAAAATAGTGAGCTGTAGTTTCTGATTTCTACTTTAAATAGTGATACTCCCTAGTGAATAAGAAAGTTCAAAGAACCTTTTTATTATGAGTTGAGTAAGGGCAAAGAAATTTCAAGACTAAGTCAGTAATGGTCCATCAGAAACAAAGACAAAACTGCTCTGAAATGGTAAATTAAGTTCACGGGAAATAGAGTTTGATTAATTTATCATTTTTTCACAAATGATTGACATTTTATTTCAAATTATATCTGAACCTACCAGGATGCTTTCGGTCACAAGGAATAGGAAAAAAATCTCAAATTGGCCTATGTTATGAAGTTTGGATTTTTTTAATTTTTTAAATGTTTATTTTTGAGACAGAGAAGGAGGGTGAACAGGGGAGGGGCAGAGAGAGAGGGAGATACAGAATCTGAAACAGGCTCTATGCTCTGAGCTGTCAGCACAGAGCCTGATGTGGGGCTCAAACCCACGAGCTGTGAGATCATGACCTGAGCCGAAGTCGGACACTTAACCAGCTGAGCCACCCAGGTGCCCCTGAAGTTTGGAATTTTAAGTCAGCAGGCGTGGCAAGAGCAGTGCCCAAGGTGCACTGTGCTGCTTATGGCAGGCAAGTGATCCAGAGACAGTGTGAAATCAACAATAAAAAATACCTGTGATGCATGAGGAGAAATCATCTGCTCCTCTGAAAGTGCTTCCCTGAGAGCAGCAAGCACAGACTCCCCTCTCCAGGCATAAAGGAGTGGGCTGGCACCATTTCCCTTCCCCATCCCTCAGCATAAACCAATTTCATGAAACAGCATTGCACCAACACTGTCTGCATAAACTGCTTACACCACGTCCCACCCCTCTGTGCTCTGCTGGTACTGCTTTTTCTCAGGCAACTGTGCCTTAGGACCAGTGCAGCAGTCCCTTCCCTCAAAGGCCAGCACAAACACCCACACATACCCCATCTACTGACCATATAGTTCTGCAGACCTTCATTTCTAGCGTAAATAACATCGGGCCAGAACACACCTAGTTAAACTCACCTTACTCTGGCCAAGGTCCAAACACTCCCTACTGTAAGTCAAGGAGAAACCCTGCAGAGGACTGGCCTGAGGGGTAGAGCAGCCAAAACATAGCAGCAGAGTACACATAGCACACACCAGAGACACTTCCTGAAGCACCAGGACCTAGACATTGTATGATTTATTCATGAAGCCATTGCATTCAGGAGCAGGAAATGTAGTACACTTTCCTAACACACAGAAGAAGACAGAGACCTAGACAAAATGCCAAGATGGAGGAATTCATCCAAAAAGAAAGAACAAGAAAAGGTTAAGGTCAGGGAGCTAATTAAAACAGATGTAAGTAATATGCCTGATCCAGAATTTAGAGCAACAATCATAAGGATACTAGCTGTGCTTGAGAAAAACATAGAAGACATCAGAGAGACCCTACTGCATAGATAAAAGAAGTAAAAACCAATCAGGCTGAAATGAAAAATGTAATAAACAAAATTCAAAACCAACTGGATGTAATGACCACAAGTATGGAAGAAGCAAAGGAACAAATAAGTGATATAGTACATAGAATTACGGGAAATAAGCTGAAAAGAAGAGGGGAAAACAACCTTGAATCATGAAAGTAGACTTGGAGCACTCAGTGACTCTATTAAACATAATAACATTCATATAATAGGAATCCAAGAAGAGAGAGAAAAGGTGGCAGATGGCTTATCTGACAAAATTATAGGTGAAAACTTCCCCAATCTGGGGAAGAAAACAGACATCCAAATCCAGGAGGCACAGAGAACTGTGCCCATCAAAATAAAAACAGGCCAACACCAAGACATACTGTAGTTAAATTTGAAAAAAAAATCCTAAAAGGAGCAAGACGAAAGAATTCCCTAACTTACAAGGGAAGACCAATAAGGTTGGCAGCAGATCTCTCCAAAGAAACTTGGCAAAACAGAAGGGAATGGCATGATATGTTCAAAGTGCAGAAATGGGAAAAATCTGCAGCCCCAAATACTCTATCCAGCCAGGCTATCATTCAGTATAGAAGAGATAAAGACTTCTCCAGACAATCAAAAAGTAAAGGAGTTCATGATCACTAAACCAGCCTGCAAGAAATATTAAAGGGGACTCTTTGGGAAAGAAAAACAAAAAGTGACAAAGACTAGAGGGGAACAGAGAAAATCTTCAGAAACAATGACAAAGCAAGTAAAAAAAGGCGCACTAAATGCATATCTGTCAATAATTACTCTGCTTGCAAATAGACTAAATGCCCAAATAAAAAGACATGTGAGAATGTATTAAAAAAAAAAAGACCCATCTATATGCTTCCTACAAGAGACTCATTTTAGACCTAAAGATACCTGCATATTTAAAGTGAGATGATAAACATTTATCATGCTAATGGATGTCAAAAGAAAGCCTGAGTAGCCATACTCATATCAGACAAACTAGATTTTAAAACAAAGACTGTAACAAAAGATGATGAAGGGCACTATATCATAATAAAGGGGTCTATCCAACAAGAAGATATAACAATCGTAAATAATTATGCCTCTAACTTGGAATAACCCAAATATATAAAACAAGTAATAACAAACATAACAGACCACATGGATAATAATACAATAAAAGTAGGGGACTTTAACACCACACTTACAACAATGGAAAGATCATCTAAACAGAAAATCAACAAGGAAACAGTGGCTTTGAATGACACTGGACCAGACGGACTTAGCAGATATATTCAGAGCATTTCATCCTAAAGCAGTAGAATGTACTGTTCAAGTGCACATGAAACATTGTTCAGAATAAATCACATACTGGGTCAAAAATCAGCCCTCAAAAAGTATAAAAAGATCGAGATCTTTGTATGCCTATTTTAAATGCATATTTTCAAATAACAATGCAACAAAACTTGAAGCCAACTGCAAGAAAAAATTTGGGAAGCCCTCAGATACATACAGTTAAGAACATCCTACTAATGAATGAATGGGTTAACCAGGAAATCAAAGAATGAATAAAAAATACATGGAAGCCAATGAAAATGAAAACAAGACAGTCCAAACCCTTGGGATGCAGCAAAGTCAGTCTTAAGAGGAAAATACATTGCAATTCAGGCCTATCTCAAGAAACAAGAAAGGTCACAGATACACAACCTAACCTTACAACTAGAGGAATTAGAAAAGGAGCAGCAAATAAAGCCTAAAAGCAGAATAAAAAGGGAGATAAAGATTAGAGAAGAAATAAATGATAAGAAACAAAAAACAAGAGAACAGGTCAATGAAACTAAGAGCTGGTTCTTTAAAAAGAATTATCAAAATTGACAAACCCCTAGCCAGACTTATCAAAAAGAAGAAAAAGGACCCAAAGAGATAAAGTCACAAATGAAAGAGGAGATATCACAACCAACACCACAGAAATACAAGCAATTGTAAGAGAATACTATGAAAAAGTATATGCCAACAAACTGGGAAATCTCAAAGAAATGGATAAGTTTCTGGATACTCATGTACTACCAAAAGTCAAACAGGGAGAAATAGAAAGTTTGAAAAAAAACAACCAAAAGAGCAAATACATTGAATCAGTTATCAAAAATCTACCCCTCAAAACAAGAGTCCTTGCCAGACAGCTTCCCAGGAGAATTCTACCAGACATTTAAAGAAGAGTTAATACCTATAGTTCTCAAATTGTTCCAAAAAAATAGAAATGTAAGGAAAGCTTCCAAACTCATTCTATGAGGCCAGAATCATCCTGATTCCAAAACTGGACAAAGACTCCACTGAAAAAGGGAACTACAGGCCAATATCCCTGATGAACACAGATACAAAAATTCTCAATAAGGTACTAGCAAATCAAATTCAATAGTACATTAAAAGAATCATATCCCATGATCAAGTGGGATTATTCCAGGATTGCAAGTGTGGTTCAATATCTGCAAATCAATCAACGTGATATACCACATTCATAAAAGAAAGGATAAAAACCATATCATCCTTTCAATAGATGCAGAAAAAGCATTGACAGAGTACAACATTCATTTATGATGAAAAGTCTCAACAAAGTAGGGAGAGGGAACATACCCCAACATAAGAAAGGCCATATATGAAAAACCCACAGGTAATATCATCCTCAATGGGCAAAAACTGAGAGCATTCCCTCTAAGGTCAGGAACAAGACAGGGATATCCACTCTCACCACTGTTATTTAACATAGTACTAAAAGTACTTGCCTCAGCAATCAGACAACAAAAAGAAATGAAAGGAGTCCAAATCATCAGGGAAGGAGTCAAACTTTGACTATTTGCAGATGACATTATTCTTTCTTTGCCATGCTGTGGTAGTATGGTCATCCCCTTCTCTTCAGGTTGATAGTCATCCAGGATGAATAGGTACAAGCATACCAGTTATTCATAGCTAACATCTATTTTCACTGGGCCAGTGCCCATTCTGATTGGTCAGTGCCTATGATTTACCCTTGGACTTAAATGTGTATTAATTAAAAATACTAGATTGAGTCTTGGGAAGGACATACATAAAAACAAAGATAAAGTGTGAAGTGTCATCACCAGTTGTAGAAGCAATAAAGAAAATAATATGACTAATTTCCAGTAGTGTGGAGGATAAAATACAATTATGTTGAATTTTCAGAAATACTGAAAATAAACATCCTATTATTACCCTCTAGAAATCCTGAAAAAATATAACATCTCAGAAATAAGCAAGAGATTCCAACTTGCCAGGAAAAAAAAAAGAAAAGAAAACCTGTAACTGTGTAGGGTACACAGTACCCTGTACCCTGTGTAGGGTACAGTATGGTCAGACTGTGTAAACTAGAAATGTGGTTGTAATGTCCATGTAGCAAAGAAGATGAGGCCTTGACTCCTTGTGAAGTGAAGTTTTACTATTATAGATCCCTGAGGATAGCTGGTACCCTTGAATTTATGACCTTTAGTAAAAAAGTGAAAAAAGAAAAAATCCTAGCCACAAAGAAATAAGAAACTTGTTCTTTGCCTGATACTTAGATGGAAAAAATAATCTCCCACAAACATTTGTAACAAATGGCTTAAAACTCACCCCAAATCTATAAAGTAGCATAAAAATGGTTTCTGAGCTGATGGTTCCCCTGGGATTCTAGGCAGAAGCAAAATCAAAACACCTCTTAAAGAACATGCAATACAGGCTCAAGGTATTCTTTCAGAAATATAATAGTCCTTTAAAACATGAATTCACAATAAAATATTACCAAACATGAAGGAAATGGTCCACCATAATGAAAGCCAGTAGGCATAACAAACAATAAGATTATAATCCTGAGAAATAAAGGTAGTAGAATAGAGATATAAGGAAGAATTAAAAACTCAAAACCCTAAGAATTAAATAAGAGACTATGAAAACATGCCTGGTGGATTTACAAAATAAGAAAAGAAACTTTTAGAAATAAAAATTGTCATTTGTGCACAACTCATCAGATGGTATAAACCTAGTGGGACTTCCAGTAAACTGTTAAATGGACTGAGGCAATTACTCATAATGCAGCAGGGAGGGATAAAGGGATGACAAAATATGAGAGGATAAGAGACATGAAAATGAAAAAAAATTAACATATCTTAAAGGGACTCTAGAAGAGAATAAGAAAACATGGAGGAGAAGCAAATTTCAAAGAGATAATGGTCAATCATTTTTCAAACTGATGAAAAACATGATGCAGATTTAAGAAACTCAGCAAGCATCAAGCAGGAGAAGTAAACAAGAACTCTACGTGTAATCATCTCATAATGAAATGGAGAATCCCAAAGGAAAATAGAAAATGTTAAAATTCACCAAGAAGAAAAGACAGATTACCTATAAAGGAGCAGCAAACATACCAACTATAGACTTCAAAACAAAAGTTAACTGAGGCAAAAAGAGAAAGGAATATCTTCAAATTGCTTAAGAAAATAACTTTATTTAGAACTTTTATACCCAGTAAATATCATAAAAGTATACAGATAAATGCAAATTTAGCTAAAGACTAAGTGAATTTACTTTTATATGCTTAGTGCAAATATATATATATATATATATATATATATATATATATATACACATATATATATATATATATATATTTAAATAATTATATATATGCCAGAAGAGAGAAAATTGAATCCAGAAAGAAGTGAGATGCATGAAGCAGGTGTGACAATAAATTGGTAAATATAGGTAAGTGTAAACAAATACTGATTACATAAAACAATAACATTCACGATTAAATGATAAATTATATGTTTATATATTATGGGTTTGGCTGTGTCCTCCCACTCCCAAAATATATGTGTTTAGGGCCTAATTCTCCGTATCTCAGAATGTGACCTCATTGGAAATAGGGTTTTTGTAGATGTAACTAGTTAAGAGGAGGTCACACTGGAGTAGGGTGGGCCCTTAATGTAATATGAGTGGCGTGTTTATAAAAAGGAGAAATTTGGACACATACAAACAAACACTGCATTATGCAAAGAATGGAATTATGCTGCCACAGCCAAGGAAATACCAGAAGTTAGGAGCAAGGTCTGGACACAGATCCTCCTATGGTGCGTTCAGAAGAACCATAGGCCACCAATAACTTGATCTTAGACTTCCAGCTTCCAGAAATGTGAGGCAAATTTCTGTTGTTTAAGCCATTCAATTTGTGGTCTTTGTTGTGGTAAATCTAGTAAACTGATATGAATTATAAAATAGATTAAAACACATGAAAGCGACAGTAGTAGGGGCGCCTGGGTGCCTCAGTTGGTTAAGCGTCTGACTTTGGTTCAGGTCATGATCTCGCAGTTCTCGAGTTCGAGCCCCATTTCGGGTTCTGTGCTGACAGCTCAGAGCCTGGAGCCTACTTCAGATTCTGTGTCTCCCTCTCTCTCTGCCCTTTTCCCACTCATGCTCTGTCTCTCTCTGTCTCTCAAAAATGAATAAACATTAAAAAAATTTAAAAAAAGAAAACCACAGTGGTAGATATAAGTGTATAATAACAATGATAAGTATAATCAAAATTACATTTTTATAAGTTTCTTGTATTATAACCTGAGAGGAAGAGTAGAAATATTGATTAAATTTAGATTTTAAGTCAAGTATGCATGTTAAAAATTTAAGGATAATCAACAAAATAATTTAAATAGAATGTTTATAGCCAAACAAGTAGAGGAGGAAAAAAAGGAAGTTGTAAAATCTTAATAAACTCAATATAAATGAATAAGGGGTAAAAGAAGCAAAGAAAAAGCATGGTAAATAGAAAAAAATAAAATGGTATATAAATAAATTCAAGTATACAGGTAAGTACAATAAATGTGAAAGACCTAGGGTCATCTGTTAAGGACATAGAAGCTCATACTGAAAAAATTAAATTAACTATATGCTATACACAAAGGCTGAATGTAAAACAACACAGAAGAGTTGAAAATAGGTAAAAAAGATGGTTGCAGCAAACAGTAGCTAAAAGAAAACTATCACTGCAATGGTGACATAAAACTTATTCCCTAATCTATACTTTTTGTTGTGAGCATTGGGTAATGTATAGAATTGTTGCATCAATATGTTATACTCCTGAAACTTCTATAACATTGTATGTCAATTATACTTCAAAACATAATAGAAATAAATAAAAAAAAAAACTAAGGCAAAAAGTATTTTTAGTGTAAGAAGGGTCACCTTTCCATGATAAAGAACAAAACTCACTATGAAGATATGGTTTTGAAGTAACCTAGCCTCAAATATATAAAGCAAGATTTGACAGAAGTACATGGAAACATTGATGTACTTATATTCATATGTGAAGATTATAACACACCCCTATCAATACTTGATAGAACAAGCAGGAAAAAACTAAGTGCAATTTTAGAACAAGTTTGAGCTAATGTACATAAATAGAAATATGAGTCCAATAATTAGATATAATTCTTTTTCTTTTCAATTAATCATGAAATATTTCTAAAAATTGTGTACTAGAGTATGAAAGAAATCTCAAAAAAATTCCAAAGGTTTATATAAAAATCACTTTCTCTGACCACACTGCAATGAAAGTATAAATCAATTTAAAATGGCAAAAATAACATCTTTCTGAATTTTAAAAGTAAAAAATACTCCTTAATATATTCCATTAGTTAAGAAAATGTTATATGGAAAATTATAAATCATTGAGAATCAAGCAACAATGATGACACTATGTGGCTCCTAAAGCCAAATTTAGAGGAAAATTTTGAGCTTCATATAAATGTGTAAGAAAAGAATAAAAACTAACATGAATGAACTGTGTTAAGATTAAGAAATTAGAACACAAATAACAAAGTTGACACACCCCAAAAAAGAAGAGGATCAACAAGACCCGAAACCTGGTTCTTGAAAAGATTAGTAGACGAGACTAACCAAATAAATTTACTGTACTATTGATTTTACAAAGACATTTGACAAATGATAAATATTAGGAATGGAAAAGGAGACACTATTATTGGTATAGCTAAGTTTAAAAGCACACTAACAAGACCCTAAATAACTTTGTGCATAAATCTAAGTATTATATAAATGGATATTTCATGCAAAAATAAAACTGTCTCAAGGAGGAATAAATGGCCTGTACAAACCTATGATGTGTAAAGAAATTCTATTGATAGTCAAAAATAGAGTACAGGGGCATCTGGGTGGCTCAGTCGGTTAAGGGGCCAACTTCGGCTCAGGTCATGATCTCACAGTTTGTGGGTTCAAGCCCCGCATCGGGCCCTGTTCTGACAGCTTAGAGCTTGGAGCCTGCTTCGGATTCTGTGTCTCCCTCTCTCTTTGCCCCTCCCCAGAGCTTGCACTCTGTCTCTCTCTCTCTCTCTTAAAAATAAACATTAAAAAATTAAAAAATATATTTTAAAATTTTTATTTTATTTATAAATTTTTATTTATAAATTTATATTTATATACAAATATATATACTATATATATTTATATATATTAAATTTATAAACTTATAAATATTGTAATTTGTGTGTGTGTGTGTGTGTGTGTGTGTATGTGTGTATGGTACAAAAAATATCACTAAGTCCATAGGACTTTTTGTCAGTTTACCAAATTTTCGAGGAATAGATAATGCCTATTGTAGGTAAACTCTTTCAAAAGAGGAGCACCAGGGTGGCCCAATCAGTTAAGCATCCAAATCTTGGTATCAGTTCAGGTAATGATCTCAAGGTTCTAGGAATCTAGCCTGCATCAGCACAGCACAGAGCCTGCATGGAATTCTCTTTCTCTCTCCCCCTTCTTAGAATAGGTAAATAAACTTTAAGAAAAAGAAGGAAGCCTTCCCTCAACAAATTTTTAGAGTCTAGCATAATCTTATCACCCAAACTAGGTAGATATACTTTGAGTAAGATAAATTATAAGGTTGCCTCCCTTATGTACATGAAAGCAAAAAATCATAAATATTATAACAGCAAATTAAATCCATTAATGAATTTGATTAACAAGATACCATCTCATGCCAAGTTGGATTTATATCAGAAAATAATAAAGAATAGTTTAACGTTTAAAAATTTGTTAATGACTTAGATCACTTTATACTCTTTTTATTCTTTTTCTTTATTTTTTTAATATGAAATTTATTGTCAAATTGGTTTCCATACAACACCCAGTGTTCATCCCAACAGATGCCCTCTTCAATGCCCATCACCCACTTTCCCCTCCCTCCCACCCCCCATCAACCTTCAGTTTATTCTCAGTTTTTAAGAGTCTCCTATGGCTTGGCTCCCTCCCTCTCTAACTCTTTTTCGCCTTTCCCTTCCCCATGGTCTTCTGTTAAGTTTCACAGGATCCACAGAAGAGTGAAAACATATGGTATCTGTCTTTCTCTGTATGACTTATTTCACTTAGCGTAACACTCTCCAGTTCCATCCATGTTGCTACAAAAGGCCATATTTCATTCTTTCTCATTGCCAAGTAGTATTCTTTTTCTTTAAATTCAAGTTAATTAACATATAGTGTAGTATTAGTTTCATGAGTAGAACCCAGTGATTTATTACTTCCATATAACACCCAGTGCTCATCCCAACAAGGGCCTTCCTTAATACCCATCACCCATTTAGCCCATCCCCCATCCCCTATCCCCCTCCCCTCCAGCAACCCTCATTTTGTTCTCAATATTTAAGGGTCTCTTATGGTTTGCCTCCCTCTCTTTATTTTTCCTTCCCTTCCCCATGTCCATCTTTTTCTTAAATTCCACATATGAGCGAAATCATAAATTTGTCTTTCTCTGATTGACTTATTTCACTTAGCATAATACACTCTTGTTCCGTCCATGTTGTTGCAAATGGCAAAATTTCATTCTTTTTGATTGCCAGGTAATAGTCCATTTGTGTGTGTGTGTGTGTGTACACACAGACCCTGTGCTGACAGGCTGCTCTTTCCAACTGGTCAGTCCTCTGTGTAGATTCTCCTTTCTTGCAGTTGGGGGTGTTTGAACTTTTAACTAGGTATGCTTTGATTTGTTTGTTGAAGTAAGCCTTGCACCTGCCATGCTGTCTCCCTCCAACTGTGGACATCCTTCTGCCAATCTGCAGATTGATTTCCTGGGTGTTTCACGTGATCTGACCTCCATATAGCTGTCTTTGAGGGATGAGGAAAGCTCAAGGTTCCCCCTATTTCTCTACCATCTTTCCTCCTCCTCCTCCTGTCTTTGATCACATTAAAGAAGAATATTCGCATAACCATTTCAACAGATTCTAAAAGCATTTATTATAATTCAGTATTATTTTATGATTTAACAAGCTATGGAAATGATCTCTGAAAGTATAGTCTTTATTTTATGATTTAAAAATTCCTAGAAAAATAGGAATGCAATAGGAATTTTAAAATTAGATAAGTGTTATTGGCCAAAGAATATTTAGAACAAAATAATGTTGCCCACTATCATTACCTCTATGTTACAGGCAATAAGAAAAGAAAAATAAGTAAAAATTACAAGTATTTTAAAAGAAAACAAAACAAAAATGTTAACAAATGATTATCTTTATAATCATTTTTAATATATTTGTATCAAAATATCTTTATAGAAATTTTTAAATCTTTAGGTAAACTGCGGAACTAAAAATAATTCAGCAAAGTTTCTGACTATAGACTACAAAGCACATTACCACAAAACTTCTGGGAATGCAAATTAAAGCCATGATGAGATAACATTGCAAACCTATCAGAATGGCTAAAATAATACCTTTTTAAAATATTAGTGACCAAGAGAAAGTAGAGTAACTAAAACTTGCATACATTGCCAATGAGAATGTAAGATGGTTCAGCTACTCTGGAAAACAGTTTAGTGTTTTTTTTTTTTAAATAAAACTAAATATATAATTCCCATACAACTGAGCAATTGCACTTCTAGGCATTTACCCCAGATAAATGAGAAGTCATGTTTACCAACAAACCTTTACATAAATGTATAGAGGGATTCTTTTCTAATAAACTCAAATTGGAAACAACCTAAATGTCCATCAACACATGAGTGGATAAAATATACTATGGTATATTCACATAATGGAATATTACTCAGCAATAAGGAAAAAATAAACTTTTGATACATGCATCAACTTGAATGAATCACAGAGGCAACATGCTGAGTGAAAGAAGACAGTCTGAAAAGGTTGCATACTTTATGATTTCATTTATATGACATTCTCAGAAAGACAAAACTATACTAACAGAGATGTTGCCAGGGTTTATGAGTGGAGGAATAGTGTGACTACAAAGAGATTACATGAAGTAGTATTTTGGTATTTTGAAGGTGTCCTGTATCCTGATTGTGGTATTGGTTACACCATACATGTATTACAATTTATATAACTACACAGCAAAAAGGTAAATTTAGCTGTATGTTAATTTAAGAAATAAAATTAAAAATTAAAAAAAATACTTTATAAAAAAGTACATGTGAAATTCTAGAAGGATTATCATACATCTCAGTTGGCCTGGAACAGTTCCAATTCATGCCTTTGCCCTAGCATAATTATTAATGGTGTCACTAGTAATTTATACAGTTACCCTAAATAGGACAACATTTGTTTTCATTTTATTTTTTTAAATTTACATCCAAATTAGTTAGCATATAGTGCAACAATGATTTCAGGAGTAGATTCCTTAATGCCCCTTACCCATTTAGCTCATCCCCCCTCCCACATCCCCTCCAATAACCCTCTGTTTGTTCTCCATATTTGCAACTATGTGGATGGAACTGGAGGGTATTATGCTAAGTGAATTAGTCAGAGAAAGACAAATATCATATGACTTCACTCATATGAGGACTTTAAGAGACAAAACAGAGGAACATAAGGGAAGGGAAACAAAAATAATATAAAAACAGGGAGAGGGACAAAACATTTGTTTTCATTTTAAAGCTTACAAAGCAATAGGAAAAAATATATTGCTTTTGTTTACCATTCAATTATAGAAGCACAGAACTTGTATGGCACACACATTTTCATCTAGGGACAGAGAGAGAAGTAAGGAATGGTGGCTTTAGCCAAAGAAATTTGGCAAAATTAAAAATTAAATTAAAATACAAGGTGGCTCTCAATGGAACAAAAAGAAGAAAGTAATTTTTAATTAACAGCTCATGTCTCTGTTAGAACTTGATCGCTTCTTTTTTTGTTTTTTAACCAAGAAACAGACTCTTACCTAGAGAGGACAAACTTATGGTTACCAGAGGGGAGGAAGGTAGGGAGATGGTTGACATAGGTGATGGGGATTAAGGAGTACACTTGTCACTATGAACACAGGGTAATGTATGGAATTGTTGAATCACTGTATTGTACACCTGAAACTAACATACTATATATTAACTAACTGAAATTTAAATAAAAACTTTAAAAAAGAGCTATATTAATTCTTAAGTGAGTGATTGGAAATGTTGCTGGTCCTCTCAGGTTGTTGAAAAGTGATATAGTAGATGCCGATGTCACCTATCATCTGACTGTTCTGACTGAAACTATCTCATTCTCTGATACCCATGGATGGCATAGGTTAAAGAAGACTCTGCTCGGCAATTTTACAAACAATAGCTATCCTGAATAAGGGAACCACTAATACCCTAATGCAGAGAGAAAAATTACAGAAACAGTAGCTACCCAAAGACTAGAATATGTTATTCTCACCCACTGCTTTTAACGGGAAGGATTAAAGCATGTCATTAGTATCAAGTGCATCCTAGAGTGGGTTTCTCTTTAGAAGAGTGACTCGGTGCAATAATGTACGTGATTTTCTATTTGCCTTTGACTGGAAGACTGAGGGTTTAATTAAATGCAATTCTTATATTATAATTTGAAGTACACAATTTGTTCTACAATCCATTTTCAGAAATCCTTTAAAGATGAATATTTTATGTAACTAAGATTCATTTTGAAATTTCTACATTAGGGCAATGCAAGGGAGACTTTTCCCCTTTGGTAAAAATGCTATCATAGACCATTAGCATCCTTCCCCTCAATCCCTCTTCCTCTGAAAAAATAGACATGGTTGTCATTTGGGTGCTCATTTTTTTTTCATTTGGTCTCCTTTTGCTAAAAATTTCTTTTTTGAGTATAATTTACATAGCATATAATTCACTCATTTAAAGTCTACAGTTCAGTTGGTTTTTAGTTTATTTGCATATATGTGTAATCATCACCACACTTGATTTTAGAATAGTTCCATCACCTTACAAAGAAACCTGCACCCTTTAACTATTACCTCCTCTCTTCATCCCCCGCCCCTAGCCCAAAGCAACCATTGATTTACGTTCTGTATCTATAGATATCCCTATTCTGTACTTCCATATGATGAAATCCTATAGTATTGGGGTTTTTGTGGATGGCTTCTTTCACTTAGCATAATGTTTTATTTATTTATTTATTTTTAGCATAATGTTTTAATGTTCATTTATATTGTAGCATGTATTAGTACTTCAATTTTTTGTCCAATTGAATAATATTCCATTGTATGGATATACCACATTTAATCCATTTGTGTTTTAAAGAGCAGTTGGGTTGTTTCTATCTTTTGACAATTGCAAATAATCCTGTTATAAACATTTGTGTACAAGTTTCTGTGCAGACATATGTTTTCAATTTATTTGTGTAAATGCCTAGTATTGGAATTAATTGGTCATACTAACTCTATGTTTAATTGTATGAGGAATTGCCAGTGCATTTTCCAAAGCAGCTGTACCATTTTACATTCCAATTAGCAGTGTGAGGGTTCCAATTTCTTCACATTCTCACTAACGTTTGTTATTATCTGACTTTTTGATTCTAGTCATCCTAATGGATTTGAAGTGGCATCTTACTGTGTTTTAATTTGTATTTACCTGATGACTAATGAGGTTGAGCATCTTTGAACATGCTTAATTGATCATTTGTATATATTCTTTGGAGAAATATATATTCAAATCCTCTGTACATGTTTATTTTTTTTTTCAACGTTTATTTATTTTTGGGACAGAGAGAGACAGAGCATGAACGGGGGAGGGGCAGAGAGAGAGGGAGACACAGAATCGGAAACAGGCTCCAGGCTCTGAGCCATCAGCCCATAGCCTGACGCGGGGCTCGAACTCACGGACCGCGAGATCGTGACCTGGCTGAAGTCGGACGCTTAACCGACTGCGCCACCCAGGCGCCCCCCTCTGTACATGTTTAAATTAGATTATTTATCTTTTTATTTTTGGCTTGTAAGAGTTATTTATATATGCTAGATATAAGTCCCTTATCATATAAATGATTTTCAAAAATGTTTTTTCATTCTATAGGCTGTCTTTTCACTTTATTGATGGTGGCCTTTGAATCACAAAAAGTTTTACGTTTTGATTAAGTCCAATTAATCAATTTTTTTTCTTTTCTTGCTCACACTTTTTGTATCATGGCTAAGAATATTTGCCGAATACAAGATCATGAAGATTTCCCCCTATGTTATCTTCCAGGAGCTTTATAGTTTTTGCAAATATATTTAGATCTTTTATACATTTTGAGTTAGTTTTTACATATGGTATGAGGTAAAGGTCCAATTTCATTCTTTTTCATGCAGATATCCAGTTGTCCGATACCATTTGCTGAAAAAAAAAAAACACTATTCTCTACCTGTTGAATCATCTTGGCACCCTTGTCAAAAATCAACTGACTATGTACATATGTATTAGTTTCTGGATTCCATGTTCTAGTCCATTTATCTATATGTCTATCCTTGTGTACCACACTATCTTGATTACCTTTTCATGTAGTAAGTTTTGAACTTGCTAACTGTAAGTCCTCCTAATTTATTCTTTTTCTTCCAAGATGATTTTGGCTGTTCTGGGTCCCTTGCTATTCTATATGAGTTTTAGAATAAACTTGTCAATTTCTACAAAGAAGCCAGTAGGGATTCTGATAGGGATTGCACTTAATCTGTAGATCAGTTTGGGGAGTATTGCTATCTTAACAAAGTTGTCTTCCATGAATATAGTATGTTTTCCCATTCATTTAGATCTTCTCCAATTTCTTTCAGTAATGTTTTGTAGTTTGCAGTGTATAAGTTTTACACTACTTCTGTTAAATCTTTTATGAAGTATTTTATTCTTTTTGATGCTGTTGGGAACGGAATTGTTTTTTAGTTTTATTTTTTGGATTGTTCATTGCTATTGTATAGAAATATAGTTAATTTTTGTGTATTAATCATGTATCCTGCACCCTTCTTGAACTCATTCATTAGTAATAATATTTCCTTAGTGGATTATTTAGTGTTTTCTGTATACAATGTCATCTGTGACTAGAGAGAATTTTACTTCTTCCTTTCCAATCTGAATATCCTTTTTTTCTTGCATTTTTTTAAAAGTAGGCTTCACACCCAGTGCAGAGCCCAATGTGGGCCTGAACTCACAACCCTGAGATCAAGACCTGGGAAGAGGCCAAGAGTGGACATTTAAGCAACTGAGCTCCCCAGGTGCCCCTCCTTTTTCTTGTTTCATTGCTTTGGCTAGAATCCCCAGTGCAATATTGGAGTGGTAGAACAGAAATGTTTGCCTTGCTCCTGATCTTAGTGAGAAAGCATCCAGTATTTTACCATCAAGTATGATATTAGCCTTAGGTTTTTCATAGATGCCCTCTACCAGATTGAAGAAGTTTAATTCTAGTTCTTGCTTGTTTGAGGTTTTTTAATAATAAAGGGATGTTAGATTTTATTAGATACTTTTTCTAAGTATATTGAGATGATCCAGTGATTTTTGTTTTTGTGTTAATTTTAGTTACTTAACATACATAGCAATGATTTCAGGAGTAGAATTCAGTGAGTCATTACTTACATACAACACCCAGTGCTCATCACAAGTGCCCTCCTTAATACTCCACACACATCTAGCCCATCTACCTTCCTCCATCAACCCTCAATTAGTTCCCTATCATTGAGAGTCTCTTATGGTTTGTTTCCCTCTCTCCTCTCCCCCACCCCTTTCCCATAGGTTCATCTGTTTTATTTCTTAAATTCCACATATGAGTGAAATAATATGGTATTTTTCTTTCTCAGATTGATTTATCTTGCTTAGCATAATATATTCTAGCTCCATCCATGTCGTTGATGGGTAACATTCCATTGTATATTTTTACCACATCCTCTTTTTTTTAATTTTTATTTTAATTTTTTAAAATTTACATCCAAATTAGTTAGCATATAATGCAACAATGATTTCAGGAGTAGATTCCTTAATGCTCCTTACCCATTTATCCCATCCCCCCTCCCACACCCCCTCCAGTAACCCTCAGTTTGTTCTCCATATTTATGAGGCTCTTCTGTTTTGTCCCCCTCCCCGTTTTTAAATTTTTTTTTTCAACATTTATTCATTTTTGGGACAGAGAGAGACAGAGCATGAACGGGGGAGGGGCAGAGAGAGGGAGACACAGAATCGGAAACAGGCTCCAGGCTCTGAGCCATCAGCCCAGAGCCTGACGCGGGGCTCGAACTCACGGACCGCGAGATCGTGACCTGGCTGAAGTCGGACGCTTAACCGACTGCGCCACCCAGGCGCCCCTCCCTCCCCGTTTTTATATATCATTTTTGTTTCCCTTCCTTTATGTTCATCTGTTTTGTCTCTTAAAGCCCTCATATGAGTGAAGTCATATGATTTTTGTCTTTCTCTGATTGACTAATTTCACTTAGCATAATACCCTCCAGTTCCATCCACATAGTTGCAAATGGCAAGATTTCATTCTTTTTGATTGCTCCATTGTATACATATATACCACATTTTCTTTATCCATTTATCCATTGATGTACATTTGGGCTCTTTCCATACTTTGGCTATTGTTGATAGTGCTGCTATAAACATGGGGGTGCATGTGTCCTTTTGAAACAGCACACCTGTATCCCGTGGATAAATGCCTAGTAGTGCCATTGCTGGGTTGTAGGGTAGTTCTATCAGTTTTTTGAGGAACCTTAATACTGGTTTCCAGAGTGGCTGCACCAGCTTGCATTCCCAACCACATCTTCTTTATCCATTCATCAGTCAATGGACATTTGGGCTCTCTTCATAGTTTGGCTATTGTTGATAATGCTGCTATAAACATTAGGGTGCATGTACCCCTTTGAATCTGCATTTTTGTATCTTTTGAGTAAATATCTAATAGTGCAATTTCTGGATGGTAGTGTCGTTCTAGTTTTAGTTCTTTGAGGATCCTCGATACTGTTCTCCAGAGTGGCCACACCAGTTTTCATTCCCACCAACAGTGCAAGAGGGTTCCCCTTTCTCCTCATCATTGCCAATACCTGTTGTTTCTTGTGTCATTAATTTTAGCCATTCTGACAGGTGTGAGGTGGTATCTCATTGTGGTTTTGATTTGTATTTCCCTGATGATGGGTGATGTTGAGCATCTTTTCATGCGTCTGTTAGCCATCTGGTTGTCTTTTTTGGAAAAGTGTCTATTCATGTCTTCTGCCCATTTCTTTTTAAAAAATTTTTTTAATGTTTATTTATTTTGAGAAAGAGAGTGAGCATGAATGGGGGAGGGACAGAGACAGGGAGAGAGAGAATCTCAAGCAGACTCCGTGCTGTCAGCGCAGAGCCCTATGCAGGGCTCAAACCTATGAAACCGTGAGATCATGATCTGAGGTGAGATCAAGAGTTGCATGCATAACTGACTGAGCCACCCAGGTGTCACTCTTCTGCCCATATCTTAACTGGGTTCTTTGTTTTTGGGTGTTGAGTTTGATAAATTCTTTATAGATTTTGGATACTAACCCTTTATTAGAGATGCCATTTCAAATATCTTCTCCCATTCCTTAGGCTACCTTTTAGTTTTGTTGATTGTTTCTTTCTCTGTGCAGAAGCTTTAATATGATGTACTAAAATAATTGATTTTCAGATGTTAAACCAACCTTGCATCTGTGGAATAAATCCTATGTGTTCATGGTATATAATTCTTTTTAAAAAAAAATTTTTTTTTCAACGTTTATTTATTTTTGGGACAGAGAGAGACAGAGCATGAACGGGGGAGGGGCAGAGAGAGAGGGAGACACAGAATCGGAAACAGGCTCCAGGCTCTGAGCCATCAGCCCAGAGCCCGACACAGGGCTCGAACTCACGGACCGCGAGATCGTGACCTGGCTGAAGTCGGACGCTTAACCGACTGCGCCACCCAGGCGCCCCATATAATTCTTTTTATATGTTGCTTGATTCAGTTTGTTAGTATTTTATTGAAGTTATGTGATAATTAAGTGTATTGAAGTTATCAATTCTACTCTTTTGGACGTTAGGGAAACATTTTACTATAGTATAGCATTTCTTTCTCTCCTTATAATGTTGGATTAATGGGATGAAATGCTCAATTCTGGACCAACTAGATAAATAAAACAATTCATGATAATAACCTCTGTTTCAGTGTCTTACGCTATTTATTAAACAAAATCTATTTTATTTATTTTTATTGAGATATCATTAACACATTGATATATTAGTTTCAGGTGTATAACGTAATGATTTGATATCTGTTTATATTACAAAATGATCACAACAATAAGTCTAGTTAACATCTATCACCACACATATTTATAATTATTTTGTGATAATTTTCAAGATATACTCGTAGCAACTTTCAAATATATAATTCAATATTATTAACTATAGTTACCGTGCTGTTAATTATATCCCCAGGACTTATTTATTTTCTAATTGTAAATTTGTACTTTTTTTTTTTTTTTTTTTTTTTAATTTTTTTTTTTCAACGTTTATTTATTTTTGGGACAGAGAGAGACAGAGCATGAACGGGGGAGGGGCAGAGAAAGAGGGAGACACAGAATCGGAAACAGGCTCCAGGCTCTGAGCCATCAGCCCAGAGCCTGACGCGGGGCTCGAACTCACAGACCGCGAGATCGTGACCTGGCTGAAGTCGGACGCTTAACCGACTGCGCCACCCAGGCGCCCCTAAATTTGTACTTTTTGACCACCTTCACACATTTTGCCCACTGCCCATCAATCTGTTCTCTGTATCTATGTGTTTGGGTTTTTAACAAAATCTATTTTAAAGTTTTAATTTTTCTCCAAAGTTTATCCTATTTGGTAGTTGAATTTCTGCTATTGCTTATTTTCCCACAAATTAACTATTATTTTTCATCTTTGATTAATAAACGAACTAGGTAATTTAACCTTTGTGGCTGAAACTGAATTATTTAGTAACAATTGTAGTAAAATGGCACTGGTTTCAATTAGAGGGAGTTAAGGTGAAAACCCTATTATATAACCTACTTCCTCCTTCTACCCAGATTTCAATAATTTACTCCCCACCCCTTAACACTACTCCTTTCTTTCCATTTAATGCCAAGCATGTTGTGCTTCATTACCCTTGATTGATTCATTCTTTCTTCTCTGTATTCTGCATAAATATGGAGTACACATCTTCGTGCAGCTAGCATGGTTTATAGCCGCTTCTTTTCATTTACTGATGTCTTGTGCCTTAAATGACACTTTTACATGTCTCTGATTTTAAACATGATTGGAGTCAGTGGGTGTGAATATGTTCTTCAGGGTAGGACTTTGCATAACTGGCAACTGTGACATCTTTCTCAAATAGCGCATTCATTGTGTCTAGATCCCATCCTCATCTTCAGTGATTTGTTTCCCCTGTAATAAGTTAAACTTCCTTAGCTTCTTGTCCAATACACTTCATATTGTACCCTACCCTACTACAAGCTCAGTTGCCCCTGTTTCCTATTTTTCACCATTTGCTGTAGTTATGCTAGCTTCCTCATCATCTTAGATGCACACTGAAATTTTTCTTGCCTTGTTTTCCTTAGATGGAATGCCTATCCTCTCTTCTAAACTAATATAAATTCTGCAAGACCAATCCAAGTGTCACTGGCCAATGAAGTCATCCTTGACTAGATTAGCCCTCAATAATCTCTGAACTACAGAACTTATAATTATGATTACAGGTTTATAATTATGGCTTTTTCTATTATCAGCTCTTATTGCACATGTGTTAGTATTCTCTTAAGGGATTATGTGGATTTTTGGCACAGCAGTGCTCATGTCTCATACCTCTTTTCTACTCCTTGTGGAATATGACAGGTGCTCATTAAACCTTTCTGATGGATTGGAATATCCATTTCAAATTTTATTTCACTGTTTAAAACAACTAGAAGTCAGTCACTCTTATCATCAGTTATTCCTAGAACTTCTTTTCTCTTCTGTGCCTTTCAGTCTTTCATCAATCATCAAGTATAGTAAAACCTTGGATTGTGAGTAACTTGCTCTGCAAGTGTAACTCAATACAAGCAAATATTTCTCATAAATTTTTACTTGATAAATGAGCGATATCTTGCAATATGAGTGGTATGTGATGCCGAACATCACATCACAACTTAGCTGATGGTTCTTGAATTTCGCTTTGATATACAAGGGGTTTGGACTGTAAGTATGTTTATGGCATGAATTGTGCCCACAAACCAAGGTTTTACTGTTTATTTTAACAATATAATACCAAAACAGTTTATCTACCATGAAATTACTATACAATCCCAGGCCTCTGTCTGAGTATTCTAGTGCTGTTCTCTATCTAATAAGAACACTAAAATACCAAAAGCAAAGGTAGCTTCCTAAGGCAATATAAAGGTCCTTTGCTTTCTAAGATAGTTCAACCTCTGCTCAAAAACAAGCAAGTAAGTTCACGATCTGCCCAAATTTTTGCTGAGAATCTAAAGCTTCTTGAAGAGTAGTATAATAATCATGCTGCTGCTGGTGGTGATTGTGATGTTAGCAATCTTAGTCTGAATAATATGTCACTATAGACACAGGGTATTAATTTTGTGGCATGCAAAAGCAGTGGGTGGTGATCAGTGATTGAGGCAGGACAACATGTAAGAAATAGCAGAATTAAGGAATTGGTTCAACCCAGAGGTCCATGCAAAGGTTTGAGTCAATGTATCTAGGCATGCAACTTTCAGGCAATGCACAAGATATGGTGGCTCAGGCATAGAAGAAATCATAGAAGTACTCAAAAGAGCAACAAGGGGAGCTTTAAGTTCATGTTTACTTCATTCAGAACTATTTAATTTACTTCTCATTTGGGCAAAAGCCAATCACATTTCAAATGGGCTCAAGGGCATGTGAAGCCAGGGTAAATGTCTTAATCTGCTTTGAACAAGGGATGTTGAGCCACAGCAAAAAGATGATCCTTATATTCTAGCAAAAGATCAGTTTAATAATGGAATAAGAAGAGACTGAAGCAAGCAATATATATACACAGGATTTTTTTGAGGTGTGGCAAAATATATTGTAAATTGGAATGCAAAGGTTCTGCTTTGTAGCAAATCCAATGACTATTGATTTTGATAGTTCTGAAATAAGAAGTTATTCATGCATATAGGTTCTGCCTGGTACAATTCACAGCCTAATTGATTAGCTTCCAATAAATCAGAAAAAAAGGAGGAAGGCAAACTCTGATTTAAATAATCAAGAATCATTATAGCTTATTAATATATTGTTTTGGCATGAAGACTGATTCTGTCTTAGCATTTCTTCCAGCATACAAACGTGGGCCATCTGAAGGCTAAAGTTATGTTAGAAGGGATGGATAGATGATAGTTATTGTACATGATATTGTGCTTATAGTGCCTAGCAGGGTAGACATTCAAGACCTGTCAGTCACTTGGCCTTTTAGCCAGTGAGATAGATGACTATTGACTCTCACAAGTAAGAGTGAGAAGTTTCTTATTCCTGAATATCAAAGTTTGTGAGTTCATGAATCTTTTGGCTTGGTCTTGCTATTCTTCTTCTTGTTCTTTTACCACTATCATTGCTCATGTTGTTCTCCCATCCCATTCCAAATGCTCTCTCACTTCCTAATATTACAAGTTCTACCCATCCTTCAAGGCTCAGCACAAGCCTGACCTACCCAGAGAGCACCATCTGGTTATTCCTTTACACACTGAATTCTCCTTGCTCTGATCCTCTAGTTTTCTTTAACAGTAAAATATCCATCAATATTCAGTTACTGTATTCTTCTTTCTTAAGTTATTTAATTCAAATAGACTAAATTTAATATTGAAACTCAGTCATATATTTGTCTTGATGTTTCCACGGTGCCTAGCACTACTCTAGTTGAACAGCTGCATCTTATACACACACAATATTTGCTTCAGAATGGGGTCACTGTATACTTTATTGTCCAAATCAGGAACTTTTGAAAATAAAAAAAGGTGCTATTAATTATGCTGGGCTTCCTTGGAAATATGCTCCCGAAATAGGATGATCTGTTACATAGGGAGAGGGAGAAGAATATATAATAAACGAGAATACATAAATAAATATGTAATAAAGTGAAATGTTAATGGAAGACTTTAGGTGATGATCACTGTTAAATTACTTCAACTTTTCTGTATCTTTAAAATATTTTATAAGAAAATATTGAAAAAACTATAATGCTGGGACAAAATGCATAAACTAAGATATAATCATGCTAGTTCAGAATTTTTGCAGAATTGATCTCAAAAAGAAAAGTACGAGTAGGTGAATGGATAAAAAGGAGTGAATAGAAAACAATGTAGCTACGTGGATGAGCATGGTATAAATAGATTAATTTAAGAGGAATTAGGAATCTGGGTTTAACATCAAGAGTAACATACCATTCTTCTGAAACTGACAGTTATGTGGAGGCTTTTGGCCATTACGTTTTAAAATGGGCCACCAGGAGGGAGCATGTTTAGGGAGGAGGACCAAATGAAGATGTTACATTTGCTTCTGATGTAGCACTATTTATGTAGCACCAAGCCAGGCTACACAGAAGCCAAGCTTCTGTGAAGCATATATCCTCAGGAGGCAGACCTTTTGGTTTGTTGACCTTAGTAGCAGCAGTTGGCATAACAGGTGTTAAGGGTAGAAACATCTCATTGAAAATCCCTAGGAAATCCTGGCCCTTTTTGTTTCTTTGATTTACATGGAGAGTGTTTCTAAAATGAAAATGTGGATTTTAATTATTTGTTTTTAAACTAGACTCTACTTTCCTACAATCTAACATAATGGTTCTCAAACTTGGCCTCACACTATAATCATCTAGATAGTTTAAAAAAATACTGGTGCCAGGTTGCCTGGGTAGTTCAGTCAGTTAAGCCTCTGACTCTTGATATCAGCTCATGATCATCAGGTCATGATCTCACAGTTTGTAGGTTTGAGCCCCACATCAGGCTTTGTGCTGATGGTGCAGAGCCTGCTTGGGATTCTGTCTCTCCCTCTCTTTGTCTCTCCCCCACTCATGCTCTCCCTCTCTCAAAATAAATTAACTTAAAAAAATTGGTGCCTGAGGGCCATCCACAGAGATTTTGATTCAATTGGGTATGGGGTGTGACCTGGGCATCAGATTTTAAAAACCTCCGCATATGATTCTACAGTTTAAGAACCAGTGATCTCATTTTTAGACATGTTGATAGATCTTCTACTCAAAGGAGCTCTTGACCATAGGGATAGTTCCCAATGACACTACAGATGAACTTTTATGCAGAGGAGAGAGTTGATACATAGACAGGGTATTCCTGTTTCTGGGAGAGAAAGGCTAGAGAGAAAGAATTGTGTGAAATTTTGTTCTGTGCACCAGAATTTAAACTACAACACTTCTTCTAATAACTTATGTGTCTGTTGCTCTACTCCCTATGATCCATAAATAACCAGAAACTGAATAAATGTTTAATTATTTTGTCATGATAATACACTTCTATTTTTTTTCATCTTGTAAATTTTGATTTTTTTTTTCAGGCAAAAGCCTACCTGTTTGTTGTTTTAGAGCATTATATATCTACTTAGGTCAAATAATGCAATATACCTTGTATCCTGTCAGGGCTAATAGTGAAGCATGGCTGGATGAGGTAGTGAGGAACATTGTACATTCCTGTTTCATCTATTTGATAGAAGAGTCTTAGGAAGTGGGTAAAAGTACTATTTTACTAAAAACTAACAGCAGGCAGCAGATTGTAAACAATCTGTTCTGGGCACCTATATTTTCTCCTTTCTTGATCAATAAGACAAGTCACTACTTATGTTTTCTATTGCTTATCTATTATTGCCTTCAACAGTGACATAAACATCCTCTTCGCAGAGTCCTGGTATATGCTCATAGGTTATTAGCAACCTGTGTTTTGAGTGGTTCAGTCACTTGTCAGGTAGAGATGTCATTGGGTAGACAATTTATTTGATTTTTGGGCCAGGATCTGGGGAGTCTGGTTTCAAGTCATTGCTTACTTCACGGGAAATATCCACTGGAGTTGTATTATGAGTTTTCAACTTTTATGATATCTCAAACATTAGATCAGAGAAGTACTATCTGTTACAGTAGTGTCCATTTTACGTTATGTTTAATCTGCCTAGAAATGTGTCAGATTTATCTCCTCTAAGTATGTTTTCAAAGCAATAACCTGAACTTTAATGAAATTGGGATTCATATTTTAGAAATTAAAGGTTTTGATATTATGAATATCCATTTATTCTACCTACTTTTTCTCCTTTTCCCCTTTTTTTCTTTTTACAGCTTAGGTTAGAGTTACTATATCAACCATATCTAGTTGATTATTTATCAGGGAATCGGAACTCTACTTTTAATTGGTCTTGGCTTTATTCAATCTAACTATAATAATTTGATTTTTTAATAAAATATTCAATCATGCTTTACCATATGGTGAACATCATTAATACATAAAAGCTACTTGCTATTCTAGCTTTGGAAATTGTTACAGAATCTCAGTAAGGGTTTTCTAGCCATCTGCTTTTCTTTCAAACCTTGTGTTAATGTAGACATCTGCAGTGGTGACTCAGCTTATTAAATGGCAGTGTCCAGTTGAGTGCCCTTGTGCATAACTCTTTAGAAATCAGGCCTGCATGAAAAGATCTCATCTCCTGCTTTGATACTAATGTATCCCCAGGTAGATTTCACTGCATGGGAAGGGTGCTTATACACATCTCACATGCAGCTATCCTTCAAGTGGGGTAGCTTTCTTTAAGAAAGCCATTATAATAAAACCCAAGTTTACCAAATAGATTACTTGTGATGCAAGTGATCATCACATTACTAAAGTCTTCTTCACTTTGTTAGAAATAATATCCATGGAATTTCTTTAAATTGGAGTTCCCTTCACTGGGTGTTGTATGGAAGCCAATTTGACAATAAATTATATTAAAAATAATAAAGTAGTTATTGATAAGTAATAAATAAATAAATAAATAAATAAATAAATAAATAAAATTGGAGTTCCCTTGACACACTTAAATATCTGTTTATAAATCTATAATTGACAGAAAATGGACGGGATGAGAAAAATAGTCTAAAGTGCTATAAATTACTGCCAACCAAAGTCCAGAAATGGAAGCAAATAATCTCTAATACTGATAAACCAATGTAGAAATGATTCAATTTACAAAAATTCATTTTAGACTCAAATTTTCTGGAACACATTTATTGCACAAGATGATAAATATTTGTATTTGGATTAATGATCTCTTCATTTTTAGATAAAAAACTACTTCCTTTAGCTATCTAAATTCAACTATTTTATTTTTAAAAAGTATATTTAGCAGGATACAAAGTGGACCCACTCTCTCTAGCCTCCACCTTCACATGCAATGATATCTATAAATTTTTATTTGTAATATTTATAAATGTTTTGATGGCATTATAAATATTTTGATGGCAATCAACTTAAATGAGAGGTCAACCAGGAGGCAAAAAACAAAATTGAGGTGAATTTCTTGTTTTGTTGTTGTTGTTTCATTTCAGTACTGAAAATCAGTAAAATGACTTAACATCCATGGACTGATGTCTAAATTATTCAGCTATGAGAGTAACCTTTAAGTACCACAATTAGGATGATCAATTTTGAAATTCAGTGTCAGAAAAATCATTTTTATAATGAAATATTATGACAGATAAATAGTAAGATTACTTTAAACTTGTAATTTACTGCACAGCTATTTTGATCTACTGAGTCAATTGGTAAAAAACAGTAAGAGGTAATTTTTTCATTATGTCCAGAGGTTTTCCATTCTCTCTACCACTAAATACAGATCTCTGAACTAAATTATAGGCATGGGGTAATAATATTCCAGGTGGATGAAGAGACCAAGCAATTTAATGACAATTTTGTGTGATTAAAAACTGAAGCAACACTCCTGAGCCTAATAACCACAAAATCTAGTTATTGCCAGCATCATCTTGGCAGTGATAACTTGTGTTCATTTTATTCAATGAGACAAAAGAAGGGTCAACTCTTAAAAAAAAGCAAACATTTTTCTTGCTTTATAAACATTTGGTAATACTTGCTGGTATTTCCTCTGGGCTGTCACTGACCTTACATTTGGGATATATTTTGGAGTAAATAACTGTGGGAGGTTTTGATGGCCTACAGGAAAGAAAGAGTGAGTGAGGCCTCTCAGTTTTTCACTTCACTAAATGTTGAGTGTATTTGTACACATGCAACTTAATTATATTTCTTTGGCCAATTGTAAATGCCTCAAGGGTGAGGATCTTGTTTTTTTTTTTTTTTAATTTATTTATTTGGAATTTCAAAGTAATGCTAAGCTAGCTCATAGAAGTCACTCAATGTCTAAAAATATGGAGAAAATGAGCAACATAGTATCTAGCCAGTTTCAAGTCTACAAGTCAAGTCAGAAAGCACTCATGTTGTAATACCAAGCCATTTGTGCTTTGAGATTTTGGTTGATTCTAAACATTCCAGTGGCATGTATTCAGGTTAACTGCTCACTACTTCAGAAAGTGCAGCTGACATTTTAACCCCAAACTATTGATGCTTACTTAACTGTTTCTAATCCCTAAGGAAGACCTTTGGCCCTTGACAATGGAGTATCCCTGAAAGAAGGGAGGATCCACTTTTAGATTTTAAAGGCAAGTAAGGTATGTGGAAGTCATAGTTGAATTTCTAAAAAAAAATAAATGTGGCTTCAGTTTAACACATGTCAGTGCCAATTCTAAATGTCTACTGTGAACGAATTTGACCTGCTTGGAATATATAAGTTTAAATGAGGCCTGTTTTTCTGCTTACAGATTTCATAGAAATATACAGAAACTACTTTCTGCTTAGATTTCTAGTTGAGACCAGCTTTAAAGGTTGAACAGTAGCTGACATGCTTCATTAGAGGATTTAATTGACCTTGAAATGCAATGAGTTGTGTGTGTGTGTGTATTTACTCTCAGTTTGAGAGGTTCTGTTTATTTTGGGTGCCTTTTATCCATGTTCTTAAAGATATAGTAATACATTTTTTCACAGTTATTAGTGCTCTTATGTTCGCTCTTTGAAGCCACTTGGTTGCTTCAGTATTTTTTTTTTTTTTTTTGCCTCTTATGGTTTTGGTTTCAAAATCTTTTTTTACAAAACATTTTACTATTCTCAAAGATAATTGAAATTGGTTTAGAGAGACTTTTAAGGAACACTTTTTGAGCTCATAGTTTACCTCCCTCTGATTGAAAACCACAGTAGAACAATGGTGGGAAGTAAACACTTTGGCTTATATAGTAATAATTACCATTTTAAATATTTAAAAATTACTATTAATTCAAACAAACTTCACATGCTCTCTGATCACACAGCATAAAATTTTAGGATTGCAAGAGAGTTCTTATGGTCTGCTACTTCCCTGTGCCTTCTGGAAACTTAACAGCCTCTGAGCTTTCCTTTAGCCTGAGGCACAAAAGGATCCTGCTGTTTGCTTCATTGGTCTTGAAAATAGTGGGCAAAAGAAAATGTTGTGCAAACAGAGTATGCAAATTCTTTCATATGCAGATAAGTTTATAGTCTTCCTTTTGGTAGAAAGTGTGTTCTTTTCCCAGTGGTGAAATTGTGCTGAACCAGTGGCACCCTCTTGTCTGCTGTCTCCTTAGACCCAGAGCACAAATTTTTAAGATGGCTGATAACAGACATTCACAGACATAGATCCAGATTGGAGAACTTAGCAAAGGAATCCAAACCTATGCAAAAAGCAAATGAACAGCTTTGGCCTCATTAATACCTTCTTTCAGGCAAATAAGCTAACTTAATCATAGGGCAAGTGAATATTCTTCAGCTGGGGGATGCTCTATGTTGAGAACCAGAATGTGGGATACTAAATGAATGTGTTCACTCTACACAAAGGGATCAGTGGCTAAGGTGGAGATGAGGTCAGGAGAAATGGAAAAAAGACAGCCTCTTTAACAAATGGTGCTGGGAGAACTGGACAGCAATATGCAGAAGGTTGAAACTAGACCACTTTCTCACACCATTCACAAAAATAAACTCAAAATGGATAAAGGACCTGAATGTGAGACAGGAAACCATCCAAACCCTAGAGGAGAAAGCAGGAAAAGACCTCTCTGACCTCAGCCATAGCAATCTCTTACTCGACACATCCCCAAAGGCAAGGGAATTAAAAGCAAACGTGAATTACTGGGACCTTATGAAGATAAAAAGCTTCTGCACAGCAAAGGAAACAACCAACAAAACTAAAAGGCAACCAATGGAATGGGAATAGTTATTTGCAAATGACATATTGGACAAAGGGCTAGTATCCAAAATCTATAAAGAGCTCACCAAACTCCACGCCCGAAAAACAAATAATCCAGTGAAGAAATGGGCAGAAAACATGAATAGACATTTCTTTAAAGAAGACATCCGGATGGCCAACAGGCACATGAAAAGATGCTCAACGTCGCTCCTCATCAGGGAAATACAAATCAAAAGCACACTCAGATATCACCTCACGCCAATCAGAGTGGCCAAAATGAACAAATTAGACTATAGATGCTGGCGAGGATGTGGAGAAACGGGAACCCTCTTGCACTTTTGGTGGGAATGGAAATTGGTGCAGGCGCTCTCGAAAACAGTGTGGAGGTTCCTCAAAAAATTAAAAATAGACCTACCCAATGACCCAGCAGTAGCACTGCTAGGAATTTACCCAAGGGATACAGGAGTATTGATGCATAGGAGCACTTGTACCCCAATGTTTATAGCAGCACTCTCAACAATAGCCAAATGATGGAAAGAGCCTAAATGTCCATCAACTGATGAATGGATAAAGAAATTGTGGTATATATACACAATGGAGTACTACAAGGCAATGAGAAAGAACGAAATATGGCCCTTTGTAGCAACGTGGATGGAACTGCAGAGTGTGATGCTAAGTGAAATAAGCCATACAGAGAAAGACAGATACCATATGGTTTCACTCTTATGTGGATCCTGAGAAACTTAACAGAAACCCATGGGGGAGGGGAAGGAAAAAAAAAGAGGTTAGAGTGGGAGAGAGCCAAAGCATAAGAGACTGTTAAAAACTGAGAACAAACTGAGGGTTGATGGGGGATGGGAGGGAGGGGAGGGTGGGTGATGGTTATTGAAGAGGGCATCTTTTGGGATGAGCACTGGGTGTTGTATGGAAACCAATTTGATAATAAATTTCATATATTGAAAAAAAAAGAGAAAGGGGACGGTGAGACATTGGTAAATGTGGACAAAGGAATTAAGCAGTCTTGATCATTTTGGGGAGAAATAGTACTAAGAATGATTCCCACTTTGGGAGGGAAGAATGTTATGAACTACTACTGGTTTTGAATGCATTTAAATAATTAAAAAAATATTTTCCTTAGATTACTTTTTCAATATCAGGAAATCAAAGGAATGGTCTCAAACTTTATAAATATGTATTTATTTATGCAAATTTCTTTTTTTAAGTGTTTATTTATTTTGAGAAAGAGCAAGAGAGAGAGAGAGAGAGAGAGGAAAGCGAGAAAATGAGTGGGGGAGGGGCAGAGAAAGAGAGAGAGGGAAAGAGAATCCCCAGCATGGAGCCTGACTTATTCAGGCCTCAGTCTCACAAATCATGAGATGATCACCTAGGCAGAAACCAAGATTCAGTGCTTAACCCACTGAGCCACCCAGGTGCCCCTATTTATGCAAATTTCTCTTGGAATGATTTGGCCAAACAGAGAGGGCTGACAGGGTTTTCAAAGAATATTAGATTAATTCTCCTTTATGACCTTCATCAAATAACTTATCTTTTTGTGTGTTTTCAACTGCAGCTCTACTATTCTAAGACTAGTTTTGAGACTAAACAGCATAGTCTGTTTACCTATTTGTTTAGTTACTTATTCATTCACTCAACGAATATTTACTGAGAGCCTAATATGTGTGCCAGGCACTTCATAGCACAATTTATTCATTTATAATATTGAGCACTACTCTGCACTGTTAAAACCAATAAATAGTATGAAAGTCTCTTTCTTTTTCGAATCTCTCTTTCTCTGCCTTTCAGAACTTTACTTTGCACTTCTTTATCCAGATTTAAACATTATAATTAATTTCAAAGTCTCTCTGAATGTAGGCAAGTCATCAATTATATATAAGTAAACAAGATGATATATATGGAATCAATTTTAAAAATACAAAGCTATATATGTATATATAGCAGAGTGGTGTTGTTTTTATTTGTGGTTTCTTATCACTTGTGATGGGACAAAGATGAAAAGTTCATATAGAAGCATAGAGTGACCATAACTCCTCTCTCCCCCAGAAAGTCATATAGAAACAGCTGGATTTCTCTTCCTTCTAGTCTCATTCTGTTTTACAAAAGCTGATCTGCTTTGGGAGACAGTATGAGTGTTAAGCCTCCCTGTGGGTTACAAGTATGCTTTTAACTGTGACTGTTGATGCTGCTGCTACAGACAGCCCCCCCCCGACTTTCTTTTAAATGTTTGATTCTGTAAAGAGATTTTAAAAATCCATATCTAACTCTCTCCCCATGAGTATGGTATATCAGATTAGTTTTAAAGGGCTGAATTTTCACCAGTACTTTAGCAGAACTGGAGTCCAATGCTTGCAGGGAGTCTCCACTGAATTGTAAATGCTCTCATCCCTAGAGTATAGCTCAGTGCACCTCTGAAAGCAGTCAGTCACTTTTCATTAAGCAGTGATTTGATTAGATAAAAATAAAAGTTGCTTGAGCATTCATTTTTGCAGCAGTGCACAACAAATTCATGCAAATTCCCATGCCACTAATCTGCATGCAAAATATAAGTGTGTGATTCCAAACCATGTGCACCTGTATTTAAGTTTAATCAGGTACAAATATTAATGGAAAGAATAAAGCTTTTAACAAAAGTCACAGATGTTTGAGGTTTGTAAAATACTGCAAAGAGAGCTTTAGTGTATTGATAATAATTTTGGTGTTTTCAGACCAAAGAAAAAGTTTTAAAGGAAATTCCAAACAAGACAATTCTTTATTTACTAGCATTGGGGAATTACAGACAGACAAAGACTGGGCTAGATGACTTGGTTAATTTAATAATCAAGCTGTGACTGAATTGTTTGAAATATATAAACTAGGGAGGAGGTCTTTATTGATAATTTTATTGTATTCTCATAGACAATAGCTCTAAGCATGAAGTGGATATTTAGCTAATACCTAGAATGGTGCCTAGCACATAACTGATGTTCAATAAATGTTTGTTAAAAGTATTCTTTTATTTGATTAATTGAATAAATAAATGTTATGAAAGGAATAGTGTATCAACTTCCAAGTAAGTGAAAACTTGCTTTCTATTTTACTATGGTAAGGAAGAGAACATTAATATTTATTAAATGCTAGAATCTGTAGTGGACATTTTACATATATTCTTTTATTAATTCTTCTAACAACTCATGAAGTAATAGCCCTCTTTTAGAGACAAAGAAACAGCCTAAATTTCAGCTGAAACTAAGTTGAATACATGACCACAATTCTTACAGCTAGTTTGACTCCAAGGTCCTGGTCTTTCTTCTGTATCACAGTATCCATATTATTCCATTCAGTACCTCGAAGAATGTGTGGGTCCTTCCAAGAGGTCAATTGTGTTACTTTTGGCCACCCATATCAAATTTACCTGAGTACCTAAGATCCCACAAATCTTTGGCACTAAAATATATACTACAGTATGAATTAATTTCCAAATGTAGAGACTATGGTGGAGGATTGACTTCTGCCAATATGTTTCTGTTATATTTTTAATTACTTTGTCCGGTCTTCAGTATAGTGATCTGAGTATTATTGGGCAAGAGAGATGCTAAAACAGTCTTTTTGTAAATCTCTGTCTCTTACTATATGTGGTTGTGTAGAATTCAGAGCCTATTCTTAAAATTGAACATGATACCATCTTCATTCACAGCAGGACTGAAAACTAAAAGTTTTCCATGTTGGCCAAAGGCACAAAGAAAGGACTCCCGCCCATCCCTGTGTGTTTTCAGGGGAAGAAAAGAGTGATAAAGGGGGTAATTTCTGAGTTTAAGTCTGATGTGGCTTTCATACACTGATAGAAACAATCTACTGAAGTGGAAAGAAAGTGAGGGAGCCAGAATTAAATTATTCTGTAAACCATTGTGATTTAGGTAATGTAGAAGACAAAAATTTTCCTCTTCCACACCTATGTCATTCTTTATCACAAAAATACAGGCTTCTAGTCTTTGGCCTACCTCCTTATCCTGGCATGCAAAGCTCAAATGATACGGCTTTAATATTCAACTTGAGGGTAAATTCAAGGTTTGGTTAGTATTCATCATAAATTAACTCTCTCTAAACAGACTGGTATACTTACTTTGTTCTGAAACTTTCCTTCTCCGCTTATACCTTTTTTTTGCCCTTTTCTGGAATATCTCCCCCATACTCTTTTTCCATTCCTCATTCTACTCAGATATGATTTTTTTCTTTCAAGGTCCAACTCATATATGATCTCCACAAAGACTTTCTTGAAATTTCAGCTCAAAGCAATCTTCCTTTCTTTGTATTCCTGTAATAGTGTCTGTTAAATTACCTCTTCCTCCCTTCCTTCCCTTTCTCCCTTCTTTTTTCTTCCTCCCCCTTTCTCCTTCTCTTTTCTTCCTTTCCCTCATTCTCTTCTTCTTTCTAGTCTTCTTTCTCTATCCTTCACTTTCTCATTCTCCTTCTCCCTCTCTTTCCCTCACTCACTTCTTTCCTTCCTTTCTTCCTTCAATATTTACTTGCTGAGTATCTGTAAATCAGTACATACTGTTTCTGGGAACACAATAACTGTCTCAAACAGACACATGCCTTTATAGAGGTCACACTTAAATCAAGCAGACAAGTACTGATCAGGGAAACAATGTATGCCTGCTCTGAAGTAACAGAACATGCCTCTAAAAAGTAGATGACAAAAGGATGACATAGACTAATAAAACTGGCCAGAGAGGGGTACAAGGAATGCTTCTTGAAGTGATTATTAGGCTGAAGTCTGAAGTTTGAATAGTCATTCATCAGACTGAGGGGTAAAGCCTGAGAAGAGCATTGCAGGCATGGAAATTGCATGTGGACAGTCCCATGGTGAGAGTCGAGAAGTAAGGTAAGTTCAAGGTAATAAAAGAAGAAGGCCACTGTGGTTGGGATGTACTTATATGACTCTTTTTTTTTTTTGGTCATGCTCCCTCCTCAAAAATATCATATGATACTTTTGGACAAAGATGATATGTTGTATTTATTTTTAACTAACTCTTTTGAAAGGACCTTAATGATCATTGAATCCAAACCCCAATAGGTCCTGAAAGGTTCAGTGGTTTGCTGAAGATCATACACATAGAGATATGGGTCTCTTATATATTCCCTCCCTATGTTGAGGTTCTTTCATTGAAATTATTCTTTATAACTTTCTAAATAGTACAGCTCTGGAATAAGCCAGCCTCTGCATGTGGGAGATGGTTGAAGAATGTTTTTATTTACAGATGGTGACTGTGTAATCATCTGTAGAAAAGGGGAGAGCAGGAAGGTATAGGATCAAAAGGTGGTTCATTACATGGAAGAATTTTATAAAGAAAAGTATAATACATGTTCAGAGCAAATAATCACATGTTAGGGAGGAAATCTATGTTTGTAAAGTATCATGCTAACTATGCTTTGGGAATACATAGGATAAAAACTCAATCTTCGAAGAAAGAAGAGATGAAGGACATTGTAATGATGAGAATTCAGAAAGTCTTAGATTTAATCCTGTTCCAAATAAGTATCTTGATATTGAAAGACAAAAAGATAAACTATAATTTGGTTAGGGCTTCATTGGTGTGACAATTTTAAACCCATGGTCCTAAAATTCTTTGATATTCTAACCATTGACAGGTGCAGGCTTATGTCCCTTCCCCTTGAATCTGAGCTCTGTGTTGGTTTGACCAATAGAATACAATGAAGATGACACTATGCCGGTTTCTGGGTCTAGGCCTTAAGAAACTGGCAGCTTCTAATTCCTCTCTCTTAGGAAGCTTACTTTCACAACCTATCCACCATGCTGTGAGGAAGACAATCAGTTCATGGAAAAACCACATGTAAACAGCCAAGGCCTCTGGCTCATGGCCCTGGGTAAGCTTCCAGCTCCTACCTACCAGCAATGTGAATGAACTATCTTCAATGTAGATCCTACAGTACCCAGTTGATCCACCCTATCTGATAATTCATAGATCAGAGACAAGCTGTTCCTGCTGAGACCTGCCAAAATTGAATATGTGTGAGCCAAGTAAAAGACTATTGTTTGAAGCAACTAAGTTGTAGACTGGTTTTTGTAGTTATTGATAGTCAGTACATTTGGGGAGATCTTCAGATATGCTGAACACTGGATAAGCTAGAAAGATCTCCGTTTTTATAAAAGGCCCTTCAATTTTGAAAGTTGAAGGCAAATTGAGGAAGCCAAGAACAACCTGCTAAATTGAAAGAACACCAAAACAAATCTGTCAATCAGAAGGAGCAATTATGGGGTCCTAGGGAAATGTAGCAGTAAAAATTTGATTTAGGATGAGTGAATGGAAGATACAGAAAAAATAGAGATCAATGTTTGGATTCCAAATGGGTAAAGTTTAAACTGTGTGAGAAGGCAAGTGACCTGTTTAAGAACATAGGTTAAAATAGGATAAATATGGCTAAATACCAGATCACCAGAAGAGATATGTCTGAGGTCCCTGAATATCTGGCCGTACTTTGGTAGTGTCTCTTCTTCAACCTGACTCTGGCTCACAGTTAAGCCCATCTGTTTCCCTACAGGGTCTTGACACATGCTATTCCAAGCACCCTGGGGCACTGAGGGTTTCAGTTTGCACAAACTGGTTGACATCCCTTTCAGTTCATGTATCTGAGCTCAAAAAATAACAAACAGATAGTAAAATTGATATATTTCAAAATTGCATGTCAAAAATGAGACTAGAGTTTGAAAGGGGGGTTTACTTATGTACATATAATTCACCTTCATTTACATGCAGTGTCAATTTTTCCATGAACTGTTTCTGGTATTAGGATGAGTTGATGTAATTTGAAGTCACTCTTGAGGGTAAACCAGGTCCAGAGAAGAGTCACTCTTAGTTTGGGAAAAGTGAGGTATATGTTCCTTTAAGAGTTTTGGGGTCAAATTGTCATGGCTAAAAGTATGGATTAAATAATATATATCATATTTGGTACCAAGTAGTTCCTGCCTTTAGTGAACATATTCATTTTAATAGATGACTATATAGAATACATAAAGACAATAAATGGACAGTGTATAAATGCATAACTATGAACAAAAATGGTTTCATGTTTAATGGCTAAAGTTTCATGTTTGATTAAGTTAGGTCTTGGGGAATGTAATTACTTTGTCATTAGTTCAAGAGAGCTTAGTGTTAGCCTAATAGGTAAAATAGCTGCCTGGCTAGGAAAAGGCAATAGAAGGTACAATTTTTGAGAGTATTGTGGAATAATTGATGTTCCTGAGAAGCAAATGATATTTATGCATTTCTGACACTCTCTCACCAGTGTGGGTGCTATTCTAAATGGAATGCTTTACAGATTCCAGACATATGCCACATTCATTTTATCCAGATGATGAATGACTTATTGAAAGTCCAGGCTTTGTACTATTTGTGATTCCTGTTCTTTTAATAGCTATGATGTCATCGACATGATACTTGCCGGGATAGATGTTATTAATGGCCACTATTCAGCCTTTTATTTTCAATAAAGCCAAAAGGCAATTGGAGGGGCATGAGGTCAGCTTGAATATCAGATTCCTTGAAGTCATTTGTGTGTTCCCATTTTGGGAATTTGTGAAAAAGGAAGAAGCTAATTTGAACACTACTGCATTTTGGATGAGTTTCCACTTGAAGAGCTCCAGAAAACTCCCACAAGTCAGATTCAGAGGAGTTTTCAGAAGATTGCCAAAGATTGTACAGTGTTCCTGGCAAGAGGAAAAACAACAAGCAGATGTTTGAGCAGAGAGGAGCCCATTCTGGGAAACTATTCTTGAGAATTCAATGAGAGAGACTGGGAAGGAAGCTAGTTCAGAACAAAGATGAGAGGGTCTGACTTAGGAGTGCAACTGCCTAAAAATAGACCTACAAATTTCAGAGTTCCAAGATCCTAAATTAACCTCAGACAGATATAGTCCCTAATTAATCTCTTGAACATTGCATGAAGACTCTGTCTGGCACTATAACTAATCTTGTGACAACTTGCTGTAATTGTGGTAATGGTTTGGTTTGTTTTGGCATCTATTTAAAATGCTTCTTTACTTATCACATGTTTTGAAAATTTGAATAGTTAAAAATTCACTCCATTTTTAATCATTGAATGGTTACAGGACCTTTGATAAGTCCTTCGTCTCTCTAGCCTCACTCTCTTCATATATAAGAGAAAGAAAGTAAGCTAGATGGTATGTTAGGTCAATTCCAACTCTAGAGTCAATTCATTTGGACCAAACTATAAAATCATGAGTCAGAGAGACCAGTATTTGTAAATACTCTCTCCATCTATGATCACTAATGAAAATGGGGAAAATGTAGACCCCCTCAATAAATGGCAGAAAGATCACTTTAACAATAAGCCAGAGGGTATAATTTGCATATATAACTGCTTGGAGACATATTCTCTCAGTAAATATTCATCAGTTATAAACTATATACCATGCACTGTGCAAGGTGCTGGAAATATCACAGTAAGCAAAACATAGGTGGTTCTTACCCTCAGGGAGATTAAAGACTAGTTGAAAGATCACAAATATCAAATACTGTAATTACATAATTATAAGTGAGGCTAATTACTAAGGAGAATTAGAATGGTGAACCTAGCCTATTGAGGAATGGGGGTTAGAGTGACATCATGGAAGGTTTCCCTAAAGAAGACATATTCCCAAGAGTTATTCCTAAAAGAAGGTTTGATTACTGAATTGGTTGCTTTTGCTCTGTTCTATGGCTCTGCTTCCAGGCCACAAATTCAAAATTTTCACTATTCATAGGTTTGAGACTGGGGCACCTGGGTGGCTCAGTCAATTAAGCCTCCAGCTGCAGCTCAGGTCATGATCTCATGGTTTGTGAGTTCAAGCCCCATGTAGGGCTCTGTGCTGACAGCTCAGAGCCTGGAGCCTGCTTCAAATTCTGTGTCTCCTTCTCTCTCTGCCCCTCCCCCCACTCACAGGCACACGCTCTCTCTCTGTCTCTCTGTCTCTCTCTCAAAAATAAACACTAAAAACAACAACAACAACAAAATAGGTTTTAGATAGAACAAGTAGATGGCTTAGGGGAAATCATACCTGTTATTAGAAAAAAGAATACTTATAATGTAGCATTGGAGGGACATTCCACATGCAAAGATTAATGTGAATGCATAAATAATTTTCTTTTGTCACAAAGAGGATTTTTTGTATGTTAAAATTTTTCAGATGTTTGTGGATTAAGCCCAGGAGTTTGTGTAGTGTTGTTATTCAAACAATGGACTCTTGAATAAGACTGCCTGGGTTCAAATCTTGATTCTTCAAACTTTCTAGCTATTTAAACTTGGGCAAATTATTCAACGTTTCTGGTAAACGTGAGAATTAAATAAAATAATCCATGGGAAAGCTATAGTATGGTGTCTGACATCTAGTAAAAGTCAATAAACATTAGCTATTGTTATTATTAGTATTTAAAACAATAATCACTGCTTCCTTCTCCATCGTTTTGAAATACATAAGAAATTTACCAAATAACTATTCCCCCTTATACTTCCTACCCTGAATAATGAACACTGGCCTGACCAAGAAAGAAAAAAAGAGTAATAAAAAAAGAGTAGGAGTCACTGGGGCCTTTAGGGAAATTTCAGTGGAATAGGATAACTCCTGCTATAGTTTTCCGTGAAAAGAGGCTGAAGGAAATTCAAAGGGGAGTTATAAACTTAACTGTTACTGCAATCTAACTTTAAAGACACTTGGGTTGCTTGCTATTTAAAAATAATGTTGTTTTTGGTGGAGGTGATAATATTGATGTTATGTGTGTATATTTGTGTAGTGTGTAGTGTGTGTGTGTGTGTGTGTGTGTGTGTGTGTGTGTATAAGAGGGAGGGTGGGAGGGGCAGGCTCTATTTAATCTCTCTAAAAAATTTTGGATTTTTGTTTATTGGAGTTGCTTAAAATAGGGCTCACTTATTATGATAGGAGTCCTGATATTCTTCCTTGAAATCATGGCTATACGTAACTGTCCTGGTACAAGCTTTTCGCATATCACATTCTCAGTATGTAATCACTTGCAATGAGAATAATGATCTATTTGACTCATGTTATATGGCTTAATAATGATTGTTATTATCCAAATATTTAACATGTGTCTTGGTGTGGTTCTTGCTAGATATGCCATTGGTCTCTGTTAGTCATGCTATGAAGTAAGTAGGTATAACTCAATTGGGTTTTGTCCCTCGAAGCAGATGTAGATGCATATCTTGTAAATTGGTAGCTAATAATCCCCTTAGTATCTTCAATTTGATACCAAAATACTTCTTTTCAATGCTGACTGAATGTATTCTATATTCCACTCTGAAATTCAGAAATCTCTTTATTTTGGTACTAGTTCCCCAGCCTTTCAGGTTTATGCCTCTCTTTTGCCAACACATACCCTTTGCTAAAGTCATGGCCTTTGCAAATGGGTCATGGTCATTGTCCTTGTCATCCATAACTTTGCTCCTGTGACCTACATGCATGGAATGATTTCTCAAATCCTTCTAGCCCAGATAATTCTATCCCATCCATCAAATTGCTCTTTTGCTCAAAGTCCTTATTAACTATTCCTAAGCCACACTGGACTTTTCTACTTAAAAGTTCCTAATAGTATATAAGAATTTAAGGCCCTATAACATCTACCTTTTTTGAAGAGCCCCTCAGGCTCCAGAACTAGCACATAACTATGCTCCAGGGAGATGCTCAATAAATACATAATGACTTGAATTCTGTCCTTTAAAGAAGTGAAACATGAGGAGACTCCATGGAAAAGAGGAAACAATATGCACAGAACAATGTGTGATAATCTTTTCACAATTATGCGTGTTTGGAGAGAGGAAGAGGAATATCAAATCTTTACTAGCCATATAAAGAGAGAACTGTCACTTTTCTTCTGGTCTAAGGCAAGTGTGGGCCATCAAACATCTGGGTTTGAGATATTCTAAGGTTATGGGGTTAGGGCAAACAGTATTTAGAGCATCTGAGTCTTTTTCTTTGGTTATCATACCTCATGATTTTGGGATAGCTTATACCCTGATGAATCAGAAGACCATAAGAATTGGTTTAATTTTGTCCAGTGAACTTAGTCTTTTGTAAATTTAAGGACAACACTTTGGAAGGTAGTTTTCCTACAAACTCTGTGTTCCTTGACTTAAAGTCTTGGTTAGGAGCATAAACAACATGATTGTATAAATTGTGTTTGTTTTGAAACTGCTGTAAATGGCTCTAATGTGTCAATACAGGATATAGTTTAATTTCTCTTTGTTAGATTAGAGGTAGTGGAAAACAAAACATATGCAGCTGTGGGATATTGAAATGTTTCATATGCATGTATTTGCAGCATATTTTCTAGAAAATTTTGCCAGTTAGCAAATCTAGCCAATTCCTTTTCAATTTCTAAGACTTAACTTTACCTTTTCTCCTTGTTACTGTTTTGTTTTGATACTAGGATATTCATTTCCCCAAGTTGTATTTTATTTTAGGTTAAGGAATAAATTTTTGTAGCTTTTGATCTTTGATCAATCTTTCAGTAATTTCAAAGTTTTAGTTGATGTCTTTGGTATCAGTGTATAAATGGAAAGTTAAATAACTCATGTAGAGTCTAGAAGAGAGTCAGCAGTAGGACTGAGAAAAGACTTTTATCCTTATTGCCTGTTGTCACTCAGATTCATTCCACTAGTGAATCTGCAATAGAACGATCTCCTAATCTTTGGAAAGAGTAGGTAATTAATCAAATAAAGGAAATCGTTATGGTGATTTTAACAATGTACAACATTGGGGCGCCTGGGTGGCTCAGTTGGTTAAGCATCCGACTTTGGCTCAGGTCATGATCTTGTGGTTCATGAGTTCAAGCCTCTGTGTTGGGCTCCGTGCTGACAGCTCAGAGCCTGGAGCCTGCTTCAGATTCTGTATCTCCCTCTCTCTCTGCCCCTCGCCTGTTCATATTCTGCCTCTCTCTCTCTCTCTCTCTTTTCTCTTTCCAAATTAAGTAAATATTAAAAAGTTAAAAATAAATAAATTAATTAAAATGTCCAGCACTTTTACATTTTCCCCAAAAGTGTATTTTGAGTATGTAGGTCAAAGACATGGTTTGTACAATTTAAATCTGATTGGCACCGCTGCTGTTGAATGAAAATGTGGCTACTGGGTATTGAAACATAATCTTTAAAATTAGTAATCAAAAAGCTTGTTAGCATTTGTGCCTATTTTCTGAGTTCATAGTGCTTTAAAATTAACATTGATTAAATTATGAACTGATTGGAGAGAGGCCACTTATTAAATTGGGGATAAAGACCAGGGACAGTTGCAGCAACTTCCAAGCCAGCCTAGGAAAGCTCATTAATGAAACCGGAGGTCTGAAGAATTCATGAAGGGCAGTATCACAAATGATTTCTCCCATTACAATGAAATTGGTAGGTCAATGAATATTATAATATGGTATTTATGATTGTATCTGGTTATATTATTATAGAAGTTAGATATTTTTGCTGTGAAAATAATTTAGCACTTATGTGTTATTTTAATAAGATGCCCACGTGCAATGACATTTTATATGAATTGTAAATGTTAACCAGTAGACTAAGTCAGATAATGCAAAAGAATTACTTTCAAATAAAAAAATTGTAAAGTGTCAAACATGAGTTTCATTAGCTAATTGGTACTATAACATGCTAGTTTCCCTGTGCATGTGAGAGTCAGGCTGTGATGTAGAAATGACTGGGTTAAGCCAGTATTGAGCATACTCCATTGTGGAGCCTGAGTGATCACAAGGGCCATAAAATTAGGACATAATCTAGAGCCTGCAACAAATCATTTAAAGCATTATTGCTAAAAGCTAACCTAATGTTCTATTTTTCCCTCTCACAATTTACATGTTTATTACAAACCTAACCAAATTTCTGAAATCACCAATAGCATCATACTCAAGGAATTGTGTAACAGACACCACAGTCCAAGCAGGGAGTAGCACAGCAATATTTTCTATGTGGAATAGGAAGGGAATGTTATAGACAACTTTCCCAGAGGTTGCCTTTTTTATTGATCTTAATGGCAGCTCTGGGATGAAGGCACGGACTATTATCTCCATTTTGTAGGTTAGGATACTGAGGCACCAAGAGGTTGTGAGTAAATAACAAAGTCCAAATGTAAACCTCAATATTTTGCCCCCAAGTTTAGTTTTTCTTTTCTATGATACATGAATTAACCTGTATCAGAGAATTGTGTTTAAAATTGTCAAGTCAAAGTTATGTTACTACCTCAATTTAGAGTCTTTCAGGTTTCTGCTTTCAAATGTATGAAAAATGCACAGTTTGAAAAAAGGTGTCTGTCACCCTTAGTGCCCCCAGCTAGTCGAAATATTATGAATACAAACTATGAGAGTAGATTTTACTGGAATTATGTTGTGTTAAAACCAAAGCAGGCAGGTAGGCCTTGATTTAAGTAAATGCAATACAATAAAGCCCAAGCTTTCAACCTAGATAATATGCCAAAAAGTTGCTTTAAATAGGGAATTTCATTTGTATGTTTTAAATATAATTAGAAAAACATATTATCAATCTCTAAAGGCTTTGAGGGAAACACATGTTATGTAAAGCAAAGATCATCTACACTACCCAATAGTCGGGCAAAGTGGCAAATGAGATTGTTCAAACTAAATTTGAACTCCTTATTGTGTGATTTTTGCACATCTACATTGATGTAGCACTCTTCCCTAATATTCACACATTGACACATTTGACATCTACATGATGACAAATAATTGTGGATTTTTATATCAAAACAGGACCAAACATTTACTCATGTATATGTGTGTTGGAATGTACAAGGACATGCTTTGCTTAAAAGGAATGTGATGTGAGGTGCCAGGTAACAAAAAGAGATACTTTCTAATATTTTTCACCCACTTATTTCTAGTTTACTATAACTTCTATTTAAATAATGTCCAAATAAAGTCATAAATATCACACAACACAGTGGAAAGACATTCTTGTGAAGCGGTTTGCTTTTATACTGATCTTGAAGGACATAGAGTTACTTTAATAGCCATGGAAGTTGGGCTAGTCCAGAAAATGCCTAGTTAACATTTTTTTTGGAAAATAGAGTAAATCTTTACTTATTTATTATACATATATTTACTGAGCACCATCAATAGGTACTGCTGTAGATGCTTGACATATAACAGTTTTAAAAAATGGAAAAAATCCCTGCCTTCACAGAGTTTACATTTCAGTGGGGGCAGGGCAGGCTATTATCAAGATAAATAAGTTAAATATACAATACAGAATGTTAAAGCTAAAAAGAAAAATTCAAGGAAGTAGAATATGAAGTCTATGTGTGAAATTTCGGATGAAGAAGAATACAGGTTAGCTTCACCTAAGGGAGTAAGAGAGTAAGCCCTGAAGATACCTAGGGGAAGAATATTCCAAGTAGAAGGAACAGCAATTGCAAAGGCCCTGAGGTGTTAGCAGGCCTGGAGTATTTGAGGAGTAGTTATGAGGTCAGTGTGTTTAGAGGGGAATGGATATAGACAAGTGAGAAGGCCAGATCAGAGAGTTAACAGAGGTTTATATTGGAGGAGGGGCCTACAGGTACTAGTAAAGACTGCTATCCAAGAGAGAGAAAGGAAGACAGAATGTGTAGATCTAACTTACATTTTAGCAAAAGCATTCTGATTACAATTGCTGCAACAGATTAAATAGGGAAAGGGCAAAAACATGCCAGTTAGGAGGCTATTGCAATAATCCTTGTAAGAGATGATGGTGGTTTCCAGCGGTGATAGTATAGAGTTCTCAAGATTTCCTGACAGATCAAATATGGGATATGAGAGAATGAAAGGAATCAAAGGTTTTTGGGCTGAATAACTGGAAAGATGATGCTTATACGTTAATGAGATGGGGAAAACTACAGGAGGCTGGCTGGGGAGGGTAGCAAACATCAGATCTCAGTTTTGAGCACGTATGACTTGTTTATTAAACACCCAAGGGAAATGTCGTATGGGTTGTGTATGTATGGCTCTGGATTTAAGAGAGACATTATGGCTGGATATATAAATTTGGAAGTCATCAGCAAACAGATTATATTTAAAACTATGAAATTGAATGATTTTACATAAGGAATTATTATACATAGAAAAAAGGAGCAGGTCTGATGACATGAGAAAGCAGGTTACAAAATAGCATGCATAGAATAGTCTCTTTTCTTGGGAAAGTAAGTGTTTATAGAAAGAAGAATGGAAAGATATTTACCAAAGTTGTCTTTGGGTATTAGGGATATTGGTGAATTTCATTTTATTCTTTTATGATTTTCTGTATTTCCCATATTTTCTTTAATGTAAAAGGATTATTTTATAACTAGAAAGTAGAACAGAAAAATAAATACAATTAAGACTTTTTATCTAGAGTTGTTCTCCAGTGTGTAAAGTAAAATATTTTCTTTGTTGTAAATGCCCTCACATACTCACATACACATACACCCACAGAGAAAATGTGCTGAAGAAAAGGTAATTTCAATCAAAGTATATATGATATGATTGGGGCTTGCCATCAAATGTTTCTGTCATTGCACAGAATTCAATTAATACAACTGATAAAAATGTTCCTGGACAGTAAAGAATATGAAGACCTGGGGACAGATAAAGGCAACAGGACTGCATCCAACCAGAATAGATTGGGACCCTTGGGGCTGAGTCAAAATCACATCCTTTGGGAAAAGAGAATTAATTGAACCTTTGTTCCACTCTCATGACATTCTTTTCCCTGAAAGCCTTTTGCCTTCTTCCTCTAGCAGTTCCCATTCAGGAAACAGGGTATCTGCTAGTTCAGCAAGCTACTCTTAAATGGTGATAACTTATTCATGGCCAATTTTTCACACATAGGAATGTATATCATGTTATCATCTTGAGTTTTAAAGTTCATATGCTTCCTGCTTTTTTTTTTCTTTTGGGCACAGACATTCTTAACAGTTCTGTTTTGCATTCTCTTCCTCTCCCCACTTGACTATGATAAGGATTCTTTCCCCCACCTTTCCTAATAGTGACTCAGACATAGCTAAAAGGGGCTCTTCTCACACTTCTTGTAAAAAGGGAAAAAAAAGTCTGTGTTTGGCCTGAGGTCAAACAGAATATTTTAGCTAACATCCAGGATAGTGGATGTAGTTATGAGTAACTTAAAAAAGGAATTGTAATGGAAAATACATTTGCATTTTGAGCTGTAGCTTTTGCTACTGTGAGTGGTAGCACTTTATTAAAAGTGTGTACATACATGGCAAGATTTTTTAAGTAGAAATTAGAAAATTAGTAAAGAAATTTGTTTTTGCATATAGCTGACTTTCCATTAACTATTAAGTATAATCCTCTCCCTGATGATCTGGTGATCTACTTTACTTCTTCCTCTTTGTAAAAGTGCTCTGACCAACTCTAAAAGTTTCATTAAACAAATGAGAAATGTGACTCCATTTTCTAGATTCCAAAAATCAAACTAGTCTCCTTCCAATATTTGATTTTGTTAATTTTCATCAAACTTAGAATAACAGAGAATTACAATTTACTTTCACCCTCCAGTCTCCTTCTCTGACATACATCCTCACATACATACTTCTACCTTTAGTTTCTATTATTAATTACAGAGATTGAGTCTCTGGAGGACCTACACATTATTGAATTTAAGCCAATAATGTAATCAAAGGTCTCGGGTTATAAACGTTTTGCTTAACACTAGACTTCAAGTACAGGTCTTGAAGTTTTCAGACCTTAGTGTAAATCCTACATCTGCCACATATTAGCTGAGAAACCAGTGACAAACCACTTAAGCCTTTATTTAATTCTAAAGAAGTTTAACACTTGTTTTGTTGGTCAGCAGTTTGTTGGACACTGAAGTCAGGCCTGGATTCAAATTTATTTGGACAACTTAAGTCACTTATTGTTTTACACTCTGTTTCCATGCTTATGGTAGTAGAATAGTATCTGCTTTCTCAGGGATTTTGTAAGGATTAAATGAGAAAATGTTTACAATGTGTCTAGGACCATATTTGGGACATACAGTATATTTTAAAATTTTATTTATTACTGTTGTTGTTGCCCTACTTCTTTGTAGCATAAGTATTCTCTTACTGTGACAACCATGAGGCTTGCGCTAAGTCAAGCCAAGCCTGTATCAGGAGAAAAAAGATTGGATTTATAAGTCAAGCTACCAGTTAAATGACAGTTGTTATTTAAACTGCAATAAACTGGAAGTAAATTTGAGATGGAGCTACAAGAATTGCCATCATTTGTAGAGCAATTAAAAATATCTTTGGATGGGGCGCCTGGGTGGCTCAGTCGGTTAAGCGTCCGACTTCAGCTCAGGTCACGATCTCACAGTCTGTGAGTTCGAGCCCCGCGTCGGGCTCTGGGCTGATGGCTCACAGCCTGGAGCATGCTTCTGATTCTGTGTCTCCCTCTCTCTCTCTCCCCCTCCCCCATTCATGCTCTGTCTCTCTCTGTCTCAAAAATAAATAAACGTTAAAAAAAATATCTTTGGAGGGGCACCTGGGTGGCTCAGTCAGTTAAGCATCCAGCTCTTGATTTCAGCTCAGGCCATGATCTCACAGTTCATGAAATCGAGCCCCACATGGGACTCTGCACTGATAGCACTGAACGTACTTGAGATTATCTGCCCCTCCACCCTCAAAAACAAATAAAAATTAAAAAAGTATACTTTTGTAAGCTTGGTAAGAAGTAAGGGACAAAAAGTTTACATTTTGCCTCTGAGAGAATGGGAGGGAAGCCACGGCTAAAATTTGTCTTGAGACAAAAGGTAAGACATTGTACATCACAAAAATCATAGTAACTTGATTCTGTTTCTACAAAGACCTTGAATATCCCACACTCATTTACTCATTTTGTCTTCATTTTATGTACTATGACCAGGATGGGTACCATAATGGTTAACAGGCTGGACTTTAGATCAAGATGGCCTGGCTTCAGTCTAACTTTGCTACTACTACCTAACTTCAGTCTAACTTTGCTACCTACTCGCTATATGACTTTAAGAAAGCCACTTAATCTTTCTTCATTAGTAAAATGGGGATGATAATAATACTGCCTGACACATAGAGTTGTAGTGATTAAGTGAGTTAACTATGGTAAAGTGCTTTGAACGGTGTCTGTCACCTAGTAAATCCTATGTCAACATTGATCAAATAAAATTAGTGAAAGAAATTTTTCAAGAGATGATTTGTAGGCTCTACCTAATGTCAAAGGATATAGGAATATGTTCCTCATGCCCCCCATTAGCTTAGCAAACATCTCATCTTTAAAGTCAATTACCAATTTATAAAGAGCTTATTTATTCAGTGGATTGCTATTTGTGTGTGTGTGTGTGTGTGTGTGTGCACGAAACTAAATTCCCCTTCCCTTTTCTTATAAATATCCATAGAACAATAGATAAGATCTTTGGGCACACTAGGAAAAACAAAACACCATCAAAAGACGTTTGAGACTTCTGAATTTGTCTAGATTTTAGAAGAAAAGTCATGTTGAGCTTTTGCTTCAGTAACTGTTAATACAGTAATATTTCTAAAATGTTCCGCTTTGTGCTTTTCTTGATACAGATTCAAGTTTATAGTGGTAAATATAGGTAAATACAGGCTACTATCTCCTACTCCTCCTGATAGGGCCACTGCTAACACATAAGAAACACAAACATTGATGCTGCATATATTTTTATGACGTGTATTTCAGATTTTTCTCTGGCCTTTGTGGATAACCACATGATTCTCCCATGAAAAATATTTTGGGAATGACCACTTACTTGCAATAGTGAGAATAAGACACTATACTTTGTTTTGTAGATTGTTGCAGTTGCAGTCAAAGTATCTGCCAAGTCTTCAATAAAACTGAACATTCAAAGTACTTGCATCAGTGATATTGATCTGGGAGACCTCTATTCCCTCGTGGTTCCCTGGAGATATTTGTCCTCTGTTTCTGAATGGCAGGCAGGATTATACCCTGAAGAGTGCTGCCCATTCATGGCATATCATCTTGATAAATTATTTCAGAATTCTGTCAAAGTCTTTCAAGTATCTAGTGACCTACTGGGGTCATTCAAGTACTGATTTTCAGGTAGGCCTTTGTTTCTTGATGTTAGGTGGGGAAGATATACAGTGAGAACCAACACTATGAATTGGTATGGTCAGAGGGACCTTGGCTCAGCACTTATTAATCCATTAACTGAAAATCAAACCAATACAGCACTTTATGAAGTATATGTACCAACCCCTGCAAGTAAGTCAAAATTTCATTAAGAGGGAAGAGGTTGGAGAGAGGGAAGATGGCGGTGTAGGAGGACGCTGGGCTCACCGCCCGTCCTGCTGATCACTTAGATTCCACCTACACCTGCCTAAATAACCCAGAAAACCACCAGAGGATTAGCAGAGCGGAGTCTCTGGAGCCAAGCGCAGACTAGAGGCCCAAGGAAGAGGGGCCCCTCCTGAAGTGGATCACCTAAGGAGAAGCGAGCTAAGCCTGCCCCTCCTTCCCCTGTGCACCTTGCCTACCCACCCCAGCTAATACGCCAGATCCCCAGCATCACAAGCCTGGCAGTGTGCAAGTAGCCCAGACGGGCCACGCCACCCCACAGTGAATCCCGCCCCTAGGAGAGGGGAAGAGAAGGCACACACCAGTCTGACTGTGGCCCCAGCGGTGGGCTGGGGGCAGACATCAGGTCGGACTGCGGCCCCACCCACCAACTCCAGTTATACACCACAGCACAGGGGAAGTGCCCTGCAGGTCCTCACCACGCCAGGGACTATCCAAAATGACCAAGCGGAAGAATTCCCCTCAGAAGAATCTCCAGGAAATAACAACAGCTAATGAGCTGATCAAAAAGGATTTAAATAATATAACAGAAAGTGAATTTAGAATAATAGTCATAAAATTAATCGCTGGGCTTGAAAACAGTATAGAGGACAGCAGAGAATCTCTTGCTACAGAGATCAAGGGACTAAGGAACAGTCAGGAGGAGCTGAAAAACGCTTTAAATGAAATGCAAAACAAAATGGAAATGACGACGGCTTGGATTGAAGAGGCAGAGGAGAGAATAGGTGAACTAGAAGATAAAGTTATGGAAAAAGAGGAAGCTGAGAGAAAGAGAGATAAAAAAAATCCAGGAGTATGAGGGGAAAATTACAGAACTAAGCGATACACTAAAAAGAAATAATATACGCATAATTGGTATCCCAGAGGAGGAAGAGAGAGGGAAAGGTGCTGAAGGGGTACTTGAAGAAATAATAGCTGAGAACTTCCCTGAACTGGGGAAGGAAAAAGGCATTGAAATCCAAGAGGCACAGAGAACTCCCTTCAGACATAGCTTGAATCGATCTTCTGCACGACATATCATAGTGAAACTGGCAAAAATACAAGGATAAAGAGAAAATTCTGAAAGCAGCAAGGGATAAACGTGCCCTCACATATAAAGGGAGACCTATAAGACTCGTGACTGATCTCTCTTTTGAAACTTGGCAGGCCAGGGGGCGACTGCGTGGCGCAGTCGGTTAAGCGCCCGACTTCAGCCAGGTCACGAACTCGCGGTCCGTGGGTTCGAGCCCCGCGTCGGGCTCTGGGCTGATGGCTCAGAGCCTGGAGCCTGTTTCCGATTCTGTGTCTCCCTCTCTCTCTGCCCCTCCCCCGTTCATGCTCTGTCTCTCTGTCCCAAAAATAAATATACGTTGAAAAAAAAAATTAAAAAAAAAGAAACTTGGCAGGCCAGAAAGAATTGGCACGATATCTTCAGTGTGCTAAACAGGAAAAATATGCAGCCGAGAATCCTTTATCCAGCAAGTCTGTCATTTAGAATAGAAGGAGAGATAAAGGTCTTCCCAAACAAGCAAAAACTGAAGGAATTCCTCACCACTAAACCAGCCCTACAAGAGATCCTAAGGGGGATCCTGTGAGACAAAGTACCAGAGACATCACTACAAGCATGAAACATACAGAAATCACAATGACTCTAAACCCGTATCTTTCTATAACACTGAATGTAAATGGATTAAATGCGCCAACCAAAAGACATAGGGTATCAGAATGGATAAAAAAAACAAGACCCATCTATTTGCTGTCTACAAGAGACTCATTTTAGACCTGAGGACACCTATAGATTGAGAGTGAGGGGATGGAGAACTATTTATCATGCTACTGGAAGCCAAAAGAAAGCTGGAGTAGCCATACTTATATCAGACAAACTAGACTTTAAATTAAAGGCTGTAACAAGAGATGAAGAAGGGCATTATATAATAATTACAGGGTCTATCCATCAGGAAGAACTAACAATTATAAATGTCTATGCGCCGAATACAGGAACCCCCAAATATATAAAACAACTACTCATAAACATAAGCAACCTTATTGATAAGAATGTGGTAATTGCAGGGGACTTTAACACCCCACTTACAGAAATGGATAGATCATCTAGACACATGGTCAATAAAGAAACAAGGGCCCTGAATGAGACATTGGATCAGATGGACTTGACAGATATATTTAGAACTCTGCATCCCAAAGCAACAGAATATACTTTCTTCTCGAGTGCACATGGAACATTCTCCAAGATACATCATATACTGGGTCACAAAACAGCCCTTCATAAGTTTACCAGAATTGAAATTATACCATGCATACTTTCAGACCACAATGCTATGAAGCTTGAAATCAACCACAGGAAAAAGTCTGGAAAACCTCCAAAGCATGGAGGTTAAAGAACACCCTACTAACGAATGAGTGGGTCAACCAGGCAATTAGAGAAGAAATTAAAAAATATATGGAAACAAACGAAAATGAAAATACAACAATCCAAACAATTTGGGACGCAGCGAAGGCAGTCCTGAGAGGAAAATACATTGCAATCCAGGCCTATCTCAAGAAACAAGAAAAATCCCAAATACAAAACCTAACAGCACACCTAAAGGAACTAGAAGCAGAACAGCAAAGGCAGCCTAAACCCAGCAGAAGAAGAGAAATAATAAAGATCAGAGCAGAAATAAACAATATAGAATCTAAAAAAACGGTAGAGCAGATCAACGAAACCAAGAGTTGGTTTTTTGAAAAAACTAACAAAATTGACAAACCTCTAGCCAGGCTTCTCAAAAAGAAAAGGGAGATGACTCAAATAGATAAAATGATGAAGAAAATGGAATTATTACAACCAATCCCTCAGAGGAGATACAAACAATTATCAGGGAATACTATGAAAAATTATATGCCAACAAATTGGACAACCTGGAAGCAATGGATAAATTCCTGAACACCCACACTCTTCCAAAACTCAATCAGGGGGAAATAGAAAGGTTGAACAGACCCATAACCAGCGAAGAAATTGAATCAGTTATCAAAAATCTCCCAACAAATAAGAGTCCAGGACCAGATGGCTTCCCAGGGGAGTTCTACCAGACGTTTAAAGCAGAGATAATACCTATCCTTCTCAAGCTATTCCAAGAAATAGAAAGGGAAGGAAAACTTCCAGACTCATTCTATGAAGCCAGGATTACTTTGATTCCTAAACCAGACAGAGACCCAGTAAAAAAAGAGAACTACAGGCCAATATCCCTGATGAATATGGATGCAAAAATTCTCAATAAGATACTAGCAAATCGAATTCAACGGCATATAAAAAGAATTATTCACCATGATCAAGTGGGATTCATTCCTGGGATGCAGGGCTGGTTCAACATTCGCAAATCCATCAACGTGATACATCACATTAACAAAAAAAAAGAGAAGTACCATATGATCCTGTCAATCGATGCAGAAAAGGCCTTTGACAAAACCAGCACCCTTTCTTAATAAAAACGCTTGAGAAAGTCGGGATAGAAGGAACATACTTAAAGATCATAAAAGCCATTTATGAAAAGCCCACAGCTAACATCATCCTCAACGGGGAAAAACTGAGAGCTTTTTCCCTGAGATCAGGAACACGACAGGGATGCCCACTCTCACCGCTGTTGTTTAACAGAGTGCTGGAAGTTCTAGCATCAGCAATCAGACAACAAAAGGAAATCAAAGGCATCAAAATTGGCAAAGATGAAATCAAGCTTTCGCTTTTTGCAGATGACATGATATTATACATGGAAAATCCGATAGACTCCACCAAAAGTCTGCTAGAACTGATACATGAATTCAGCAAAGTTGCAGGATACAAAATCAATGTACAGAAATCAGTTGCATTCTTATACACTAACAAGGAAGCAACAGAAAGACAAATAAAGAAACTGATCCCATTCACAGTTGCACCAAGAAGCATAAAATACCTAGGAATAAATCTAACCAAAGATGTACAAGATCTGTATGCTGAAAACTATAGAAAGCTTATGAAGGTAATTGAAGAAGATTTAAAGAAATGGAAAGACATTCCCTGCTCATGGATTGGAAGAATAAACATTGTCAAAATGTCAATACTACCCAAAGCTATCTACACATTCAATGCAATCACAATCAAAATTGCACCAGCATTCTTCTCGAAACTAGAACAAGCAATCCTAAAATTCATATGGAACCACAAAAGGCCCCGAATAGCCAAAGTAATTTTGAAGAAGACCAAAGCAGGAGGCATCACAATCCCAGACTTTAGCCTCTACTACAAAGCTGTCATCATCAAGACAGCATGGTATTGGCACAAAAACAGACACATAGACCAATGGAAAAGAATAGAAACCCCAGAACTAGACCCACAAACGTATGGCCAACTCATCTTTGACAAAGCAGGAAAGAACATCCAATGGAAAAAAGACAGCCTCTTTAACAAATGGTGCTGGGAGAACTGGACAGCAACATGCAGAAGGTTGAAACTAGACCACTTTCTCACACCATTCACAAAAATAAACTCAAAATGGATAAAGGACCTGAATGTGAGACAGGAAACCATCAAAACCTTAGAGGAGAAAGCAGGAAAAGACCTCTCTGACCTCAGACATAGCAATCTCTTACTCGACACATCCCCAAAGGCAAGGCAATTAAAAGCAAAAGTGAATTACTGGGACCTTATGAAGATAAAAAGCTTATGCACAGCAAAGGAAGCAACCAACAAAACTAAAAGGCAACCAACAGAATGGGAAAAGATATTTGCAAATGACATATCGGACAAAGGGCTAGTATCCAAAATCTATAAAGAGCTCACCAAACTCCACGCCCGAAAAACAAATAACCCAGTGAAGAAATGGGCAGAATACGTGAATAGAGACTTCTCTAAAGAAGACATCCGGATGGCCAACAGGCGTGAAAAGATGTTCAACGTCGCTCCTCATCAGGGAAATACAAATCAAAACCACACTCAGATATCACCTCACACCAATCAGAGTGGCCAAAATGAACAAATCAGGAGACTATAGATGCTGGCGAGGATGTGGAGAAACGGGAACCCTCTTGCACTGTTGGTGGGAATGCAAACTGGTGCAGCCGCTCTGGAAAGCAGTGTGGAGGTTCCTCAGAAAATTAAAAATAGACCTACCCTATGACCCAGCAATAGCACTGCTAGGAATTTACCCAAGGGATACAGGAGTACTGATGCATAGGGGCACTTGTACCCCAATGTTCATAGCAGCACTCTCAACAATAGCCAAATTATGGAAAGAGCCTAAATGTCCATCAACTGATGAATGGATAAAGAAATTGTGGTTTATATACACAATGGAATACTACATGGCAATGAGAAAGAATGAAATATGGCCTTTTGTAGCAACGTGGATGGAACTGGAGAGTGTGATGCTAAGTGAAATAAGCCATACAGAGAAAGACAGATACCATATGGTTTCACTCTTATGTGGATCCTGAGAAACTTAACAGAAACCCATGGGGGAGGGGAAGGAAAAAAAAAAAGAAAAAAAAAAGAGGTTAGAGTGGGAGAGAGCCAAAGCATAAGAGACTGTTAAAAACTGAGAACAAACTGAGGGTTGATGGGGGGTGGGAGGGAGGGGAGGGTGGGTGATGGGTATTGAGGAGGGCACCTTTTGGGATGAGCACTGGGTGTTGTATGGAAACCTATTTGACAATAAATTTCATATATTTAAATAAATAAATAAAATAAAATAAAAAATAAAAAGACGGAAAAATAATAAAAAAAAAAAAAAGAGGGAAGAGGTTAAGGAAAAACAATTGTCTACTGGAATGGGAAAGGCCTGTCATAGAGTACCTCTTCCTAGATATCAAGGATTCTAAGTCCTCATTTAAAAGCTTAAAGGATTTAAAGAAAATGGTAGAAATCCTATGAAGTCCCTTGAAATAATTTGTAGTCCTCCCTTTTTCCCTCCATCCCTTCCTCACTGTTAATTCATATCAGACATAGAACTTGACCTTCCAGATTCTATTTTGATTGATTTTTAGATACCTTTCCTATAATATGACATCATAATTATCATGATTAACATTATTAGAGACTTATTATGTAGTAGGCACTGTTCTAAGTGCTTTGCATGTATTTTCTAATTCTTACAACCCTGTGAGGTATTATTATTTTTCTCATTGAAGAGCAGAGACCCAACATGCAGAAGCCATCCCAGCTAGGAAATGGTGTTCTCAAGATTCAAATCTAGGAAGTCTGGCTCCAGAGTTCATCATGTTAACAATTATAATATCAACCTCAAGAGATACATATGAAAAGATGACACAAATTAGCCATTATTGTCAGGTCAAGGTCCACTTTTATTTTTATTTTGTTTTTAGGTAGTAGGGTTGATTTTGCACTAAACAATCAAGTCTTTCAGACGGCATTAGTTGATTCAGGTTACACATTTGCAAAGCAGCTAACCAGTGCTTGGAGTGTGGTCTGCCACCTTGGAATTGATGTGGCTGGACATGAAGTCAGTGACCTTGGCAGGTGATTGTTGGATGGAGAATATTTGCTTGCTAGATGTACCCAGGTGTATTTTTTTTAGTCCCCAGGGTTCATTTGGAAGTTTCTGTAGTATGAGATACATTTTCCATTTGTTCTGGAAAATTAGTACATTTCAGAAAATTAGAACCAGTGAGTTTATGGGGGTCATCCATCAGGTGCAATATCAGATGCTGATTTGTCATTAACTGGCAAGCTCTTTGTTTTGCCATTTCAAAGCATGAGAGGACTCCAAACTTTTTTTGTGGTTGGAATGTCCCTGGAAGTTGATTCATGTTCTCATTGTGATTTCTTTTTACATGTCATCTTGGCATAATGCCTTTGATGAATAGGATATTTTTCTAATGCCTCTGATTTAATTTATAAACAACTGATTTGATGTTTTCCAACTTATCTTCAAAACTGAAAATGCATGTGCCTAGGAAAATAGGGGTTTCTAGTGAAAATGCTAGCACAATGTCATTAACTCTAGGGTTTTGAAAAGCCTGCCATTCAGCGTAGTATTTTTGTGTCCTGTAAAATACCAAACATCTGCTTGCAATGAGTATATTTAACATTTTGGGGGGCTTGTTTTCAGTTAAGGTGAATGTACCTGGGAAAATGAAACTTAATACAGACAAAAATGTAAAACAAGTCATTTTGTTATTTTTTTAAAATTTTTAAGAAAATGTTTTTATTTATTTTTGAGGGAGGGAGGGAGGGAGGGAGAGAGAGAGAGAGAGAGAGAGAATGAGAATGAGCAGGGGAAGGACAGAGAGAAGGAGACACAGGATCAGAAGCAGGCTCCAGGCTCTGAGCTATCAGCACAGAGCCCAACACAGGGCTCAAACTCGTGAACTGCAAGTTCATGACCTGATCAGAAGTTGGATGCTTAACAGACTGAGCCCCCCAGGTGCCCCAAAATAAGACGTTTTTTAAAAAAATGTTTATTATTGAGAGAGAGAGAGAGAGAGAGGTGGGGGAAGAGGAACAGAGAGAGAAGGAGACAGAGTATCCCAAGTAGGCTTATGGAGCCCAACATGGGGCTTAAATTCACGAACTGTGAGATCATGACCTGAGCCAAAACCAAAAATTGGACACTCAATTGACTGAGCCACCCAGATACCCCTGAAACAAGGCATTTTCATTTGAAAATAATTTTGTAAGCATATTGAAACCAGAACTCAAATTACAAACACCATTCAAAACAACATGGTAGTAGATATCTTTAAATGGTACAGAGCCTGCCCTTAATTCTGAGAGCCCGAAATGGGGCTGTGAACTAAGGATGGCTAATAAGAATAAGTGACAAAGAAGTATAGAATGACTAAATATAAAGAGGCAAAATTTATATTCCAAGGTTCAAAGAGAGGTCAGGAGTCAGGATCTAAAGTAGATATCAAAACCCAGGTAGGTAGTCACAGTGCTTAAGAGTGGGAAAAAGAAAAGCATACATTATTATTAGACCCGGATAATAGTTTCTCTGCCTTAATTTTTTACCCAGTTTATTTTCTACATTGCTATCAGAATTCTTCCCGAAGAACATATCAAGCCATACTCTCCCCTACTACATTCAGTGTTTCCCATAGTCTTTTGAAAAAGGTTTGAACTTCTTTAAGGTTTTTCACTATCTGAACCCAACCTATTTTCAGCCTTTGCAAATACTATTCCTGTCCCTAGACACCCCATATCTATGCTCAGTGGCTCCAAACTGGGACTGGTGACATTTGGAAATCTGTTTGGGTGTTTTGGGTTGTCACAATGAGTGGGGATGATATGGGTATTTAATGATCTGGAGCAAGGGATGCCAAGCATGGTGTATTGAGTGAAATATACCCTTACCATTTCAGAATTGTCCCACCAAAAATGCCAATAGCACCCTTGGCAAGAAACTGTAAGTTTCTAGCTAAAGTGGACTGTTTTAGGTCTTTAGAAATGACTCATGATTTACTAGTAATGCACCCTTACTTCTGTTATTCCTTCTCCTTTCTGTGTTTGCCTCTTTATTCTGTATTGCCTGTCATATTGGGAATAATCTTCATAGGATAGCTTTTCCATTGCAGTCTTCCCAGATCTCCACTGAGTTCTACCTTCTTCCCAGGGTTGCTGAGTATATTGTGATGTAGTAGAAAAAAATATTAATATGAGAGTCAAGATACCCCAAATTTTACCCTGATATTGCCATTAGCCAAGTGTATGACATGAGGCAAATGATTGATGTTATCTAGGATGTAGTTTATTCATTCATAAAATTAAGAAGTTGAAAAAATGATAGGATTACTTAGACATTACCTAAGGTTCCTTCCACTGCTAACTTTCTATGGGCCCCTTATCACGTATCTCATTTTAATGATAGTCTATGACATCTTTAGATCCCTCAACATAGCACCTTGCTTACCACATGCCTCAAATAGTTCTTGACCTGACCATTCCAGAGGACTTTATACGCCTTGCCTTTTGTTGAAAATGGCACTGGCCATTGGCTATGTAACCATGTTGTACTTAATCCAGGAAATATGCAAGTGTGGACTAAGAAAAGGGAAAAGACCTTTCAGAAAACTTTCTGAGGTCACTTAAGACAGGGAAGAACGATGTCCACTAATCATTTTGTTGCGTAATTATTACCATTGCTAAACCTATATAGAAAAAAGTCACATATATTTAATGAATGCAAGAGAATGTGGTAGATTTTGTTTTTGCAATATGTGGAAAAGTCTTCTGTGACAAAGCAGCAATAATTGTAAAAAATATATCACATAGGTTTATAATCCTGTGGTCTGAAACAGGCTGTTTGTCTTAAAATTAGTTTTGTAGGCTTCAAATGTGTTCAATTGGCACTTCCCTTGCTATAAAAGTTCCCTTAGAGACTGGCTGGAATCACATCCATGCTTCTAGATGTACTTTCACAGCTATGAGTCTGCATTTTAAGGTATGGGAATAATGCAAAGTACCTAGTTTGTATTATCTTTCTCAGATGCAGGGTTTTTCTTAAGCCTTTCTGAAGGATGTCACTAAACCTGAGCATCATGGCTTGGCTTCTGTTTGAATCTCAGAACTGTTTCAGCTGTTAATTAGGTGAAGCCAATCATGGAATTCCTCTAGTGTTGCCACTTTTATTAAAACATTTGGACATATACTGAGTCACTGATGCCTGATATGTTTCTTACTTTTTTTTCTTTTAATAAGTCATATAAATGTATCACCTAATTGTCATGGCATCCAGAATCATTTTTTTGCCCAAGGCCAATCTACTTTGATGCTAAAGTGTGAGTTAGACTTTGAGTACCCTTTTTATCCCTGGTTTAATTGTGACCTTTTGAATTTCTGGGATTCCTGTTTTCTCCATGTCTACCTGCTCCCAGAACACTCTTAGCACTTTCTCCACATTGTGGCCCATGTTTTAGAAACAAAATGCCAAGTCAGGATTCAAATCTAGGCAGTCTGCTTTCAGAGTCTGTGCTCTTGACTATCAACCTATACTAGAGTAACTGAGATTGAGAGGTAGGGGGTGTAAAACAGTTGTCCAAGAAGGCAAGACTCTGGCCCTCTCAATCTATTTTAACCACAGCACCACCACTTTTATCTCTTTTATATATTAGATTTTAGTTTGAGTTGTTGGTTGAAGAAAAAATTCCTTTGCTAAAAATGTGTAAAACTATTAACAAGGATATGAACCTTAAACCTAGGCCTGCTATGAGGGGAGTGTTTGTGGAAATCTGATTCATGGAAATAGATCTTTTATTTGTTCATATTTGTAGGAAATATGCATGTATGTACTGAATTTCTTTTAGTTATTTTCAACCTTATGGATGAGAAGGCAGAAAAGTAGCCAGAGTCTCTAGAATGGTTAGGAAAGGCCAAGATGGTATTATGATGGCAAAGGATGCCTTGCATAAGGGACCAAATGAGTTCTTCATTTTGATCTATTGGTATCATTGACAGTAGGATACTTTCAGGGAACTTGAAGACCCAGGAAGCTTACCCTTCCAACTGGGAATAGTGCTAAGTCTTGCTCTATGTACCTGCCATCCATGTGTAGTAAATTATGTTTGTTATATACATTATGGGAACTCATGTCCTTTACATATTTGTGTTGTGAATCTTTCTGTTAACCCTGTTACCATCACATTTCAGAATGACAGGTGAATCCTGTTTCAAGATAAGAGGTGCAAAGTTGAGAATCTATATGATGAGAAGATACCTGAAATTCAAAATGTTTTCTCCAATGTCAAGGCCAAGAAGCAAAGAAGATTTGTGGTAGAACCAAAAACTTTAGGAGGCCCCACTGTAGCTGGAACTCTGTTCTAACCAGAGGAGTTGTCATGATATTTCTGGTCCTTGGATTCAATAAAATTACACATATTATACCATAGAACGCAGTCCTTATCAATTCTAAACACATCAGTGGTAAATTGAGAGTTAGAAAAGATTGTCTTACTTGTTTGGGGTGATAAGTTGTGCCACACATCAACTATTTGAAGTTCAGTCAGTACTGTGGAAGATATGAAGTAAGAGTGCTATATTTCACAATCATGGGTGTTCAATAAGAAGCCTAAGTCATACCTTTGAAGGCAGGAGTTTAGTTTGATATGATTCTGTGTGCAGGTACCTACATGTTATATCTAGTAATAAGGAAATGTTAAATGAAAATAATTTGAATGATAGGTCTTGGTCATCCAATATTTTAGATAGCAAGTTCCTAAATCCTTAGGAACTTGATATAACACTCATCATCTCCAACCACCACCATCACCATAGTAACTAATATTTATTAAGCACCAACTCTTTATCAGGTATCATTCATAATATCATTTAATTATTACAGCAACCCTATAGTTAGGTTCTGTTATGATCTCCATTTTATGGAGGTTTAAACTGAGGTTTAGAATACTTAAGTAACTTGCTTACGGTCATAGAACTATTAAGTGTCAAAACCATGATTCATCGCCTAAGAGTCTGAGACCAGAATCTGTGACTTAACTATTATTCTGTGCTGCATTCTGTTATAAAGAGGAGTGAACCGAAGGGGCTCACCTATTTTGATCACCATGTAAAGGAATATAGACTTCCGAAATGCCCAAGTAACTCATTCAAAGATTGTCCTGAACTATAAATTCCAAGGATAGTGTTCTATAGAGTCTCATGTATTTTTGAGCATTTTTTAAAACCTAAGGAGAAAATATAATATCCCTATGATCCCTTCTTTCTACCATGTCTTGAGGTTTTTTTTTTTTTTAATTGAAAATGGTGCATTCTTAAGGAACTCTGAGCCATGGGATCTATCTCCTAAATTTAACTTTTAAACTCAAGTTGTAATCAGTGTAGCTTTACTCCTACACACATTGATTTTACCAACCATATCTCCCCTCCATAAGAATATCAGTGCCAGGGATGTTGGGTAGAGCTCAGTAGGTATTAGCACCAGTATTATTTATCAGCGTATAGGCTGCAGAATAAAGTATATGTGATAATTGATTCACTCTTCATCAGCCTTTGAGGACTGACAACTCAATTAACATGTCAGATACTGACTATATATCTCTTTCAAAAAATCCTCAAAGGTGACTTTGCATTTAGTATTAGATAAGGTGTGAGAAGTGTTTTTTGTTATAGTTTGTACTTTATTAAAAGTTCTTATTTCTTTTGACCATTCTCAGCAGAAGAAGCCATGTTGCCTTAATAGTTGAGTTTCTTTCTTCTTTTTAATCTGCATGTTTCAAGGAGGAATGATGTTATTTTGAAATAGGCAAATACAGAAATAAGAATTTTAAAATTCTGGTTGAAGTAATTTTGACTCTCAATCTCCAGCTGAGAGACAGTGTGTGTTCAGCTGGTTGACAGAGCAGCCCTACTCAGTAGCACATATGGCTGGATTGGAAGAGTGGTCAGAGGGGTGATAAGGGAAATTCTGATCTAGGTCTGGGTTATAATTTTAATACAGTGGTATATAAGTAATTTTAACTGGACATAGTGGTCAGAAAAAAATTTAAATTACATGCCTCTGCAAACATATTCATATAATAAAACAAAAATATTATGGACATTTAATATTTTCTTCCTTTATCCTATGGATCTCTTTATAATTGCAATGTTCATGCACCATACTTTGAAAACCACTGATTTCGGAGTTAAAGTAGTATCACAATTCCCCCCCCCATGTGTTTTCTTTATTTCCATTCATTCTCTTCCCTCTGTTATTTTTTTTAATTTTTTTTTAATGTTTATTTACTTTTGAGAGATAGAGCATGAGAAGGGAAGGGGCAGAGAGAGAGGGAGACACAGAATCTGAAGCAGGCTCCAGGCTCTGAGCTGTCAGCACAGAGCCCGAAGTGGGGCTCAAACTCATGAACCACGAGATCATGACCTGAAGTTAGATGCTCAACCGACTGAGCCACCCAGGTGCCCCTTCTTCCATCTGTTCTTTGTTAAGTCACCTAAAGATACTCACTGATACAGTGGTTGTAACAATGGAAATTTATTTTTTTCAGACCTACAGCCCTTATATGAAAGACAGTACCAAAATAAAAAAAATAAAGCTATCAATTATTTGGTTAGGTGGTTATTGGATAAAAAAATACAGGTTTGTTAATACAGTGGAATATTCAGCCATCAAAAGGAATGAAATCTCGCCACTTGCAATGACATGGATGGATATAGAATGTATTATGCTAAGTGAAATAATTTTTTAATGTTTATTTATTTTTGACAGAGAGACAGAGCATGAGTGGGGGAGGGGCAGAGAGAGAGGGAGACACAGAATCTGAAGCAGGCTCGAAGCTCTGAGCTATCAACACAGAGCCCTACGTAGGGCTGGAACTCACGGACTGTGAGACCATGACCTGATCCGAAGTCAGATGCTCAACCGACTGAGCCACCCAGGAGCCCCTATGCTAAGTGAAATAACTCAGTCAGAGAAAGACAAATACCATATGATTTCACTCATATGTGGAATTTAAAAAACAAAACTAATGAATGTATGGGAAGGGGGTGGGGAAAGAGGAGTGAGGGAAACAAACCACAGAGATTCTTAAGGATAGAGAACAAACTGAGGGTTGATGGAAGGAGGTGGGGGGAGATGGGCTAAATGGGTGATGCATATTAAGGAGGGCACTTGTTGTGATGAGCACTGGGTATTGTATGTAAGTCATGAATCACTGAATTCTACAACTGAAATCATTATTGCACTGTATGTCAACTAACTACATTTAAAAAAAAAAAAAGGATCTAGGCTTTTGCAGACCTGTTTGTAAGATCCACATATGTTGTAATTTCCGCATGTTTAAAGTACAGAGAAATATAATTTTTACTTTGTCTATGAAATAAATACTACATACATATTAAATTTTCTTTTCTAAAGACATGAAAACCATACCCTCTCGACTATAGAGAAATAGACAATTGTGCATGCTTCAGTATTTAAACCAAGTTAATTCCATTTATGTTATTGAGTAAATTAATAGTTATTTTTTATTAGTCTTTTGAGTTGGTGGGATCAATCTCTGCCCTTCGCATATCCATTATGAAGGTATTGTAAAAACACTTTGGTGTACTATAGGAGGTACAATTTTCTAGTCTTTGAATAGTGAAAGATATATGGGTTTATGGAATCAAGAAAATGAGTTAATGTGTATGCCTTTTCCTCATATTCATATAATAATGTTTTTATAGTGTATTTCCATTCAGTTATTTTAATTTGCAATTGCATGGTTCCTTGATTCAATTCTTAGGTAATTTTTATTTGTGAATATTAGTAATTGGGCAGTGATTATCTTGCGACCCAGAATTCATTCACCTTTCTTTTTGGAACCATACCTTTGTAGACTATGCTTTTTAAATCTTTGTAGATCACTTCTTCCCATTCTCTGACCATGTACTTATGGTAGGCATGTGATCTAGGCCTAGATCTAAGTTAATTAGAGCCTTACATTACCCTAAGCAATAATTATTTGTTCAAGGATGGGCATATGTGCCATGTAGAACAAAAGAGATGCAATGGCAATTTCATGAACACTTCTGGGAAGGAGTTCATGCTCTTTTTAATGGACTTAGAATTGTGAGAATTAAATTCTGGAGTTGCTACAGCAATATTATGACCATGACAGGCAACTCTGAAATGAATGAGAGGTAGAGGTAAAACTCAAGGAATGAAGTATGGGATCTTGGATACTTGGTTGACCCATCAGTACAGACCTGTTTATCTGGAACTTTTCATTATAATTTAATAAATCCCCTTTTTATTTAAGACATTTAAGAGTTCTACTTTCTGTCACTTGCAACTAAAAGAATCTAGTTGACCAGAGCAAGGCCTAGGCTTTATATAGCCGACCATAGTGCCATATCTTTCAACATGAACAGAGAGGAGAAAGGAGAAAGAAAGAGAATGAGAGAGGGGGAGGAAGGGAACATGAAAATGAACGTGTTGCAGCACTCTGGCCTGGATTATCAGAATAGGTTAAAATGAGGCATATTTTCTTTCTGTTTACATGGTGATTTGTTTCACATGTATTTATGCAAGGCACTGTGCTAGGCACTGGGCATTCAGAGTTGAAAGGTAACTCTGGAATTTAAAATGTAGTGGGGGGATTGGTATGTAAGCCAATGATTCCAACACAAGGAATATTTGCCAGGGTAGTAGAATGATGTTCAGAGTACACATAACTAAGATAAGAAACTTGAACTCTGCTCTGTAGTGTGGATATTAGGCAGCCAAGTGGAGAAGGCCATTGCAGATAAAGGAAGTAACATGAGTTCCTGAGCTTTGAGTGCCTTATGTAGCTACTGACAATGGTGATACAAATTTATATTGGAAGACAGTTTTGGGCATGACTAACTAGTGCTTCTTGGGTCTCTGAGACAGTAACTAAAGGGCTGATACTCCTATTTAAAAATGATGCCAGTGCACAGATCTGGGTCAGAATGATACAGTGGGAATTTAACTTCCCCTTAGAATCCAAGCCACATTATCTGAATGTGCATTTGTGCCTCCAGCAGGGTGCCAGGGCAGCACAAAGAACATACCACACTTGTGATCTCTGCCCCAAGGGAGGGTAAAATTTGAAATGGCCACTTGGATATGAGATGAAAGAATGGAATTGAACCAGGAAAATTTACAAATTTCATTAAGCAAATTGTACTTATTTCATTGATATGTGACTAGATATTTACTTCATTTGTAAGTCACAGGTAAGTATATTTTGAAGGATAGAAAACATATAAAGTACATAATTTGAACAGTGAAAGGGCAAGTGTCTAAATTTTCAGGATGTGATATAGTAGTAAGATTTCTCTTCTGATAAAATTTGCTGTCTCAAATCTCTCCCTTATCATGCTCTATTATATTTTTAAGGAACTAAAGAATACCATGTTTCCTCCTCATAGATGAATAGCAGTTTTTTTCTTTCTCTTCCTTCCTTTCTTTCTTTCTTTCTTTCTTTCTTTCTTTCTTTCTTTCTTTCTTTCTTTCTTTCTCTTTACCAGCCATGCTAGAAATCTCACACACTCCCTTCCCCTGCCAGTCTTCCTATTCCATCACTGTATTGCTAGTTAAATGGCTTTTAATGTGCACTCAGTGTCAGCAGTCTTCTAGGTGCCCTGGAGGAAAAAGATCTCTGCCTGAGCATTCATTCTAAATTAAGAATAAAGGTTAGTGCTCAATTGTGAAGATTTGCAAATTATATTTTCAAGATACTATCTTAAATCTACTTTCCAAAAGCTGAATATTAATACTACCAAGATTCTCATTTACTTTGGTATAAACTGCCCACAGTCAGGGTCATTTGTGCTTTAGAATAGAAAAACAGCATATACCTGTAGATGACCAAATGATATGTGGCAGTTAAAATACACAGGGGAGCTGTGATTTGGAATTTTAAAATGTTTAAATCAAAGGGAACATAAAAATAGTAGTAGGGAAATATAGCTTGTTATGGCTCAGACTATAGGTATGCCTACATTTTGGAAAATATCCCATTTTTAAAAATCCAAATTTACTAAAACAAATGGGTGATTAGTTGCATTACTGAAGGATTTATTTAAAGAATATTTGTTAAAACATTTAAATGCACCTACTGCTTTTAAGTATTGGTTTTAGTAGATTATGAACTCTGGTGAGATGGATAGCAAGGAAACAAAGTTCAAGTATTTAAAATTAATGTCAACTGAGGGGTACCTGGGTGGCTCAGTCAGTTAAGCATCTGACTTCGGTTCAGGTCATGATCTCAAGGCTGTGAGTTCAAGCCCTGCGTAGGGCTCTGTGCTGCCAGCTCAGAGCCTAGAGCCTGCTTCAGATTCTGTCTTCCTCTTTCTCTGCCCCTCCCTTGGTCATGCTCTGTCTCTCTCTCTATCAAAAATAAATAAACATTAAAAATAAATAAATAAAACAAATGTCAATTAAAAATGAAGATAGATCATCCCTATAATTATAATGTACAAATGGGGAAGATTCAATTTACAATTAGAAAAGTATCTGTATATGAGGAAGCACTAGTGTTTTGATGGCCATAGAAATGGATCCTTATATGTGTAGAGCAAAAGACATAATGTGCTAGCATAATCACTCTACACAATTAGTGCAAAAACATGGTGTAAGTTAAAGTTGATGAAGAAAGAGGAGGAAGGAAAGAGACATAAGGGGGAAGGAGGGAGAAGAAGGAAGGAAGGAGGCTGTGAGGAAATGAGAAACAGAGAGAAATCTTAGAAAATAATTTGGTTTATTAAATTAAAGAGTATATGGGAAGGATTGAGATGTTGGGAGAGAAGATATGGCACTATTTGTCTATCAAGTGGACTTAGAACAGGAATTATTCTCATTTGAGTCCACAGATGTCTCTTGCCCTTGGCAACTCATTTATTCATTCTTACATGTATTGTTTTACTCATTCAGTGGACATTTATTTGCTGAACAATTATGATGTGGAGGCATATAATAATTTATAAAAGAAAGGAGAATATTGAGGGCAAATGAAACATCAGGACACAGAGTTGGAGAAATCCTTGCATTAGTGAATTGAGAGTGAGTAAATCTGTGCTGTTTAGAGAGAGAGAGAGAACGTTATGTTTTGGCCACATTCTTGAAGTCTTCCGATTGTACTTGTACATCCTGAAAGACTCATTAGGGAGCAATGCCTTTGAATACTAAACTGGGAAATGGGAACAATAGGGTTATCCTTTTGGCTTTGACATCCAGTTAGTTGGTTGACCTTGGGCCAACCCTTAAACTTTCTGTGCCTCAGTCTCCTTGTTTAAAAAAAGAAGATAATTCTGTAATGCTGCTTGCCCTAGCATCACATGGATGAATTTGGGATTAATTAGGTTAAAGAAGTGATCAGTGAAGCACATTAAACTCCTCAGAAGTGCGTACTAAGTGAGCAGGATGAATAACAATTCAAATGTCAGCTATAGAGCTGGAATTGGAGTTTGTTTTAAATGGGTCACTTTGTGGAAACCAGAGGAAATGGAATTTAAAAAAAAATAAACTTTATAATTTACAATAGTTTTAGTTTTCAGAACAACTAAGATAGTATACAGAGGAGACATTTATCTCACATCCAATTTCCATTATTGTTAACATCTGACATCAGTATGGTATATTTGTAAGGTATATTGATGAATCAATACTTATGAATGCATTATTACTAAGTAAATTCTGTATGTTATCAGATTTCCTTAGTTTTTACCTAATGCTCTTTTTCTGTTCCAAGATATTACATCCAGAATATCGTATTACTTGTGTGTGTACTTAGGCTCCTCCTCTTATACTGGCTTCTGAAACCTTCCTTATTTTTGATGACCTTGACATTTTTTAAATTATAGTAAAATATGTATAACATAAAACTTCTCATCTTAACCATTTTTAAGTATGTCATTGTCACTAACATCCATCTCCAGAACTCTTTTCTTCTTGCAAAATTGAAACTCCATATTCATTGAACACTAACACCCCATTCCCACCCACTTCATCCCCTAGTAACTACCATTATGCTTTCTGTCTCTACGAATTTGACTACTCTAGGTATATCATATAAGTGGAATCATACAGTATTTATCCTTTTGCGACTAGCTTATTTCACTTAACACAGTGTCCTCAAGGTTTATCCCTGTTGTGGAATGTGTCAGAATTTCTTTCCTTTTTAAAGTGGAATAATATCTCATTGTATAAATATACCACATTTTGCTTATTCATTCATCTGTCAATAGACACTTGAGTTACTTCCACCCTTTGCTATTATAACTAATGCTGGTATGAACATAGGTATACGAATATCTCTTTGAGTCCCTGCTTTCAATTCTTTGGGGTATATATCAAGAATTGCTGGATCATATGGTAATTCTATTTTTAACTTTTTGAGTTACCTCCATACTGTTTACCATAGCAGTTGCAGTACTTTTTATTTCCTGCACAAGGGTTCCCTTTACTCCACATCCTTGCCAACAAATCTTATTTTCTGTTTTTCTTTTAATATAGTAGCCATCCTAATGGATGTGAGGTAATATTTGATTTGCATTTTTCTAATAATGTGGTTAAAAATCTGTTCATGTTCTTGTTGGCCATTTGTACATCTTCTTTAGAGAAATGTCTATTCAAATCCTTTGCCCATTTTATAATCAGGCTGCTTATTTGTTATTGTTGACTTGTAGGAGTTCTTATTTAATCTGGATACTAACCCCTTATTAATCTGTAAATATTTTCTCCCATTCTGTGGGTTAAGAATGCAAATTTTAAAGAGACTTGCAAACTATTTTGATGTGAGTATTCAACTAATCAGACAGTTTAGTTTTTTTAAACAGATTTTTAAGCTAAACACCTCGTTTTTAGTGCCTCCTACCCCCATACTCAACTTAAAATGACTCAGAGATGTTTGATTCAGAAAACAATTGCTATGCAATGGATAGAAGGAGAGAAAATAAATAATAAATGAATTAATGAAATCATAGTAGCTTGTATCCAGCATACTTCTGATCCATAAAAAAGTATTCCTAAGATGTTTCTTGGATTTTTAATTTTTTCCTTTGTAAAATATAATACTTATACTAACAAATTAAAATCAATTTTATTTACTGTTGCTACCTTTCCTAAACTGTTTTCCCCTCTTCATAAACAAAAGGGACCAAGTTTCAGATTGCCCAAATATCTTTTCGGGAAAGAGGATTTTGTCTGTGAAGCAGGGATAGGTAGCTCAGGGAACAGTGACTATTTCTAGAGATGATCATTATAACACTTCACCATTCCTCCCACCCTTACTCCATTTTATCCTATACCTTTTCTCAGTCTGCTTATTCTTATAGTTTCCATTGATTTTTTCCTCCTTCCTTTAAAGAATGAAGCCACCTAACTGACCTATCTAAAATACCAGTTGGCAGAACTGGGCTTAGACCTATAGCTCATAATTTCAACTTGCTTTAGGACTGCTTCAAAAGAAGTAGAAAGAAATGTGTTTTTTGACATAATTTGAATATCAGGAAGAGAATTATTGAGGAGTTTTCAGCTTTTCTCCTAGGAAGCATTTGTTGGTCTGAGCACATGTGTTTAGATATACTGAGAGCAACATCTCCACATTGAGCAGGCTGATGTTTACATCATCTTCAGGACATTATCAGATATAATTGGGACTAGCAGAGTTAAAATACAGGAAAGAAAGGAAGGAATGGATAAAACAGAGGTGCATAATATGGAAAGTGGTAGAGTTATACCAATGATGACATGGGGGGGGGGCGGGTTGCATCGTGTACAGAGCACCTGCTCACTCAGAATGTTTAGGAAGAGCAAAATGTCTACAATAATGAAGTCAAACATAGTACCTTATGCTGTACATGTAGTATCTCATTTAATCCTCTAGACAGCCTGATAACATAAGCACTATTATTTTCACCCTCATTTACAAAGGAAGGAATGAAACATAGGGAGTTTACATGAATTGCCCACAATTATACAGGAAAACTTAAGGATCAGGCCAGGTTTTTCTGAGACATAACTCTTGCTACTAATGCAACTTTGGTGATTTTCTTTTCTTTTTTTGCTTAATAGTTGCTGGAGGGTAAAAAATATACATAATAATGTGAAGGCAAAAAAAATGTGTTTTTCAACATGGGAGAGAAAATATGGGCAGAAGTATAGTACCAGAAAGAAAGCTAGAGTTGGTAGAGAGGAAGAAGAATTAGATGAAAGTTAAAGGTACACTTAAAAGAAAAAATTTGGTATCTGATATCTTCTTAGTGCTTTTATATCTTCTTAAATATCAACAAACACTAAATTAAAATGATAAAAAGATGATTTTTAATTTCAAAATATTAGTAAATATTCTCCCTTTAATGAGTATAGGTTAAATAGATGTGAAGAGTAGTCCAGAGGCCAGGAAGTTAGGGTCTTACAGATGGATATCAAAAAAAAAACATGAACATTAAACAAGTCTCAAGAAAAACAATATTTGCTCATGCTTTCCTAGAGCATTCCAGGATTGCTTACTTTATGTTATTTCTGGGGATACCTAAACCACTTTCTGTTTATCCAGCTGTATGGGCCTTTTCCAGTGACAGCCTGTGGAATTCTGACAAGTCACTGGCACTGTGAGAAATCAAGGGATAATGATGCGCCTGGGGCACAGATCAAGTTATAGTTTGTCATTGATATCTCTCTGTAACAAAACAAGGTTATATGGAGAGAATGAGTAAGCCATGTGCCAGAATAACTAGGAAGAAGATGCCATTTTAGATATGCTGTTGGTATAATACTGTTTAGGCTTTGTGGGCTGCTATGTTTCAACAAGTCTCACCGGCTGATGGTTTTATATCTTGATTACAGTGTTTCTGTTAATACCATTTACTTTCTAAGACTTGACCTTGATAGTATTTCCCCTTTGCTGTCCCTATAGAGCATGTTCCAAGCATCTGAAATCGTCAAAAAGAAATTAATGCAATTATTCCAGCCCTAGCTGAGCAAATCGTTCCTATTTTTTTTCCATCTCCCATGAATTTTGCATTGTGACAAGGGCTTGACCTTTGGAGAAACAGACTTCTTTTGGGTTGCTCCTGTGATACATTTTTTTTAAATCTCCCATGTGTTTTATAAGCTATTTACCTGTGTTAATGATTTGTCATCTAAACAGGTCAGTTTTTCACTGATTTATTCTCATCTGCATATGTTGTGGAATCCTCTTTGGTAGGAACAGAATTACCCATGCATTGGAGATTCTTTTCCTAGCAGATTTCTATAGACCAAGACTTCCACATAATTTGCAATTTGCCACAGTGAAATGTAATCCCTTGAGAAGCTACCCAATAATAGCACAAAAAAAAATGGTAGGAAATCTTAAAGCAAAGCTTTATCTACTTAGATTATTTTAAACCAGTGATACTCCCATTTGTTAATTTAATTGACAGAATTTATTTAATTTTTTCATCTCATTGAGCCACTCTTTATATACATATAGGTAACATTTATTAAATAATTAAAGTGAAACATCATGTTAAGTGCTTTTCACGTAGTATCTTTATAGAACCCCCATTACATTATTAGTTCCATTTTACAGATGAGAGAATTGAGACTCCAGGTGTTTAAGAGACTCTCAAAGGCCAGAAACTAGTAATATGAAAGACAAGATTCAAAACCAGTCTGACTTTAGAGCAGGTGTTTAAACAATTCACTGATCTTACTTAGGATATAGGCTAAAGTACCATAACAAGAAACCCCAAAATACAATGGTTTGAAGAATGTAGAAGTCTCTTTCTCTTTGATTTCTCTGGATGGAGCAGTTTTGCTCCATGGGATACCTTAGGGACCTAGGTTCCTTTCATCTTATGACTCCATCATGATCTAGGAATGCCTCTTATCTGTATAGTCAAATACATCTGCATTCCAGCTCATGGGAAAAAGGAAAGAGAGGGTGTATAGTTCAAGTATTTTCATTTCTAAGGATGTGAAGCAGAAGATACACACATCAGTTTTGCTTATATCCTTTGGCTACTCACATAGCCCCACTTAGTTGTAAGGGAAGCTGGGAAATGTAGTCAGTAATTGGGTAGACATGTGTCTTGCCAGAATGGGGGAGGGGGGTTATTACTAAAATGAATAAGGAAAGAAAAAACTTCAAGGGACAACCAGTCTGCCTGATAACATCAAGCAACCTCATCATCACAGGTATTTATTACTCATCACAGGTATTCTGTGAGATGAAGAATTGTCATCTGTGAAACCATAGTTGGATGTGTAACTGACTGAGCCACCCAGGAGCTGTGGTAATGCTTTATTAAATACCTGATGTTATCATCATCATCCCCTTCTAGTATAGACCAAGACAGCATCAATGGGAGATTATCTCCTGTAAAGCAGAGAGCAGCCTGAAGTTAGACACCTGGATATTGTAGGTAAAGGTTCAGGGATGGGGAGTTCTATATAACAACTGTGTTGACTTACATATTCAGGCTAATATTCACTGATTTTTTATAGCCCTTCTTGAGAAGTTTGATTTAGGGGACATTGATTGTCTTAGTATTTATGTAGTAATCAAAGTTTTGCTCAGTCTTTAGACATTTTTCAGTTGTTTCTCTCTTATAATATTGACAATGTGAACCATGAAATTAATCTTTTTCTTTAGACTTTTATTCTTGTAAATATGAATTAGCTCCACATTTTTTTCTAAGCATCTTACTCAGTTGGAAAGGATAACATGGCCTCTGGAATATTGGTAATACTTTTTTTTTTAATTTTATTTATTTTTAGAGAGAGAGAGAGAGAGCAGGGGGAGGGACAGAGAGAGAGGGAGAGGGAGAATCCCAAGCAGGCTCGGTGCTTATAGCATGGGGTGGGGGGTGGGGGGCTCAATCTCATGATGGTGAGATCCTGACCTGAGCTGAAATCGAGTTGGACGCGTAACTGCCTGAGCCACCCAGGAGCTATGGTAATGCTTTTGATATGATCATTCTTGGATTTACTCATTTCTATGTCTCAGCACGTGTAAGTGTATAGGCTGGCAGTTGTTAAGATAAAGGGTCAGGAATAGGTCCCATGGTTTATAGCAGACGTACTTGAGTCCCAGGTATGAATGGTACATATAGATGCCCTTCCATAGCAGCCACTGAGGCTATGGTTTCACAGATGACAATTCTTCATCTCACAGAAGAGTATGTGATGATGAGGTTGCTTGAGGTAATAATAGCTCTGGCTTCCTTCAGGAAAATTTCATTCTGAGATCTGGGAAGGAAATACTTGGTGCATATGCAAATATGTCTTCAAGAGAATTTTTTGAAGCCATCCAAGAATTGGATTGTGTAAGAAAACTGACAAAATTAGCATAGAAGTATTAATAAAAATTTCTTTGTATGAGTTTTCATTTGAGTGCTATTGTGAGTGGGTGGGCAGGTTAATGTGTTATATAGTCTAATATGAAGACAATGTGGAGTTGATAGGCTTGGCAGGTATTCCTCTCATTTTCCAGATCTTGCCAGAACTTTCTATACCTTCCTCAAAGTCCATGAGAAGTGTTTTCTCTGGAAACAGATTGCTGAAAGTAATTAGTCATTAGATGGAGAACCCAATCCAGTCAGCTGATTCTTTTTTAAGACAAATGGGACAAGAAGGGTATTCTGCTTACTTGCTTCTTCATGACAAGACCGATATCAGGATTCATTTTTACTTCTCACAATACAGCTTAAATGCCAAGGCTGCCAGTTTAATTGGCAATGATCCCTATCGAATTTTTAACATGCTGAAAAGGTGGGTGCTGGTGGTTGTTTTTATGAGGTATTTGGTGTTTTACTTTGGCTTAAATCTTTTTTATTGTTAGAAGATGCATTATCTCTCCTGGAATTTCTACTACTCAATGTACAGGTTATCTCCACTATGACAGCTCTGTAACTTCAATGTCAGATACACTGCTCGCAAGTCATACTAGATTTACACGTTCCATTACACTTCTATTGAACAGCTCTTAATCTGTTCAGAAGAAAACACGCTACAATCAGCAAATTTTATCCCCTTTCATTTAATAGGAATGTTTTTTGGCAAGAGTGGACAATTGCAGTGAGAAAACGTTCCAACTAGATCTGGCCAGTTTTGAAAAGATTTTGAAAAATTAACCCTATAAAAGCCAAACTCTGGTTGATACTTTAATATTACTATAATACCCAAGTTCTAACTCTATTCTATTACTGATTTGTCCCCTCTCCTAACCGCCAATAATTCCTAGGAATATTGACTAGTATAATCCATATTTTAGTAGAAAGTGGATTTTATTTACAGTAGGATTTCATGCTGAAAAATACCAAATGTATTTCCTGGGACAACTTTATCACATAATCTTATACTGGTTATATTTCAAAGAATGTGTTTTTAGTTGTGGTACTCTTGGATTCATGCAGCGGTGGGTTGTATTATAATGGAGTTGTTCAGAATTTGTTGAATGATTTTATCTGTAGAGAGATCTATTTGAAATTAAGAGGAAAAGGGCAGTGTTTTTTCTATAGCTTGCATTTTGATGCACATAATGTCTGATATTAAAGCTAGTTCACTGTTCTCATGGCTTTTTCTCTCCTAAGGCAGTGTAAATGTGAAATAACAAGATATGGGGACAGAGATCATTGTTACTCTCCTCAGTTGTTCAAAGGAAATAATAATAATGCCTGACTTAAAAAGTTGTGGTAATGATGAAGTGAATATAAATATTGTTAAACATGTTAAATATGTGGACAATGACAGCAAAAAACCTCTGAAGGGAAAGTAGACTCTAGCTAGCTATGGATTATCCACACATCTCCCTTTATGTATTTTCTCTTTTTTTTTCCTCATCTCCTCTCTCTTATTCTTGCTCTCCTTCTCTCTCTCCTTTTGTCTCTACTTTGTCCTCTGAATACTTTCCTTTCCCTTTTAATACGTGTACTGGGACATTAAATTTTGTCATCTTGACTCTGGAGTTATCTAGTACTTTTTATGCCTTCTTTGACATATTTATCTAGTGGGCATCTCTAAAAAAAATAGAATTATGCTCAGAAATCTCTTATCCCTGAAAACCCCCAGAAGGGCTAGGCAGTAATCGGAGCAGAGGCAGAAGAAAAACAAAATGTGAGAAACAAGAAAAGGATCAAAAGTGGAAAGTCAATGCAAATGTCAATAACATGACCAGTTTGTTGAGTATATCTTTTATTATCTAGTACTATAAGTGGAGAGATACTGGGAACTTCAACGATTGTCTCATTTTCTTTAAGTGTTAAATATTTTGTACTTGAAACAATTAGATAATAGCTACTGGGTAATATAAAAAAAATCCTAATATAGACTAGTTACATTATAACTGTAATTTCCAGGTATGACATCCCTGAACTAATTTAGCCTATTTGGTGTTTTTTCTGGAGGTTGTGGAGACTTGGCTGGGTTATTTCAATTACTGTAGAATAGTTGGCTTTGAATATGAGTGCTTTCTCCCTTCTTATTCAGATTCTTCCTCATTCTACCTTCAATGTCTGACCTTGCATCTGCCTTTTGTTTCATAGTCCTTACTCCTTTGTCTTCCTCTAGCCAACCCACACTATTAGCATTTTGAATGCCATTGAACTTCATAAGATACCCATTCCTTTAGCTCAGCAGTTCTACCTCATTGCAGCTACTGTAGCACTTACCTCTTATCTCTTTCAAAAGGAAAGATGAACCTAAGCAGCAACTCTGGCAAAGCAAACTAACTACTCAGAAGCTGGCTTGATGTTATCTCTGAGAGAGCTTTGCTTAGTTGGCAGAAACAAATGTCATGCATGCCTCCATGTTGCTTAGTATGATTTGTCACTTGGGATTCTCAAGCATTTTATATGAGGTCCTGACTGGCTTAGCTCCTCATCAGAATGCACTACAATTTGTCCACTTCAAACCCGCCAGGAGCAGAGGGCATTTACTTTGACATCTGCTCTTTGGAAGCAGCCCATTAATACTGCACTTGACATGTCAGGGTCTCAATGAAATACTTTTCTCTTAGGTCTTTTATCCACAATAAGATGGCCTTGTTCAAGGTCAGTGCCAACCCTAAGCTGTTTTTCTTTTTTCTATTCCCATTTGACAGTCACTATATGCCCTTGCCTATTTCTAATCCACAGAATTTCTATGCTCAGGTACCAGTAACTATGGTGCCAAATTTGGGTGGCCCCAGAACTTTGTTCAATCACAGAGGTACCTCACTAAGCTCCCCAGTGATCTCTTGTACTTTGCTACTTCTCTTATCAATATGTTTTCCAAAATGCTTCACTCCCATTAATGAAAATGACTCCTAACGTAGATGCTATTGTATAGTTAAAACTTATCATATGCCAGATGCTAAGCTAGATATTGTATATATATTAGATATTGTACATATATTATATATCTCACCTAATCCCTATAGAACCACTGTAGGGAAGGTGAAAACTGAGGTTCTGAGACACTAAACAGCTTGCCCAAGGTCAAATGGATAAATAATGTGGAATCTAGGGCTAATAATAGCTTAAAGTTTTAACCCTTTCTAGATTACCACTATTTTTTTTTAAAATAACCAATTGTCTATTCATTATTTTCAGGCAAAAAAACATTTATTGAACATTATTTTGTAACTGCCACTATGTTAGGCATTTGGGATATAGATAAAACATAGTGCCTACTCTTGTACATGCAAATATACTAGGAGAGAGACAAAAAGATACATGAAATATTATTAAAATAAGTGTAAGAGACATATAGATAGTGCTATGGAAACCCAGAGCAGAGGATACTTAACCCAGAATAGAAAAGGTTATTTATCTAGAGTCATAATCTCTAGAAAGTTTTATAGTCCTTAAGCCTCTAAGTCTTTCTGGTGTTTTGAGCAGTAATTCTGGCTTTTGGCTCCTGTTCTACTTTCCTTCACACACATACACACACACACACACACACACACACACGTACACACACACGTACACACACACGCACATACACACACTTGATTGCCACTTACCACAGTTACTTAGATTTCTGCTTTTTTCTAGTTTGCTCAGTTGCCACTTTTCCATCAGCTTCCAAAACTGTATTGACATCTTCCATGCAGAGAGAGTACATGTACGTATGTTTATTCTTTCAGGTTTAACCCAAAAATTTGGGTTTTTTGGGGTGCTTTGGTGGCTCAGTTGAGTGTCTGACTCTTTGGTTTTGGCTTAGTCACAGTCTCATGGTTTGTGAGTTTCGAGCCCTGCCTTGGGTTCTGTGCTGATAGCACAGAGCCTGCCTGGAATTCTCTCTCTTCCTCTCTGTCTGTCCCACTTGTGCGATCTCTCTCTCTCTCTCTCTCTCTCTATCAAAATAAATAAATAAATCTATTTTTTAAATAAAAAAAGAAAAGGTTATTTAATCTATGTTGTCTCACAGAGTGAGACAAGCGTGCGTGCACGCGTACACACACATACACACACACACACACACACACACACACACACATACACACACACCCTGCATCCCTAGATTAGATAGGTCTTCTTTTTCCCTTTGTATTTCCTTTGCATATCTCTGTCATAGCACTTATTCATTTTATCCATTCACTTAACAACAGTTTATTGAGTACCCACTCTATGTGCCAGGCACTAGTTTAGGCACTTGTAACAGAACAATTAATAAAACAAAGTCTTGCTTGCTTGGATTTTACTTTATAGTATGTAGACAAACAAAAAACTAATATATAAATTGATACAGAATAAAACGTTAGGTGGTGAAAGGATATGAAGGAAAATAAAACAGAATGAGGAGGTAAAGAGTGATAGAGGACATTATTTTATAGGGAGACTTCTGTGAGAGGGTGACACTTCTCATGCAGTACTGTGATTATTTGTTTACATTTCTGACTCCTCCTGGATATTCTGCACTTCTGGAGGTAATGGGCCATGTCTTACTTTTCTTTGTATCCCCAGACAAGAGAGCCCAGGAGGTTGGGGGGTATTGGCTAAAGCACGGTTGAAGTGATGAATCAGTGAGTCTGGAGACACCAAGAATGAAGATCAGGTGATGGGTGAGTTAAAGGAATGAAAGAGCTTGAATGCTTGGAGATTCTGGTCAGAGAATAGGAGATTTTCACTAAGATTTAAGAGATTGGAGGGGCACCTGGGTGGCTCAGTCAGTTAAGCATCTCACTTTGGCCTAGATCATAATCTCATGGTTTGTGAGTTCAAGCCCCACATTGGGTTCTTTGCTATCAGCACAGAGGCCACTTTAGATCCTCTGTCTCCCCCTCTCTGCCCCTCCCCTGATTTCACTCTCCCTCTGTCTCTCTCAAAAATAAATGAATAAACTTAAAAATAGATTTAAGAGATTGGACAATTTCAAATGATTTCATGGAGGTTTTATTGGCTGGGAGTGACTAGGTGGAGTAGAGGGGAAGGCTACTGAGTTGAATAGCTCAAATTGGGAGGCTAAGGCAGTTCTCAAATTTGGTTGCATATTATAATCACTTAGTTTTAAAAAATGAGTCAGGGGCTCTTACCATGGGAAATTTTGACTCAGAAGGTCTGAATAGGCTTCAGAAAAGTTGTGTTTTTAATAAGCTCCACAGTAGATTCAGGTACACAAAAACACTGACTAGGAAGTAAGAAATTTGATCATTGTGGGTTTTGAAACCATGCAATATTATGCCAGGATTGAGTTAAGATTATGCCAGGATTGAGTCATCTCATGATGACCATCATGAGACCCATGAACCAGGTATAATTATTTTCGATAAATCTTGAAAGTGACCAGAAATCAATAGATGGTTGTGACAAGGATGGGGACAGTGCGGTGGAATCAGATGGTTGAGCTTGGAAAAGGAGGGGTTTTACACAGGGATGAAAGATAAATCAGAGTCTTCTACCAATTACCATCTATGCAGAATTTTAGACATCATTGTGCACTTGGGCGTGCTCTTGCATGAAAGGGAAGCCTGGGCATCGTAGCTTGCTTGGTAGATCTGAAATCATAGTCTGTTTCACTTAGATGTATGATTAATCTTGTGCTTAGGAGAAAAAGACTATTCTTGTGCTTAGCAGACAAAACTACATTTCTGCATTTCATAGAGAACTTGGGCAAGTTGCACGGACAAACCTCTATAATATGGGCCTGCCTTTTGGGAAAAAGAAGTGGATAAAGCCTAGAGCACTTCTGAGACTTTTTGTGCCTAGTAGTATTCATAGCTACAAATAAGAGCAATTTATTAGGCATCAATTATATGCAAAGTGTTCTTGTCCTACCTGCTGAGAAAGAAAACTTACTTTCTCCTAAAAGCACATGGTGGGAAGAACAGCAGTTATTTGGCAATACTTTCTGAATATTTTAGGTTCTGTGGTATATTGACTCATTGTATTTTTGAGGTAAAGATTACCAGGAACTTTCACTCAGTCTGGGATTTTTCCCTAAACATGTGAGACCCCCTCTAAAAAAAAAAAAAAAAAAACCTTTACAGGCTCTACTTAAATAATGGAAGAGACGTGTATATGAATCAGTGATTTTTATTAATATCATCATCATCATCATCATCACGGCCATCATTATTTATAGTCTTGGAAAGACCCTGGGGTTTTAATGTTAGACAAGCCTGCATTTGATTTCTGGCCCTTGATAATTACTGTTGTGGCCCATTAGTCAAGGTAGATTACTCATTTGGATTTCAATTCCCTTCTCTGTAAAAGAAGAATAATAATAGTTTCTTTATACCACTGGGGGGGTTAAATGAGACAATGTATGTAAATGCATATGGCACAGAGTAGGTGGCTCAATAAAAGTTGACTCCTACCCAACTCTTTTAGATGCCTTCCCAATTTCATCCTAGCAAGTGAAAATTCTTTTTTTCTTATTGAGTATGACTCTAATTAATATGTTTATTAATTGTTATCCCCTGTCAATGGGGCAATTTTAGCATCTAGATTATATATGCATTTGTTACTTGCATGCAGTAGAAAGTATTTGAAAGGGGGAACACCAATAGATAGCTATACTACTGATCTCTGGAATAAAATGTGAGAAAAAAAATAGTCATTCAAGCTGCATTTTTCTGTTTTGTGCTCAATGCCTAAATGGTGAATATAAAGGAGAAATATGCCTTGTGATTTGCAATGTGATTTTGGCATATGACCCTGGTAATGTAATTTTCAAGACCTGCATGTAAGTTTCAAATCAGAAAGTTACCTTTTCTAATTGCAGTGAAAACCAAACAAGTAAACACAGCTAAAATCTCTAAAATGCTTTGGCTGTAAGTTTATCTTTACCAGTCACTAATTCATATGGCCAAGGGGGCTTCTGTTTGCAAAACCATCCCCTTAAGAGCTGAAGTTAAACAAGTGAGTGGCACGAGTTATAAATGAATTGAAAATTGCCTTCTGTTCCAGCCCAATGCAATGGTCTGTGTTTTGTAATGAGTCCTAGTTGGCAAGGTAACTCATGTCATCAGGATGAGCTCACTACAGACTGCTCCATTTGTCACTGCTGTCCGAAGGACACAACTGGCTGGGGAAGCTGGCACTCTGCAGAATTTTTATGGTGCTGCATGAATATGGTGGTCTTTCTAATCAGACTGTAATTCAATAATAAATACAAAAAAAACTATATTTAAATCATTCTAGGGCTGTGACACAAGCTGACCAAAGCTAAGAAAGTTAATGCTGACATTGGGAAATTAACTTACCTAGGGAGCAGATTGCATGATGGGAAAAAAAGGATGGATGCTGGGAGAGACTCTCTATTCATGATGAAGTGTTTATCTGCATGGCTGTTTGGAATGCCTTGGTCATTTGGTTTAATGTAGTATTCAACTTCGTGTTTCTTTACACTCCATGCCTTCACCCTCCTTCTAAGAGAGAGAGCAAAATGCATAGAGGGTGACTGGAATCATTTCATGAATTTTACTGTAATAAATAGGAACCAGCCTTATGGAATAGGTTCTGCCATTTGCCCCCAGAATGATAAATGGTTAAAAGAAAATCACTAGAACAGAGATCAGTTGGGGAATGGAAAAATTCTTTGAATATTTTTCATAAGGAAAACTGCTGTATTGTTTTCTGACATGAAGGGAACATGTACCCATTCTAAAAACTTCAAACAGTTCAGAAAAATACAAAAAGACTAAAACTGTGAAAATTACCTATTGTAATTCCTTCCCCCACACATCAGATGGTATCTGTTAATATTTTGATGTATCTCCTTCTGTCTCTGACTGCAATCTTTAAGCAGTGGTTTGTTTATTTTCATTAGAATAAATTTCTAGAGATTTAATTCAAATTTTAAGAATTTGTCATTCTTATATAAAAATGAGCCTTCACAAGATAGGACTAACTTATATTGTAAGTACAACTGTGAAAGTGCAGAAGGAATTCAGTGGTCACCAGTTATTGAATAATAACCATGTACCAGGCATTGCTCTAAGCCTTTTATATGCATGGACTCATTTAATCCCTATAATAACCCCATTCAATGGGTATTATTAATATATCTATTTTATAGTTGGGGAAACTGAGGTTTAGGCAGGTTACAAGGCTAGTTATGAGATTGAACAAGAATGTTGAATCAGGCCTTAGTATGGAAGAAAGGAATAGCCTACCTTCATACCTATCATCCATCTGTCTATCAATCATCTATCTATCCATCCATCCATCCATCCATCTCCCCCAGTGTGGTCCAGAGAGAAACAACCAATGAAGGAAGAAGTAATGGGGCTACTGATTAAGCAAAGAGCCAGGGGAGTACCAAACAGCTGTGAATCTTCAAATTTAGGAGTTCTAGACAAGGACGTCCTGTCCTGGCATTTTGTTCGTTACTAAATAAAGAGAACAGAACTTCCACCGCAATGGTACACTTCATGAGCCAAAATTGAACCAATGAGAAAAAAAAAAAAAGAGAGAGACAGATATAGACACACTTCTGCTTCTGCATGTGTGCAAACACACACACACACACACACACATACACACACACACACACACACACACACACACACACACACCTGGAAACGAGTAACCCTTTCTTGGCTCTGAATCTCACTTTCCTTTCTACAATATTGGGAGGAATATGATTTTCATCACGTGAGGTACTCCTACGTGTCCAGCATTAAACTGGAGCGGGTATATAAATGTTCATAAATGCAGTGCTGGATAGAGAATTGAATGCCTTATTATTCTGCCAGCAACTTTTTATGAAGTAGCAGAACATGTTGAATAACTTTCTGTGTGATCTTAGGCTAGTCAGTTCCCCTTTCTGAGTCTCAGTTTCTCCCTCTCTAAAATATTAAATTAAATCTGAGGGCCTTTTGAGCCCTAATAGCCTGTATTCCTACTTTTAAGCAGTTACTGTCTTTGGGATTTTCTCCTTAATGTCTCCTAGTTTTAATTTTTCATAACCTCTCAAGGATGCTTAACCTATCAGTTGTCTAGTGTTGCTAGAAATTGTTTTGGGAAAGACATTGGATGATAAAAAGATGAATCACTTCATAGTGTATCAAATGGGGACAATTATGGCCCCACAAGGGGGCTTATCACAGTATTTTTGAATTTTCAACATCATAATGCACCTTCAGTAAGATTGTTCAAGTCTATTATTTTTACATGAGTGATTGGGGCACAGAGATATTACATGATTTTTTCCCACTCACATCTAATTAATAGAGACATAAATAGAACCCAGATTTATTAACCCTTTCTTTGTCTAGAATAGAGTTTCCCAAAATCTATTCCATTTGACACAAGTCTTTCAATACATTCTGGGTGGAGGTGGGAACATGAGAAGGAGGATTCTGAGTTCAAATAAGTTTGGGGAATGCAGCCCTGCGTAGGCGGACCATAGGCACATTGAAGACTGTGAGAAGTCCTGAAGTATACAGTCATTATCAGCTTTTTTAAAAGTTTCTCAAATACATCAAATCATAATGATGAGATGATACCAATAATAGTGGTTTTCATATATTGAATCCTCCCCATGTATAATAGGCACTACTGTAAGTCCTCATATATACTGACATGCTTAATCCTCATGAAAACACTATGAAAGTTTTCATCATCCCCAGTTTTTGAGGGGGAGTGGAAAATCAAGGCACTGAACAATAAAGTAATTTTCTCAAACTTATACAACTAGTATGGGACAGAGCTGGGATTTCAACTGAAACAGTTTGCTTCTAAGCCTGTGCTTAGACACATTTCTAAATAAGTATGATTAGTTTATCACAGAAACTTTTTTTGCATGAAATGCCTCTTAAAATTCTGTAGAACCAAACTTCTTTAAGAGCATATGTCTTAATCTGTCCATTTGCTATAACAAGGTTCTATAGACTGGATAGCTTATAAACAACATAAATTTATTATACTTCTTGAGGTTGGAAAGTCCAAGATCAAGATACCAGCATGATAGCCTTTTAAGCCCTTTTCTTGGTTTATAGCTGGCACCTTCTTGCTGTGCCCTCTCATGGTAGAAAGGGCAGGATATCTCTCTGAAGCCTCTTTCATAAAGACACTAATCCCATTCATCTAATCCTCATCATCTGATTACCTCTGAAAGGCTCCACTTTCTAAAACCATCACTTTGGACATTAGAATTTCAATATATAAATTTTGGAGGGACACAGACATTCAGACCATAGCAACCTATGTTAGGAAATATTGCTCTAGAAATTGTTTCCAGTATGCTCAGTGAAATAGGGTTAGATAAAATATAGAGCTTCTGAATAGCAGAGCTGGAATGGACTTTAGAGATTATTTCACTTGGCAGAAGAGAAATCTGGGGCAGGAAGTGGAGTCTCTGGTTCCAGGTACATGGCAGCTTCTGATTCCTAATTTAATGGTATTTGTTTACTAGAAATCTTTAGACAATGGAATAAAAAATTTTCATGCTTCTTCCCTGAAGAATTTGAGGGCCATATACATTATCCCTGCTCCTCTCTGAGCTTATAGAAGGTGACAACAAGACACAAGGGGTACAGGTACAGGAGCAGCTTGGTACCTGGGAGGAAAAAGCAGCCATTTGTACAAGGTGATGTGAGGACCTGATTCCTAGTGTTTCTGGTTTAGAGTAAGCACTAAGCACATTTTTGTTGAATAAATAAATACTAATAACCTTATAGTATTTTATGGTTTTCAGAACACTTTCATCGTCAATTTTTAGTGGTATGATAGGAGAGACAGATCAGAAAGGCACAGACAGTAGACCATGGGACGGGAGAGATGAAGTGCAGCAGTGGCTGATAGTTGTGGAGGTTAAGAGAAGAGTCCTAGAGTTATTAAAATAAAATTGGTGATTTGGGGCCTGGCCATAGTAACCAGCTTGTTTAATCTTCGTTTTATTTTAATTTATTGAAAAGAAACCTCCAAACTCCTACAAAGAGAAAAGAAAATTCTTAAGGGACTTTCTTAAGTATCATGGGCTTTTTAAATTGGTTTACATCCATCAATGAAGATAATTTGCTTTAATAAGTATCCAAGAGAAGCAAGACTGTAAAGTAACTGTCTCTAAATGAGTTTCATATTATTTCTTCTGGTCAAAATTCATTAAAATTTGAAAGCTCACTACCCCATTAAATGTTGGGGTTTTAAAACCTTGATACTTGAAAGAGGATCTCTTTTTGCATTGTTGGTGGCAATGCAAGCTGGTGCAGCCACTCTGGAAAACGGTATTAAGGTTCCTCAAAAAACTAAAAATAGAACTACTGTACGACCCAGCAATTGCACTACTAGGCATTTATCCACGGGATACAGGTGTGCTATTTCGAAGGGACACATGAACCCCCATGTTTATAGCAGCACTATCAACAATAGCCAAAGTATGGAAAGAGCTCAAATGTCCATCGATGGATGAATGGATAAAGAAAATGTGGTATATATATACAACGGAGTATTACTCGGCAGTCAAAAAGAATGAAATCTTGCCATTTGCAACTATGTGGATGGAACTAGAGGGTATTATGATAAGTGAAATTAGTCAGAGAAAGACAAAATCATATGACTTCACTCATATGAGGACTTTAAGAGACAAAACAGATGGACATAGGGAAGGGAAACAAAAATAATATAAAAACAGGGAGGGGACAAAACAGAAGAGACTCATAAATATGGAGAACAAACTGAGGGTTGCTAGAGGGGTTGTGGAAGGGGAGGTGGACTAAATGGGTAAGGGGCATTAAGGAATCTACTCCTGAAATCATTGTTGCACTATATGCTAACTAATTTGGATGTAAATTTAAAAAAAAATAAAAAAAATTAAATTAAAAAAAAAAAACCTCTATCCTTTATTCAGAGTGATTGGAAGTCATATTTTACATTTCACATTTTCCAGCTGGGGAACTGAGGCCATGATGGGATTGGTAGTGTTAGTTCCGCTATTCCAGTTGTTAAGGCCACACATAGGCTTAATGAGTGACTCAGGCTGTGGATTGCCATTATATATAGATTTGCTTTTTATTGTTCACAATTCAGGTTGGGGGTGAAGTAAATGGTACATTCCCTCTATAAGGCCCATTGAGAGACCGAAAATCTATTTTTCTGCTTCTCAACTCTAGCTTCAGGAGGATGTGGGGCAGGGTCTATGTCAATTCTCTTCACCATTATATCACCAATGTATAGCACAGGGGCTGCAATACAATATGTGCACAGTAAATGTTGAATAAATAAATGTTATGTAATGAAAGGTAGGTGAAATATAGGTAGAAATTGTGTACCTCTTTGTAGTCTACTCAAAGTAGTCAATGCTTGTTGATAATGTTTGTCATAATAATTGGGTCTAATTTGCAGAATATCACCCATAGAAGCTAATTAGCTGCTGTTTAGGTTTTGTGACTGCTGTTTGGATAGGAGGCACATTTGGATGGTAGAAATGATAGTTTTCCTAACCATAGTCTCTAAGTGGCAATACATATTAGATCAATGAATGTCTGTTGGAGTAGAAGGAAAGTTATATCCTACATTTGGATTTCCAAAACAGCTGGTATTAATCACCCTCCTTGGCTGCCACCATCGTACAGATGAGGAAACCACAGGGTCAGTGACCACAAGCACCCAACTTGTTAATGGTACAGGTGCAACTCTAAGGAAATCAGTTTCCCAGTTCAGTGTTCTTGTCACCACCCCTCACTACTACCACTAATCAACAATGGGAGGATTTGTTTTGGAGCTGCAACTTGACTTTAGTGCTGGAAAATATCTCAGGGATTCTGTAAAATTTGTTAACCATTGACTAACTTACACATAATGGCAGGGTCAACTGCATTTGAGAAAGTCCTTACCAAGTGTGAATTTATTAACTTTGTTCCTAATCTAAAAAATATTAGAGGGGATATATGATATTACCAGATCTATACCTCCCACTTCTCATGTAACAGACATTGTAGAGGATATTGGAAAATGTAGAGAAACATTCCATGCTTTTCAGCAGCTTGAAATTTAATACTGGAGGTAACATGAAATTGCCTGACACCTTCAGAGAACAACACACTCTAGTACAGAAATGTTGGAAGTGTGGCACAGTGCTAGAGTTCAGAGCAGGGAGGGATCATTAAGTAAACTTATGATGACAAGATAGGGACTTTTGAGAGCAGACTTCAGCACTCTCTTTATGCTGCAACCTCACTCATTTTCTGTTCATACCACCTTTCAACAAGTTTGGTGGTGGTGGTGGCTAATTAGATAAATAAGGCTCCTATGTCAACCACTGACTCATTTTCTTGATTTCCTACCCAGTGACTCCTCAGGGGGGGAGACAGGTGATGAGGTTCATAATGTCATATGTATTTGAATGCTTACATATTGGGGATAGCGATTTTTGTATAGGATATTATGGAAATAGGCAAGCTTACTTTGAGAACAGTTTTTTTTTTAAGCAAGCTATGTTTTGATGTGTGTGAAGGGATTTTATGTTGTCCTTGGTATAAAAATTGTATGTTTTCGTAAGTATGTGTCAATTTGCAATTAGTATTTCCATAAGGGAATATGTGGATGGAAGTGTTGGTAGTACTAAAGATTTCCCCAGTGATAAGAATTAATGCATATTTTCCCATATAGTTCAAAATAGGCAAAGGATACTTGAAACAGATGCTTTTACTTGAGTTAAAGGGTAGTTTCTGTGTAACTGTGTTCCCTTTCCTCTTTTCTTTCTTTATTTAATATATCCCATATGAGAACTTTCTGGCTCTACCATAGAGCCATTTATTTAAAAAAAATAATACAATGTTTTATCAGCTTCATGTGCACAATATAGTGATTCAACAATTCTATATATTACCCTGTGTTCATTGCAACAAGTTCACTCCTTAATCCCCATCACCTATTCCACCCCTCCACCCACCAACTTCCCCCCGGTAAACCATCAGTTCTGGTCTGTTTCTTGCTCTCTCTCTCTCTCTCTCTTCCCTTTGCTTGTTTGTTTTGTTTCTTAAATTCCATATGTATATGAAATCATATGGTATCTGTCTTTCTCTAACTTATTTCACTTAGCATTATACTCTCCACCCTTGCCATTGCAAATGGCAATATTTCATTCTTTTTTATGGCTAAATAATATCCCAATGTGTGTGTGTGTGTGTGTGTGTGTGTGTGTGTGTGTGTGTGTGTGTATACACCACCTCTTCTGTATCCATTCATCAATTGATGGACACTTGAGCTGTTTCCATAATTTGGCTATTGTAAATAATGCTGCCATAAGCATAGGGGTGCGTGTATCCCTTTGAATTAATGTTTTTGTATTCTTTGAGTAAGTACCCAGTAGTGTGATTGCTGGGTCATAGGGTAGTTCTATTTTTAACTTTTTGAGGAAGCTCCATACTGATTTCCACAGAGGCTACACCAGTTTACATTCCCAACAAGAGTGCATGAATGTCCCTTTTATCCCACATCCTCATCAAGCCTTTTCTTTATGGACCTCCAGATGTTGCTGGATGTGAGATAGTTTAGAGACTTGATGCAAATACGACCTTTATTTTCCCAGTAGCCCTTCTTTCCAAATGAACCTACCTCTTAGGAAAGTGTAAAGTGGTTTGTGGAAGGGGATTTGGGAATGAGATTCCCTTCTTTGGAGTAAAATGTTTCAGCATTCTGACCTCGAGCATGGTGAATAGAGGAGAAAAAATGCATGCTCCTTTGTGCCTTCCAAAGATTTACATCAGGGATGCATAGCAAATATTCTGAGCTGATGTAATTGGGTTAAAAAAAAAGGTTTGTTTTGACCCGGAACTAGATACGTCACTTCAGAGCAAGTCAACTCTAAGGAAAGATCCAGTTTCAGCAGCTTCATTGCTGAGCAGAGCTGAGAAGAAACTGTTTCCAGAGAGGAAAACAAAACAAAACTTCAAAGCAAGACCTCTTTCTTCCTCATTTTTACTCGAAGGTTGTATTTTCTTCTCCAGTAAATCTTAACTTCTCAAAATGTGAAGCTATTATTGTGTGTTTCTTTCTCTTTCACAAGGTACAAATCTTAGCAATAAAAAGTGATGGATTGGATTATTAGAAAAGGGAACAACTGTGGCTTTTTAGAGCCCCACCATGAGGAGCTGTTTTGTCATTTGGATCTCTCCAGAAGTGCAAATTCTTTTTGTGAACCATTAGGTGATGGGGGTATGTATAACTTTGTCTGCTACAAAATTACTCTGGTTATACTGGGACTCAGGCACACTTCTGCTCTTGCTATTGGGACTTAGCAGTCTGTATGAATAGTTTGTGTGAGCAAATTACTCTTGTCTTTATGGAACCTGCTAGAACCTTGTCCTTCCTAACAAAGCGAGGATGTCATCTTCAGGGTTCTCACTGACTTAAAAGGGAAAGTAGTATTAACACAGATGACAATTTGAAGTTCCTATGGTAGTTTCAAAACCCAGGCAGATATTCCCAACAAAAAGGCTAATGAAGAAATTGGCCTTGTATGAGAACCATGCTGGTGAAGATATTTGACTGAATCCCTACTTTTCTCCTTATGTTGCTGACCTCAGCTAGAGATCTCACTTTCACTAGAATAAGACTAATTCTTGTGGCATTTGCAAGGAGGACACCAGGCTGGGAATTAGGGGACCTAGTTTCTAATTCCATCTTTGACATTAATGATTGAATAACATTAAGAAACTAATTTCACTTTTTTGGTTTTATTTTCCCTATCTATGGGATGAAGGTAACAATACCTGCTCTAGCTATTGCACAGGGATGTTGTAAGAATGCATCAAGACAATGGGTGTCCTAGAACCCTTTGAAAGATGTAAACAAAGGTGATATTTAAACTAAAGGTATTTTGGTGAAATTATTATTGTTTAATATTTTTATGGCTCTTTAGTAACAAGGTCTTTGGTGCCTTTGCTTTGAGAAAAGAGACAATTGATGTGAGGTCCTACCATTGATGTTATGGAGAATAATAAATAATAATACAAACAGTGGGGAGGGGGTGTCTGGAGAGACATAAAATCTTTCTGGAAGGCCTGAGCAGCTAGAGGAAACAGGAACATTTATGGTCTGGCCCAAAGAAAAAGAAAGCTACTGGGGCCCTGATCTATACATTGTGCAGCAAGGAGACGAAAAGTACTCCTGTGTTTCAGTGAAAAAGATTTCTATCAGAACTCAGTAATAATGACTCCTCCTTCCCTATCCTAAGCAGAAAGACAGAGCAGGGGGAAGAAATCCTCACAGAGGTGGCCAGTAAAGCCAGGAATGTAAAAGTTTGAGAGAAGAAGGTATTTCTTCTCATTTCTTCTCTCCCCTACAGATATTTAAAATCTCTTATTTCTTCATAAAAGCCAAATCCTACTACCTATGTTGTAATTATCTCTTCAACCCCCAAAGTAATATTTGCTATAACAGAATTACAATATGTCCAGAGGAGTTTATACTCTGTGATTTGGTACAAGCAATTTAACCTATGTGATAAAGGGAGATAGCTAACTTGTGAGAGCTCTGCCTCCTTTTATCCTCCCCTGTACCACTGAAAGAATGCTTGGAACAATAAGGGCAATATTTCCCAAAGTGTGTTCTGTGCAATATTAATCTCTGTAGGTGTTATTTGTTTGTTTTGTTTTTTTTTTGTTTTCAGAAAAGGGGTTACATGGTCAGATACATTGAGAAAAGATTCATAATGTGGTTTCCTCTAGGAAATTTGCCATGCATATTATGCATGGGAGCTTATAAATATAATGTCACTCAAATGAGTGCCCATAATTGTTTAACTGTCTTCAATCTCATTAGAGCCCTATCCATTACTTTATCATTGCTCTAGAGAGGCAGCTTAAAGCCTCCTTTCATGGACATAATGGAAACACCTGCATGCCTCTAGACAAAGCTGGCTACCACTCAAGAAAGATGACATCCATTTAATTACACCTTACTTTTATTACACATTTGTTATGTGTCAGGCATATTCTAAGTGTTTTACAGGGATTAATTCATTTAATCTTCATGACAACCATATCAAATAGGTATTATTATTATCCTCATTTTGCAGATGAGAGCATGGAGTTTCAAAGAGGATAATTACTTGCTCAAGATTACACAGCTGGTAACTTAGGTCTCAAATGCAGATCTGTATGACCACAGAGAATGTACTAATAATCACTATATTATACTAGTCTTGGTGCACCTGGATTAGTCTTCCCCAACCAGAATCTTGCCATTGTTTTGAGTATATTCCTACCATCCTCCTAGCTCTGCCACTCTGGTCTGTCTAGTTCATTCATTCTCCAGCTTCAGTGAGCACCAGAATACCCTAGAAGTCTTGTGAAAAGATAGATTTCTAGGTCCCATCCCTAGAGCTCCTGCCTTAAGTGGCAGGGTGGGGGGTGGGGGTTGTGAAGCTGAGAATTTCTACTCCTGACATATCCCCAGGTGCTGGTCCAAAGTCCACACTGAGAACAATTTATGTACTATAATCACTACTTTGACCAATTTTTTTTATAAGCTGGTTTTCTCTTGAACAAGGCTGCTTTTCAGTGTTAAAACAGAACCAAATATTTCTACTTTGCTCCATTTAAAACATTATCTAAACATGCACATCTCCAAGTTATTTTTGTAAAGTAGCTTCACCATACTACATGATTCTTGAGCAGAAGTAGTTTGGCACACAGATGTGATTATAGGAGTTTATCTCCAAGTAATTCCCTCAATGGTTTGCAGCCCATCATTAGTATCATCACCTATACACTTTATGTGACATTTAACTTGGTTAAAGAAATGATACGTTGAAGCATATTCACTATAAGAATATTTAATGAGAGGTGATTTTGCTTGGGGATTAAGTGCATGCATAGACTTTGTAATTAGACCTGGGTTTTAATCTCAAGGTTACTACTTATCTATTGTGTAACTGTACTCAAATGATGCAACTTTTCTGACATCTATTTCTTACTTGTATAATGGGGGATGATTATAGAATTAAATTTATGGTGGAATAAATAAGATTATATATATGTAGCATGTTCTGCCATGCCAGGCATAAAGTAAAATCAATGACCAGTGCCTAGTTTATGTTAGTGGTTACCAACCTCTAATCTTCAGACCTCTGGTATGTCAAAAAGTTGTTGCAAGGGATCCTGGACACTGTGTGCACACTGGTGTCTGCAGATGACATTATTAAGAAATAGCACATATATGTACAATTATTTTCCAACCTATGTAGATGCTGATTTAATTAGATATTACTGAACTTGTTAATATATTAACAAATTACTTATAGATATTACTGAATTTGTTGAAAAATTATGTCATTATGTGGTATTTATATTTTCATCAGCAGATATTAAAAGATCAACATTTTTTTTACATTTAAAAAGAATCCTCATAAAAGAAGGAAAAACAGAAAAAAAACCCTTAAATATAGAGAACAAACTGATGGTTACCAGAGGGGAGGTGGTTGGGGGGATGGGTGAAATAGGTGATGATGACTAACGAGTGAACTTATGATTAGCACCAGGTGTTGTATGTAATTGTTGAAGCACTATATTGTGAACCTGAAACTAATATAGCACTGTATGTTAACTATACTGGAATTAAAAAAAAAAGATAACCACAGGGGTACCTGAGTGGCTCAGTTGGTTAAGCTCCCATTCTGGATTTCAGCTCAGGTCATGATCTCATGGTTCATGAGATCGAGCCCCACTTAGGGCTCTGCACTGACCACATGGAGCCTGTTTGGGATTGTCTCTGTTCTCACTCTCTGCCCTTCCCACTCTCTGCCCTTCTCCCTGCTCACTTTCTCTCTCTTTCTAAAAATAATAAATATTTTTAAAAGATAACTGTAGTAAAACTAGTTCATTTAGAAATTCAAAAAAATAAGTTACAGAGAGGGAAGGAGGCAAACCATAAGAGACTCTTAAAAACTGAGAATAAACTGGGGGTTGGTGGGGGGTGGGATGGAGGGGAAAGTGGGTGATGGGTATTGAGGAGGACACCTGTTGGGATGAGCACTGCGTGTTGTATGGAAACCAATTTGACGATAAATTTTACATTAAAAAAATAAAATAAAATCATGTTTATAAAAAAATAATCCTCATAGTTTAAAAGGTTATATAGAGCAATGGTTTATCTGAGTAATTTATTAATCCACTATTTTCTAGCAAAGAGCAGGCCTCTGAAAGAGGGGAGCCCAGATCAGTTTTGATAAGCAGAGGAGACTGAGGAAATTATAGGGCATGGGGTATTGCTTTAGGAAGGCATGATTTGACAGCTGCTGTAATGGGGCAATGAGAAAACTAAGGGCTAATGTGAGGATGTCAGGAAGGAAGAGGAACAACAGTAGCTTTTGCCAAAATATTCAGAGAATCTACTGACAAGATAATATGGTCTTAGATAACTGTGTATCTCAAGTGAATACTGATCTGCACCAGTGGTATATCTAGTTTTCCAGAAGGACTCTGGAAATTCATTAGGATAGCAGAATCTCCCTGTGGGATTTATATGCCTAGTGCAGGAAAAATCACTGTTTCTTTATTCTAATTATATTGTCCAGTCAAATCCCTCCAAAATGACCAGCAAGCAGCCCCTTGAAATAGGAAAGAATTAGTAGCAGGAGTGAAATTCATAGTTGTTTTGATAAGGGCCCTTATCACTACTTAGACTGTGTGAAAATATTGCTGAATAAGGTGCTAAGCAAATTCAAGTTGTCATTAAGAGGACTGGTTTAGGGAAATAAATAGAAGATGGCGGCGTAGGAGGACGCTGGGCTCACCGCGCATCCTGCTGACCACTTAGATTCCACCTACACCTGCCTAAATAACCCAGAAAACCGCCAGAGGATTAGCAGAACAGAGTCGCCTGAGCCAAGTGCAGACGAGAGGCCCACGGAAGAGGGTAGGAAGGGCGGCAAGCCGGTGCACGCTCCACGGACTGGCGGGAGGGAGCCTGGGCGGAGGGGCGGCTCGCCGGCCAAGCAGAGCCCCCGAGTCTGGCTGGCAAAAGCGGAGGGGCCTGACGGACTGTGTTCCGACAGCAAGCGCTACTTAGCGTCTGGGAAGTCATAAGTTAACAGCTCTGCTCAGAAAGCAGGAAGGCTGGAGGACAAAGGGAGGGAGAGCTGCTGAGCCCCCAGACGACAGAGCTCAGTTTGGTGGGGAACAAAGGCGCTCGCCAGCGCCATCTCCCCCGCCCATCCCCCAGCCAAAATCCCAAAGAGAACCAGTTCCTGCCAGGGAACTTCCTCGCACCCTGCAAACACCCAACTCTGTGCTTCTGCGGAGGAGCCAAACCTCCGACAGCGGATCTGACTCCCTCCCGCTGCCACAGGGCCCCTCCTGAAGTGGATCACCTAAGGAGAAGCGAGCTAAGCCTGCCCCTCCTGCCCCTGTGCACCTTGCCTACCCACCCCAGCTAATACGCCAGATCCCCAGCATCACAAGCCTGGCAGCGTGCAAGTAGCCCAGACGGGCCACGCCACCCCACAGTGAATCCCGCCCCTAGGAGAGGGGAAGAGAAGGCACACACCAGTCTGACTGTGGCCCCAGCGGTGGGCCGGGGGCAGACATCAGGTCTGACTGCGACTCCGCCCACCAACTCCAGTTATACACCACAGCACAGGGGAAGTGCCCTGCAGGTCCTCACCACGCCAGGGACTATCCAAAATGACCAAGCGGAAGAATTCCCCTCAGAAGAACCTCCAGGAAATAACAACAGCTAATGAGCTGATCAAAAAGGATTTAAATAACATAACAGAAAGTGAATTTAGAATAATAGTCATAAAATTAATCGCTGGGCTTGAAAACAGTATAGAGGACAGCAGAGAATCTCTTGCTACAGAGATCAAGGGACTAAGGAACAGTCACCAGGAGCTGAAAAACGCTTTATTTATTTTTTTTTTTTAATTTTTTTTTTCCAACGTTTATTTCTTTTTGGGACAGAGAGAGACAGAGCACGAACGGGGGAGGGGCAGAGAGAGAGGGAGACACAGAATCGGAAACAGGCTCCAGGCTCTGAGCCATCAGCCCAGAGCCTGACGCGGGGCTCGAACTCACGGACCGCGAGATCGTGACCTGGCTGAAGTTGGACGCTCAACCGACTGCGCCACCCAGGCGCCCCTGAAAAACGCTTTAAATGAAATGCAAAACAAAATGGAAACGACGACGGCTTGGATTGAAGAGGCAGAGGAGAGAATAGGTGAACTAGAAGATAAAGTTATGGAAAAAGAGGAAGCTGAGAGAAAGAGAGATAAAAAAATCCAGGAGTATGAGGGGAAAATTAGAGAACTAAGTGATACACTAAAAAGAAATAATATACGCATAATTGGTATCCCAGAGGAGGAAGAGAGAGGGAAAGGTGCTGAAGGGGTACTTGAAGAAATAATAGCTGAGAACTTCCCTGAACTGGGGAAGGAAAAAGGCATTGAAATCCAAGAGGCACAGAGAACTCCCTTCAGACGTAACTTGAACCGATCTTCTGCACGACATATCATAGTGAAACTGGCAAAATACAAGCATAAAGAGAAAATTCTGAAAGCAGCAAGGGGTAAACGTGCCCTCACATATAAAGGGAGACCTATAAGACTCGTGACTGATCTCTCTTTTGAAACTTGGCAAGCCAGAAAGAATTGGCACGAGATTTTCAGTGTGCTAGACAGAAAAAATATGCAGCCGAGAATCCTTTATCCAGAAAGTCTGTCATTTAGAATAGAAGGAGAGATAAAGGTCTTCCCAAACAAACAAAAACTGAAGGAATTTGTCACCACTAAACCAGCCCTACAAGAGATCCTAAGGGGGATCCTGTGAGACAAAGTACCAGAGACAACACTACAAGCATAAAACATACAGACATCACAATGACTCTAAACCCGTATCTTTCTATAATAACACTGAATGTAAATGGATTAAATGCGCCAACCAAAAGACATAGGGTATCAGAATGGGTAAAAAAACAAGACCCATCTATTTGCTGTCCACAAGAGACTCATTTTAGACCTGAGGACACCTTTAGATTGAGAGTGAGGGGATGGAGAAGTATTTATCATGCTACTGGAAGCCAAAAGAAAGCTGGAGTAGCCATTCTTATATCAGACAAACTAGACTTTAAATTAAAGGCTGTAACAAGAGATGAAGAAGGACATTATATAATAGTTATAGGGTCTATTCATCAGGAAGAGCTAACAATTATAAATGTCTATGCGCCGAATACAGGAGCCCCCAAATATATAAAACAACTACTCATAAACATAAGCAACCTTATTGATAAGAATGTGGTAATTGCAGGGGACTTTAACACCCCACTTACAGAAATGGATAGATCATCTAGACACACGGTCAATAAAGAAACAAGGGCCCTGAATGAGACATTGGATCAGATGGACTTGACAGATATATTTAGAACTCTGCATCCCAAAGCAACAGAATATACTTTCTTCTCGAGTGCACATGGAACATTCTCCAAGATACATCATATACTGGGTCACAAAACAGCCCTTCATAAGTTTACCAGAATTGAAATTATACCATGCATACTTTCAGACCACAATGCTATGAAGCTTGAAATCAACCACAGGAAAAAGTCTGGAAAACCTCCAAAAGCATGGAGGTTAAAGAACACCCTACTAACAAATGAGTGGGTCAACCAGGCAATTAGAGAAGAAATTAAAAAATATATGGAAACAAACGAAAATGAAAATACAACAATCCAAACGCTTTGGGACGCAGTGAAGGCAGTCCTGAGAGGAAAATACATTGCAATCCAGGCCTATCTCAAGAAACAAGAAAAATCCCAAATACAAAATCTAACAGCACACCTAAAGGAACGAGAAGCAGAACAGCAAAGACACCCCAAACCCAGCAGAAGAAGAGAAATAATAAAGATCAGAGCAGAAATAAACAATATAGAGTCTAAAAAAACTGTAGAGCAGATCAACGAAACCAAGAGTTGGTTTTTTGAAAAAATAAACAAAATTGACAAACCTCTAGCCAGGCTTCTCAAAAAGAAAAGGGAGATGACCCAAATAGATAAAATCATGAATGAAAATGGAATTATTACAACCAATCCCTCAGAGATACAATTATCAGGGAAGACTATGAAAAATTATATGCCAACAAATTGGACAACCTGGAAGAAATGGACTAATTCCTGAACACCCACACGCTTCCAAAACTCAATCAGGAGGAAATAGAAAGCTTGAACAGACCCATAACCAGCGAAGAAATTGAATCGGTTATCAAAAATCTCCCAACAAATAAGAGTCCAGGACCAGATGGCTTCCCAGGGGAGTTCTATCAGACGTTTAAAGCAGAGATAATACCTATCCTACTCAAGCTATTCCAAGAAATAGAAAGGGAAGGAAAACTTCCAGACTCATTCTAGGAAGCCAGTATTACTTTGATTCCTAAACCAGACAGAGACCCAGTAAAAAAAGAGAACTACCGGCCAATATCCCTGATGAATATGGATGCAAAAATTCTCAATAAGATATTAGCAAATCGAATTCAAGAGCATATAAAAAGAATTATTCACCATGATCAAGTGGGATTCATTCCTGGGATGCAGGGCTGGTTCAACATTCGCAAATCCATCAACGTGATACATCACATTAACAAAAAAAAAGAGAAGAACCATATGATCCTGTCAATCGATGCAGAAAAGGCCTTTGACAAAATCCAGCACCTTTTCTTAATAAAAACCCTTGAGAAAGTCGGGATAGAAGGAACATACTTAAAGATCATAAAAGCCATTTATGAAAAGCCCACAGCTGACATCATCCTCAATGGGGAAAAACTGAGAGCTTTTTCCCTGAGATCAGGAACATGACAGGGATGCCCACTCTCACCGCTGTTGTTTAACATAGTGCTGGAAGTTCTAGCATCAGCAATCAGACAACAAAAGGAAATCAAAGGCATCAAAATTGGCAAAGATGAAATCAAGCTTTCGCTTTTTGCAGATGACATGATATTATACATGGAAAATCCGATAGACTCCACCAAAAGTCTGCTAGATTGATACATGAATTCAGCAAAGTTGCAGGATACAAAATCAATGTACAGAAATCAGTTGCATTCTTATACACTAACAATGAAGCAACAGAAAGACAAATAAAGAAACTGATCCCATTCACAATTGCACCGAGAAGCATAAAATACCTAGGAATAAATCTAACCAAAGATGTAAAGTATCTGTATGCTGAAAACTATAGAAAGCTTATGAAGGTAATTGAAGAAGATTTAAAGAAATGGAAAGACATTCCCTGCTCATGGATTGGAAGAATAAATATTGTCAAAATGTCACTACTACCCAAAGCTATCTACACATTCAATGCAATCCCAATCAAAATTGCACCAGCATTCTTCTCGAAACTAGAACAAGCCATCCTAAAATTCATATGGAACCACAAAAGGCCCCGAATAGCCAAGGGAATTTTGAAGAAGACCAAAGCAGGAGGCATCACAATCCCAGACTTTAGCCTCTGCTACAAAGCTGTCATCATCAAGACAGCATGCTATTGGCACAAAAACAGACACATAGACCAATGGAATAGAATAGAAACCCCAGAACTAGACCCACAAACGTATGGCCAACTCATCTTTGACAAAGCAGGAAAGAACATCCAATGGAAAAAAGACAGCCTCTTTAACAAATGGTGCTGGGAGAACTGGACAGCAACATGCAGAAGGTTGAAACTAGACCACTTTCTCACACCATTCACAAAAATAAACTCAAAATGGATAAAGGTCCTGAACGTGAGACAGGAAACCATCAAAACCTTAGAAGAGAAAGCAGGAAAAGACCTCTCTAACCTCAGCCGTAGCAATCTCTTACTCGACACATCCCCAAAGGCAAGGGAATTAAAAGCAAAAGTGAATTACTGGGACCTTATGAAGATAAAAAGCTTCTGCACAGCAAAGGAAACAACCAACAAAACTAAAAGGCAACCAACAGAATGGGAAAAGATATTTGCAAATGACATATCGGACAAAGGGCTAGTATCCAGAATCTATAAAGAGCTCACCAAACTCCACACCCGAAAAACAAATAACCCAGTGAAGAAATGGGCAGAATACGTGAATAGAGACTTCTCTAAAGAAGACATCCTGATGGACAACAGGCACACGAAAAGATGTTCAGCGTCGCTCCTTATCAGGGAAATACAAATCAAAACCACACTCAGGTATCACCTCACGCCAGTCAGAGTGGCCAAAATGAACAAATCAGGAGACTATAGATGCTGGCGAGGATGTGGAGAAATGGGAACCCTCTTGCACTGTTGGTGGGAATGCAAATTGGTGCAACCGCTCTGGAAAGCAGTGTGGAGCTTCCTCAGAAAATTAAAAAGAGACCTACCCTATGACCCAGCAATAGCACTGCTAGGAATTTATCCAAGGGATACAGGAGTACTGATGCATAGGGGCACTTGTACCCCAATGTTCATAGCAGCACTCTCAACAATAGCCAAATTATGGAAAGAGCCTAAATGTCCATCAACTGATGAATGGATAAAGAAATTGTGGTTTATATACACAATGGAGTACTACGTGGCAATGAGAAAAAATGAAATATGGCCTTTTGTAGCAACATAGATGGAACTGGAGAGTGTGATGCTAAGTGAAATAAGCCATACAGAGAAAGACAGATACCATATGGTTTCACTCTTATGTGGATCCTGAGAAACTTAACAGGAACCCATGGGGGAGGGGGAGGAAAAAAGAAAAAAGAAAAAAAAAAAGGAAAAAAAAAAAAGAGGTTAGAGTGGGAGAGAGCCAAAGCATAAGAGACTGTTAAAAACTGAGAACAAACTGAGGTTGATGGGGGGTGGGAGGGAGGAGAGGGTGGGTGATGGGTATTGAGGAGGGCACCTTTTGGGATGAGCACTGGGTGTTGTATGGAAACCAATTTGACAATAAATTTCATATAATAAAAAAAAATAAATAAATAAAATTAAATTAAAAAAAAGAGGACTGGTTTATATCATCAAATTATATTCATTATTCAGATAAATGTCCTATGCTCTCTTAATAGTTTGCTTTCTCATCAACATGAGCATTCTGTTGGGTTTTTGTTTTGTTTTTTGTCTTTATGTAAGAGGAAGAGGGCAGGTGGTGCTCATAACATCTTGCTAGAATTTCATAGATGCCATAAATATTTGTAAATCAGGATAGAGTTATATGTATTACCTAGTCTAAATGTGCAAGGTTAAGTTTTCATTCATTATTTGACATAGTTTGGTCATGGTAACAGTTGTGATTTGGTAGCAGTTCAGGTTGATTCAGAGACAAAAGGAACAATTCTGTTTTATGTTTCTATTGCTCGGAATAGCTGAATTCAGTTTCATGTATAATTGGTATTCAAAACACAGCTATTCAACCTTTTTTTTAAATATGAAATTTATTGTCAAATTGATTTCCATACAACACCCAGTGCTCATCCCAAAAGATGCCCTCCTCAATGCCCATTGCCCACCCTCCCCTCCTTCCCACCCCCCAACAACCCTCAATTTATTCTGTTTTTTAAGAGTCTCTTATGGTTTGCCTTCTTCCCTCTCTGTAACTTTTTTTCGCCTTCCCCTCCTCCATGGTCTTCTGTTAAGTTTCTCAGGATCCACATAAGAGTGAAAGCATATGGTATCTGTCTTTCTCTGTATGACTTATTTCACTCCATGTTTTCATTTTCATTTCCACCCACTCATATATAGGCCATTTAAAAATGTGTCTCTATAGCCATTTTTAAGAAAGTGTCTCCATAAGTCACTCAGAGAAAGACAAATAGCATATGATTTCACTCATATGTGTAATTTAAGATACAAAACAAATGAGAAAATGGAAAAAAAGGAGAAGGAAGGCAAACCAAGAAATGGTCTTTTAGCTGTAGAGAACAAACTGCGGCTTACCAGAAGGGAGGTGGGTGAAGGGATGGGTGAAATAGGTGATGGGGATTAAGAAGTGCACTTACCCTGATGAGCACCACGTGTCACTGGAAGTGTTGATTCACTGTCTCATACACCTGAAACTAATATTATGCTGTACGTCAACCAACTACAATCAAAACAAAAGCTTAAAAAATTGTGTCTTCAGATATTCCTTCCAATACATTTTAAAACCAATATTTGCTCTCAAATACCTTTCCCCTGCAATCTGGAACACTCCTGAATTACTTTCCACTCCTACCAACCTCTCCTATCATCCTTTAATGAGGGGTCAGAAAATTCAAATTCATATGAACATCAACCTAAGGAAATAGCATCAGAAAAATAAATTGACTTCTAAAGAAAAGTTATATCATGTATTATGAAGCTGGATTTTAAAAAAATGGGGCACCTGGTTGCTCAGTCAGTTAAGTGCCAGACTCTTGATTTTGGCTCAGATCATGATCCCATGGCTTCTGAGTTTGTGCCCCACATCAGTCTCTGCACTGACAATGCCGAGCGTGCTGGGATTCTCTCTCTCTCTCTATCCTCTCTCTGCCCCTCGCCCACTCATGCACACATGCACTCTCTCTCTCTCTCTCTCTCTCAAAATAAATAAATGAATAAACTTAAAAAAATAAATAAAGCTGGATAGGACATATTTCTACTTTACCTATTATTTTGTAGTTAATATTTCTACTGTTAATACAATTTATACATTTTTTATGACTATAATCTACCCACGTAAAAATTTTCATTTTTGTGCATGCCTACACAATTTTAAATGCTTCCACCATTGTATGCACAGTTTTGTTTTGGTTTTTCATTTAACACATAAATATTTTTTCGTGTTTGTCCATAGTATACATGATTACAATCTCTTTTTTTTAATTTTATTATTTATTTTAATTTACATCCAAATTAGTTAGCATATAGTGCAACAATGATTTCAGGAGTAGATTCCTTAATGCCCCTTACCCATTTAGCCCATCCCTCCTCCCACAACCCAGAGACTCTTGATTCTAATTTTTAATGGCAGCTTGATATTGCATCCTGTTGATCTAACATAATTTACTTAGCCATTCTCCTTATCTGTTGTGTTTTGGTTATCTCTTGTATTACTTATCCATATTCTATTAGAGTAGCTAAGAAGTTTGACTTTACAATCACTGTCCTCTTTGATATCAATCCCTAGATGTTTCTGCTTGACTGTCCCACATCTTCCATTTCTACTTGGGTTGGCCTGGACTCTGCCATGTAAAGGTTGGTCACCCAGTGAAAAATCTTTACATATACTATAAGGTTACAAGGGGACATCTACAGTGCAGCAAGCTCCTTCTTTGGTGTTTCACATTGACTCATTTAGTCTTTTAAGTATGTTTATAAGACAGTCTCAAATTATTTACACTTGGGACGAATGAGAATGATGAATGGGTAAGGAGAGTTGCCTACTGGTGGGGAGGAAGAAAGGAGAGAATAATGGAGGTGATGCATTTATTAAACATATAACAAGCTGTACTCCCAGGATTGTAAGAATATTTGGATATATTCCTATTCTTCTCCCATCCTAGGTTTGACATTTGTTCTGCACCAACTCCTCTGTCTGAGCTATAAAGCTCCTCCTGGGCACAATATGTTAATTTCCAAATATTTCCTGCATAAGTGAATAAGGCCATTTTTATACTCATACTTATTGGTGCTTCAGTTACAAGCTATCTTGTAAAAATGCAAAAAAAAAATAGTGAGATGAGGGGCACTTTTAAGATCTTCTCTACCAGGCCCTCTGTGAATAGTTGCCAGCTTCTCACCACTTGGGGTTCTCAATTGTGTAGTGGAGGCTAAAATGTGTCTGGATAAGAATATAATTTCCCACTCTTGAAGTCAACATTGAAATATTTCCCTCTGCTTATCCTGATTTTTCTTGTCTCCCAGTTTGTAAGAAATGTCATTTTCCATCCCATTTGAACATTACGTTATTCTGTTTCCCTAGGCTAACCAGCCTCAAGACTTCTTCAGCATACTGCTAAAGAATGGTATTACACTTTATCCATTCTTTGTAATTTTATCAGAATGCCTGATACTTTTTTGAAAGTGTGGATACCAAAACTGATTGGTCCATCATTGTCCTGATCAACAATTTTCAGGAATGACTACCTAGACCAAGCTTTGAGATCCTTGTGAATTTAGTCATTAAAAACGGTGTTGAACTATGTAAAGAGGTGCTACTGTATGGGCATCTGATAACCTTACTATACCAATGTAATTCATCATTTGTGGCACAGATGAGGTTTAAAGACTTTTTGATAGCCATGACATAAAAAATCAAGAAGAGAGAGTGAATAAACCTTACTTCATAGGAGATTCTGATGATGAGTAGTGAATTTAATAAATGTTGAAGATTATGAATTTATTAAATGTTGAAGACTATTCTGCTCTTCACTCTTTACAACAAGCCAGAAAGCACTCATTAATCAACCACTCTAAGACCATGTGCAATGCACCGTGGGAGATATGGTGACCTACAAAACTGGTTTTTCTTCCTTCAAGCTGAAATTCTAATTGGGCTGACAAGGCATGAAATATTAGCTAACAAAGGGCCTTCTTGGGGAAGATGGCGGCGTAGGAGGAACCTGGGTTCACCACGTATCTTGCTGATCACTTAGATTCCACCTACACCTGCCTAAATAAACCAGAAAACCCCCAGAAGACAAGCAGAATGGAGTCTCCAGAGCCAAGCGCAGACGAGAGGCCCACGGAAGAGGGTAGGAAGGGCGGCGAGGCGGTGCCCGCTCCATGGACTGGCAGGAGGGAGCCGGGGTGGAGGGGCGGCCCGCCGGCCAAGCAGAGCCCCCGAGTCTGGCTGCCAAAAGTGGAGGGGCTCGACGGAGTGTGTTCCGACAGCAAGCGGGACTTGACATCTGGAAGGTTATAAGCTAACAGCTCTGCTCGGGAACGGGAGGGCTGGAGGACAACGGGAGGGAGAGTTGTTGAGCCCCGGACGACACAGCTCGGCCTGGCGGGGAACAAAGGCGCTCGCCAGCGCCATCTCCCTCGCCCATCCCCCAGCCAAAATCCCAAAGGGAACCAGTTCCTGCCAGGGAACTTGCTTGCACCGCACAAACACCCAAGGCTGTGCTTCTGCGGATCCAGCCCTCCAGCGGGTCTGACTCCCTCCTGGTGCCTCAGGCCCCCTCCCAAAGCGGATATCCAAAGGAAAAGCGAGCTGAGCCTGCCCCTCCCACCCCTGTGCACCTTGCCAATCCACCCCAGCTAATACACCAGATCCCCAGCACCACAAGCCTGGCAGTGTGCAAGTAGCCCAGACGGGCCATGCCACCCCAGTGAATCCTGCCCCTAGGAGAGGGGAAGAGAAGGCACACACCAGTCTGAGTGTGGCCCCAGCGGTGGGCTGGGGGCAGACATCAGGTCTGACTGTGGCCTCGCCCACCAACGCAAGTTATTCAAGACAGCACAAGGGGGGTGCCCCGCAGTCCATAACCACTCCAGGGACTATCCAAAATGATACAACGGAAGAATTCCCCTCAGAAAAACGTCCAGGAAATAACAACAGCTAACGAACTGATCAAAAATGATTTAAACAATATAACAGAAAGTGAATTTAGAATAATAGTCATAAAGTTAATCGCTGAGCTTGAAAACAGTATAAAGGACAGCAGAGAATCTATTGCTACAGAGATCAAGGGACAAAAGAATAGCCAGGAGGAGCTAAAAAATGCTATAAATGAACTGCAAAATAAAATGGAGATGACCACGGCTTGGATTGAAGAGGCAGAGGAGAGAATAGGTGAACTAGAAGATAAAATTATGGAAAAGAAGAAGCTGAGAAAAAGAGAGATAAAAAAATCCAGGAGTATGAGGGGAAAATTAGAGAACTAAGTGATGCACTAAAGAGAAATAATATACGCATAATTGGTATTCCAGAGGAGGAAGAGAGAGGGAAAGGTGCTGAAGGTGTACTTGAAGAGATAATAGCTGAGAACTTCCCTGATCTGGGGAAGGAAAAAGGCGTTGAAATCCAAGAGGCACAGAGAATTCCCTTCACGGAACTTGAATCGATCTTCTGCACGACATATCATAGTGAAATTGGCAAAATACAAGGATAAAGAGAAAATTCTGAAAGCAGCTAGAGATAAACGTGCTCTAACATATAAAGGGAGACCTATAAGACTCGTGACCCATCTCTCTACTGAAACTTGGCAGGCCAGAAAGGAATGGCAGGAGATCTTCAATGTGATGAACAGAAAAAATATGCAGCCGAGAAGCCTTTATCCAGCAAGTCTGTCATTTAGAATAGAAGGAGAGATAAAGGTCTTCCCAAACAAACAAAAACTGAAGGAATTCATCACCACTAAACCAGCCCTACAAGAGATCCTAAGGGGGACCCTGTGAGTGGAATGCCCATCAAGACAGCATGGTATTGGCACAAAAACAGACATACAGACCAATGGAATAGAATAGAAACCCCAGAAAAAGACCCACAAACGTATGGCCAACTCATGCCACTGGAAGTCAAAAGAAAGCTGGAGTAGCCATACTTATATCAGACAAACTAGTCCATTCTGATACCCTATGTCCTTTGGTTGGTGCATTTAGTCCATTATTATATAATGCCCTTCTTCATCTCTTGTTACAACTCATCTTTGACAAAGCAGGAAAGAACATCCAATGGAAAAAAGACAGTCTCTTTAACAAATGGTGCTGGGAGAACTGGACAGCAACATGCAGAAGGTTGAAACTAGACCACTTTCTCACACCATTCACAAAAATAAACTCAAAATGGATAAAGGACCTGAATGTGAGACAGGAAACCATCAAAACCCTAGAGGAGAAAGCAGGAAAAAACCTCTCTGACCTCAGCCGTAGCAATTTCTTACTTGACACATCCCCAAAAGCAAGGGAATTAAAAGCAAAAATGAACTACTGGGACCTTATGAAGATAAAAAAAAGCTTCTGCAGAGCAAAGGAAACAACCAACAAAACTAAAAGGCAACCAACGGAATGGGAAAAGATATTTGCAAATGACATATCGGACAAAGGGCTAGTATCCAAAATCCATAAAGAGCTCACCAAACTCCACACCCAAAAAACAAATAACCCAGTGAAGAAATGGGCAGAAAACATGAATAGACACTTCTCTAAAGAAGACATCTGGGTGGCCAACAGACACATGAAAAGATGTTCAACGTCCCTCCTTATCAAGGAAATACAAATCAAAACCACACTCAGATATCACCTCACGCCAGTCAGAGTGGCCAAAATGAGCAAATCAGGAGAGAATAGATGCTGGCGAGGATGTGGAGAAACAGGAACCCTCTTGCACTGTTGGTGGGAATGCAAATTGGTGCAGCCACTCTGGAAAACAGTGTGGAGGTTCCTCAAAAAATTAAAAATAGACCTACCCTATGACCCAGCAATAGCACTGCTAAGAATTTACCCAAGGAATACAGGAGTACTGATGCCTAGGGGCACCTGTACCCCAATGTTTATAGCAGCACTCTCAACAATAGCCAAATTATGGAAAGAGCCTAAATGTCCATCAACTAATGAATGGATAAAGAAATTGTGGTGTATATACACAAAGGAGTACTACGTGGCAATGAGAAAGAGTGAAATATGGCCTTTTGTAGCAATGTGGATTGAACTGGAGAGTGTTATGCTAAGTGAAATAAGCCATATAGAGAAAGACAGATACCATATATTTTCACTCTTCTGTGGATCCTGAGAAACTTAACAGAAACCCATGGGGGAGGGGAAGAAAAAAAAAAGAGCTTAGAGTGGAAGAGAGCCAAAGCCTAAGAGACTCTTAAAAACTGAGAACAAACTGAGGGTTGATGGGGGGTGGGAGGGAGGGGAGGGTGGGTGTTCGGCATTGAGGAGGGCACATTTTTGGATGAGCACTGGGTGTTGTATGGAAACCAATTCGACAATAAACTTCATATATTGAAAAAAGAATTAGTTAACACAAGAGATAAATAGTTCAAGGCAATAACAGAAGAGGTGTCATGAGAAAAAACATTATTATTTGCTAAATGAATGATACAGACAAGTGTTTATGAGTTGCAAGAAGATAGAGCTTAGAGACATGCTGATATAGTGCCTCTTCTTCTGCTGTTCTCTCTGCCTGAAATGTCTACTCCATGCATCCCTCCCTACCTGTAAAATTCCCATGCTCTTTTGAGATACCATTTAGTCATAGCATCCTTGGCACAGTCTTCATCAACCCACCCAAACAAAGTTAATCACATTATCTTCTGTAAGTTCATAGAAACCTATACTCACTGAGTCTATAAAAACACATATTGCTGTAAATACTTGTTTACACTTTGCACTTCCCCACTAGATGTAAACTTTCAGGGGTAGGGAAATTTTGATATGAATTTATCTTTCTGTCCTCAGAGTTGGATACATTGTCAGTGTTCAATACATTTGTTGAAATGAAATAAAAGAAAGAGCACTGGATTTACAGTCTGAATTAAAATAGCACCTGGCTTAGTAAATGTTTGCTTTTCTGAAATGCATGTCTTTTCATCTCTATGGACTAAGTGGGATTATCTCTAAAGCTCTTTGTAACACTGAAAGTTGTGTAGTCTGAGACTGGGATTGGTTCTTAAGTTTCCCATACTTCTCTTAATATTAATGACAACGATAGTAGCTAATGTTTACTGCAAAATTGCTACATGCTAAGCATAGAACATGAATTATCTTCTTCAACCTCAAAATAATGTTATATGGTAAATACTATTACATTCATTTGCCAGATGAAGAAACCAAGACTCCCATAGGTTGAGCAATTTGCTTAAAGTAACATGGCTAGAAAGTGTTGAAATGAGGACTCCAGTTCAAATCTTTTTGAACCTAGAGGTTATGCTCTTAATAGTCATGCCAGCTATTCTTACCCATGAATACACATTAGAATCACTAACGGTTAAAAAATAAAAGTGATGGTCAGGCCCAACTCTTCTGGGATTATTATCAATTGGTCTGGGGAGGGAACTGAACACTGACAGTTTTTATAAAGTTCCTCCAAGTGACTTTATTGTGACAACAGGTCTGAGAACCACTGCATTTATTAGTCTGTTATTCAGCCTTTGAGACATCAGCTAGCCCTTGTGAAATGGTAGGGTTTACATGAGCAAAGGAAAGGAGGTATTCTGGATAGGAACTTTTGCAAGCATTAAGATTATACACAAATATCTGAATGTGTCATTTCTCTGAAGCAAGAGTCCTTTGTTATATTCAAAGTTACTTAGATCTGTATACATAGATCAGACTTTATTCCTGCTGTGAGTGCATTTGGAAACAGTGTCAACCCATTTCCAAGTTTCATAAAGAGATGGCTTCTGCATTGACTTGTACTGGCTCTCTTGATATCACTCTTCTGCCAAAGATCAATGATAAAAAATCTATTTCCTTGTATAGGGACAGTACGTTCTCTTCGCTCCATAGATTGGACTACAAACCTGTCAATTTTTAAGTGATGGTTTTTATTTGGAATTTATGAATCAGATTATCTGGTTGAGAAATATGGAATGAAAGAATTTTGAAAAGGGACAATGAATGCCCTTTCCTTACTTTATGGCACAACACGTGTCATGGACTGGCTTTACAACACACTTGAAACATTCCTCTCTGGCCAGTGCACTAAAACAAGCAGCTTATTTGGGATTTGGGCAGCTGCTGTTGCTGATGGGGGTGTCCTCCTAAGGACAATATCCCTGAGGGGATAGAGTACTGGAAAGAAATTGGTAGTTAACCAGCTGCTGAGTAACTCCTGAGTATTCTGAAAGACTCCTTGCAGTAGAATTGTCAGGAAAGGGGCACTTTGATTAGAACATTTCAGAGTGCACACAGTGTTTGCCTTATATAAGCAAACCATTTAGACTCTCCTGGCAATACACTTCCTGTAGACGACTTCATCTTTTGTCTAGATTAACTACTACTTAAAAATACAAGTATTCAGCTGGGAAGGGTGATTTAGGGATTTTCTGAAAATGGGTTCCAGAGGAAAACTGTGGGTGACAGTAAGTTTGTTGGTGAGTAGCATCCTAGTAGGTAAGACTACCTTTAAGTATCTTAGTTGCAGAGGTTGATGGTGCTAAAAAGCTAAAAGGGGGAAAGATCACGTTGGGTCAAACCCAGACCTGTAGTACTTAATTCATTCCCTTTTAGTTTTGACTGCTTGGTCTCATCAAAATAGACTGTGGTAAATGGTTTTTGGATTTGGTAAATTTTTGCACCTTGCTAGAATCTACTCAGAAACAGTTATCCCCAGTTTCTCTGTACCCATAATATTGATAACTAGGTACTTGGCTAGAGAAGAGGGCAGGCTCTGAGAAAAATGTTATGATTCTGAGAAGCAGGTCATTTATACTCTTATCACACTAACGCATTTCCTGTACAATGCAAGATGATACAATCTGAATGGTGCAAGTATACTGGATATGAGGGCGTCATGGTAATCATTAGAGGCAAAATATCCATAGAGCTTAGGGTTTCTCAAATCAAACATATTTAAGAGTTTGAATCCTAGCCCTACCGCTTGCTAACTTGGATGATTCACATCAGCTTTCTGAACGATTTCCTTACCTGACTATACTGGGAAACTTTAATAAGATGATGCATATGATGTGTTTAGTAGGCAAAGAACACTCAGTAAATATTGGCTGCCATTATTAGACTATGATTTTTTATCAGTTACATCACTACCACATGTTTTTGCTAACTTCATCCCAGATACACAGTGTTACCTCAGACTCCATGGCTGCCTGTCCCCTCCCCAGTGTAGTGTCCTACCTCTCCTGGACAGTGAGTGCTATGATCTAGGCCTTCTTTCTACCCTAATACCTTACCTGCTTTTGATTCAATCATTTTGGATGACGTTCCCTATTACATGGCTATTTTCTCCATTGTTTACCAATGAAGTGACCTCTGTGAGACTTATTCTTCAACTGTAAAATAAAAATATTACCTCCTTCATATGGTTGTCAAGAGGATTAACTGAGATAATCCATGTAAAGGGCTTAGCACAGTGCTTGGTCTCTGGTAGTACTCTGTAAATGTTGGCTGCTCTTATTTTCTGTGTATTTGTCAAAACAGGATAGTGATAAGATTGGCAGAAAGACTCTAACAAACACAACTTGGGATGATATTTCTCTCATGGCAAAGGATACAGAAATGCAGAGGGATGGTTACATAGAGCAGTAAATGGGGCATCAAGTTCCCATATGAAGGCATGACTCTCAGGTTTCCACAGTTCTCCCTGGACAAGTGTAGCTGTGAGCAACACTACCTGCATAAAGTAAGGATTTTGCTAGGCTATAAAAGATCCTTTTTCCATTCTTACATTTTTTCCCTTTTAATACTCTCTCTTCTAGTCCCATCCAACTGTTCTGAAGACTCTGGCTACAAATCTACCTACCCATCCACCAGGGATGACTAAATGATCACAACTTCTTCACATTCCTAGGTATTTAGGGGGAAACTAGGTGATGGGAAGACCACTTTCCTGGAGACTTCAGCAAGCAGAACAGGGCTCAGGCTTGTTTGAGTTTTATTCCCACAGGGCTATTGTGATGCTTTGCAATGTGGTTCATCTTTATTCTGAAGTAATAAGACCTTGGCCTTAAATTAGAACAAAAGATCTCTAGATGGAAAAGGTTTTTTCCTTTAAAAATGCTCAATATAAAACAATGCAATGAGTATGGCAGTGTCTAAGTAGAAAAGTGAAAAATCCATGTTCCCTCATCCAATCCCAACCCCATAGATAACCATTATAAACTCTTTGTTTTGTACCCTTCTAGAATTCCCCCATCATATAGAAATAAACATACATGTCTAAAAATAGGATTATACTGTAAGTATTGATCTGCTTCCACTCTCAGATAACAGAATATCTTAGAGTTCTCTCTATGTCAATACATTAAACTCCTTATCCTTTTTAGCAACTGCATAATATAGACTTTTGGGTTTATTCCATTTTTTCCTTATGAAAAAAAATTAGATGATAATAGCACTTATTTATGTTCTCTAGGTTCACACAGTTATTAAATGGGAGAGTGAAGATTTGGAACTATTTTGGCTGACTCCATAATCCATGTTATTAACTGCTAGGCCATTGCCTTTATTTCTATAAAGGCTAATTACTTTTACCATAAATAGGCAGTAATTATGGGGTACCAATAAAATCTCAGAGTTGGAAGGGATCTTTGAGATAGGTTATTTATTCCAACCCCTGACTTTATAAACAAACCATTAATTTTGATGATATAAAACTCCATTAATTTGTTTTAATTTGCAGTGGTGGAAGCTCTAGGCTGCTTAAGGAATAATTTTTCTTGCATCCTTTATATTTTATATCACCATTTTTTTTCATATAATGCTCATAACCTTCTGAAGTAGGTGAGGTAAGCTATTATTATATCCATTTCATAAAGGAGGACACTTAGGTCCAGGAAAATTCAAAATCTTAGATTTATGCACTCAGTCGCTAAAAGCAACCTGAATGGCAGGTGAAGAAGTTTCAACTTTCCTTTAAAGGCAGTGAGAAGTATTGAAGTCTTTGAGTAGGGGAGAAGTTCTAAGAGTTAGGTGAATGAGGATAGGTAGATGGTAACACAATCAACTGTGAAGCTTCAAGAATAGGAGTTGCAAAAGCCAAGATAGTAAGCCAGGTCAGTCATTCAGGCATGAATAGATAAGGAACATGAATAATTTTGGTAGTCATCAGATTGTAAAGAAAGAGATGAATGAAAATAAATATCAGGAGGACAATATTTCTAGGGATTGGTACTGGCTAGAGATGGGAGACTAGAGAAAGAAAAGAAATAGGATTATTTTAAACATATCAGCCAGATTGTTTTGTAGTTTAAAAATAACAAAATCAGTGACGGAGTGAAGAACACTTTGGAGTAGGACTTGTTACATGCTAGTGGTTAGATGTCTACATAGAAATGTGTAGCAAATTTTAGAAAATATAGGACTGGGACTTGGTTGAGAGCAGTTCTAGAGCTTCAGTCTTAATAGTCTTTAGTCTTCTGTCTTCACAGAGCTGTTCATATACTCAATATAAAATTTAAGTTGTAAGCATAGTAGGTCTGTAAAGAGATGTTAAGACCAACTGGCAAAGTAACTTACCCAGGGCCCCATATTTCCTGAGTTGTGATGACAAATAAGATTTCCCAAGTCTCAGTTTACTGCTCTTTCCTGGACATTAAAGGTTGCAAACTGGAAATGGACCATTGATAGTTGTATTTGACTGGTATAGTAGATTGTATTATTGTTCACAAATACTTGTTGCCTCTCTCTAGGGGAGAATTATACTCTCCCTTCCCACTTAAGTCAGTCTTGGCCACATGACTTGCTTTGGCCAATGAAATGTGAGCACAGGTGATGTGCAATATTTCTGAGAGGAACTTTAAGGCATTATTTAACTGCATGATTTACCAGTTTTCTGTTACTTTTGCTGTGAGGCATCAATATTCTAGATAGAAGTAGCTTTGTCAGCCTGAGTACTAGACTGAACATG